>NW_026947602.1:600000-928000 GCF_034190915.1 Cavia porcellus
CATTGTATGGGTGTGTGTTACATTACATTCACAAGTAGGAGTGAGAAAAACATCACGGGGTAGTGTGAATCGGAGGGTCTGAATTAGGATAGGCAGTGAGTGGCAATGTAGGATGGAGTAAAGCACCGCGGGGTGGTCAGCATGGGGAGGTCAGGGAACATGTGGTGGCTATGTAGGATAGGTTTCTGAAAAACATCCCGGGGTGGTGCGCATTGTATGGGTGTGTGTTACATTACATTCACTAGTAGGAGTGAGAAAAACATCACGGGGTGGTGTGCATTGTATGGGTGTGTGTTACATTACATTCACTAGTGGGAGTGAGAAATACATCACGGGGTGGTGATCATTGTATGGGTGTGTGTTACATTACATTCACTAGTAGGAGTGAGAAAAACATCACGGGGTGGTGCGCATTGTATGGGTGTGTGTTACATTACATTCACTAGTAGGAGTGAGAAAAACATCACGGGGTGGTGCGCATTGTATGGGTGTGTGTTACATTACATTCACTAGTAGGAGTGAGAAAAACATCACGGGGTGGTGCGCATTCTATGGGTATGTGTTACATTACATTCACTAGTAGGAGTGAGAAAAACATCACGGGGTGGTGCGCATTGTATGGGTGTGTGTTACATTACATTCACTAGTAGGAGTGAGAAAAACATCACGCGGTGGTGGGAATCGGAGGGTCTGAATTAGGATAGGCAGTGAGTGGCAATGTAGGATGGAGAAAAGCATCGCGGGGTGGTCACCATGGGGAGGTCAGGGAACATGCAGTGGCAATGTAGGATAGGTTTCTGAAAAACATCGAGGGGTGGTTCGCATTGTATGGGTGTGTGTTACATTACATTCACTAGTAGGAGTGAGAAAAACATCACGGGGTGGTGCGCATTGTATGGGTGTGTGTTACATTACATTCACTAGTAGGAGTGAGAAAAACATCACGGGGTGGTGCGCATTGTATGGGTGTGTGTTACATTACATTCACTAGTAGGTGTGAGAAAAACATCACGGGGTGGTGTTAATCGGAGGGTCTGAATTAGGATAGGCAGTGAGTGGCAATGTAGGATGGAGAAAAGCATCGCGGGGTGGTCACCATGGGGAGGTCAGGGAACATGCAGTGGCAATGTAGGATAGGTTTCTGAAAAACATCGAGGGGTGGTTCGCATTGTATGGGTGTGTGTTACATTACATTCACTAGTAGGAGTGAGAAAAACATCACGGGGTGGTGCGCATTGTATGGGTGTGTGTTACATTACATTCACTAGTAGGAGTGAGAGAAACATCACGGGGTGGTGCGCATTGTATGGGTGTGTGTTACATTACATTCACTAGTAGGAGTGAGAAAAACATCACGGGGTGGTGCGCATTGTATGGGTGTGTGTTACATTACATTCACTAGTAGGAGTGAGAAAAACATCACGGGGTGGTGCGCATTGTATGGGTGTGTGTTACATTACATTCACTAGTAGGAGTGCGAAAAACATCGTGTGGTGGTGCGCATTGTATGGGTGTGTGTTACATTACATTCACTAGTAGGAGGGAGAAAAACATCACGGGGTGGTGCTCATTGTATGGGTGTGTGTTACATTACATTCACTAGTAGGAGTGAGAAAAACATCACGGGGTGGTGCGCATTGTATGGGTGTGTGTTACATTACATTCACTAGTAGGAGTGAGAAAAACATCATGGGGTGGTGCGCATTGTATGGGTGTGTGTTACATTACATTCACTAGTAGGAGGGAGAAAAACATCACGGGGTGGTGCGCATTGTATGGGTGTGTGTTACATTACATTCACTAGTAGGAGTGAGAAAAACATCACGGGGTGGTGCGCATTGTATGGGTGTGTGTTACATTACATTCACTATTAGGAGTGAGGAAAACATCACGCGGTGGTGGGAATCGGAGGGTCCGAATTAGGATAGGCAGTGAGGGGCAATGTAGGATGGAGAAAAGCATCGCGGGGTGGTCACCATGGGGAGGTCAGCGAACATGCAGTGGCAATGTAGGATAGGTTTCTGAAAAACATTGCGGGGTGGTTCGCATTGTATGGGTGTGTGTTACATTACATTCACTAGTAGGAGTGAGAAAAACATCACGGGGTGGTACGCATTGTATGGGTGTGTGTTACATTACATTCACTAGTAGGAGTGAGAAAAACATCACGGGGTGGTGCGCATTGTATGGGTGTGTGTTACATTACATTCACTAGTAGGAGTGAGAAAAACATCGCGGGGTGGTGCGCATTGTATGGGTGTGTGTTACATTACATTCACTAGTAGGAGTGAGAAAAACATCGCGGGGTGGTGTGCATTGTATGGGTGTGTGTTACATTACCTTCACTAGTAGGAGTGAGAAAAACATGGCGGGGTGGTGCGCATTGTATGGGTGTGTGTTACATTACATTCACTAGTAGGAGTGAGAAAAACATCACAGGGTGGTGCGCATTGTATGGGTGTGTGTTACATTACATTCACAAGTAGGAGTGAGAAAAACAACACGGGGTAGTGTGAATCGGAGAGTCTGAATTAGGATAGGCAGTGAGTGGCAATGTAGGATGGAGTAAAGCACCGCGGGGTGGTCAGCATGGGGAGGTCAGGGAACATGTAGTGGCTATGTAGGATAGGTTTCTGAAAAATATCCCGGGGTGGTGCGCATTGTATGGGTGTGTGTTACATTACATTCACTAGTGGGAGTGAGAAAAACATCACGGGGTGGTGCGCATTGTATGGGTGTGCGTTACATTACATTCACTAGTAGGAGTGAGAAAAACATCACGGGGTGGTGCGCATTGTATGGGTGTGCGTTACATTACATTCACTAGTAGGAGTGAGAAAAACATCACGGGGTGGTGCGCATTGTATGGGTGTGTGTTACATTACATTCACTAGTAGGAGTGAGAAAAACATCACGGGGTGGTGCGCATTGTATGGGTGTGTGTTACATTACATTCACTAGTAGGAGTGAGAAAAACATCGTGGGGTGGTGCGCATTGTATGGGTGTGTGTTACATTACATTCACTAGTAGGAGTGAGAAAAACATTGCGGGGTGGTGCGCATTGTATGGGTGTGTGTTACATTACATTCACTAGTAGGAGTGAGAAATACATCGCGGGGTGGTGCGCATTGTATGGGTGTGTGTTACATTACATTCACTAGTAGGAGTGAGAAAAACATCACGGGGTGGTGCGCATTGTATGGGTGTGTGTTACATTACCTTCACTAGTAGGAGTGAGAAAAACATCACGGGGTGGTGCGCATTGTATGGGTGTGTGTTACATTACATTCACTAGTAGGAGTGAGAAAAACATCACGGGGTGGTGCGCATTGTATGGGTGTGTGTTACATTACATTCACTAGTAGGAGTGAGAAAAACATCACGGGGTGGTGCGCATTGTATGGGTGTGTGTTACATTACATTCACTAGTAGGATTGAGAAAAACATCACGGGGTGGTGGGAATCGGAGGGTCTGAATTAGGATAGGCAGTGAGTGGCAATGTAGGATGGAGAAAAGCACCGTGGGCTGGTCAGCATGGGAGGTCAGGGAACATGCAGTGGCAATGTAGATAGGTTTCTGAAAAACATCGCGGGGTGGTGCGCATTGTATGGGTGTGTGTTACATTACATTCACTAGTAGGAGTGAGAAAAACATCACGGGGTGGTGCGCATTGTATGGGTGTGTGTTACATTACATTCACTAGTAGGAGTGAGAAAAACATCACGGGGTGGTGCGCATTGTATGGGTGTGTGTTACATTACATTCACTAGTAGGAGTGAGAAAAACATCGTGGGGTGGTGCGCATTGTATGGGTGTGTGTTACATTACATTCACTAGTAGGAGTGATAAAAACATCGCGGGGTGGTGCGCATTGTATGGGTGTGTGTTACATTACATTCACTAGTTGGAGTGAGAAATATATCGAGGGTTGGTGGGAATCGGAGGGTCTGAATTAGGATAGGCAGTGAGTGGCAATGTAGGATGGAGAAAAGCACCGCGGGGTGGTCAGCATGGGGAGGTCAGGGAACATGCAGTGGCAATGTAGGATAGGTTTCTGAAAAACATCGCGGGGTGGTGCGCATTGTATGGGTGTGTGTTACATTACATTCACTAGTAGGAGCGAGAAAAACATCACGGGGTGGTGCGCATTGTATGGGTGTGTGTTACATTACATTCACTAGTAGGAGTGAGAAAAACATCACGGGGAGGTGCTCATTGTATGGGTGTGTGTTACATTACATTCACTAGTAGGAGTGAGAAAAACATCACGGGGTGGTGCGCATTGTATGGGCGTGTGTTACATTACATTCACTAGTAGGAGTGAGAAAAACATCACGGGGTGGTGCGGATTGCATGGGTGTGTGTTACATTACATTCACTAGTAGGAGTGAGAAAAACATCACGGGGTGGTGCGCATTGTATGGGTGTGTGTTGCATTACATTCACTAGTAGGAGGGAGAAAAACATCACGGGGTGGTGTGAATCGGAGGGTCTGAATTAGGATCGGCAGTGAGTGGCAATGTAGGATGGAGAAAAGCACCGCGGGGTGTTCAGCATGGAGAGGTCAGGGAACATGCATTGGCAATGTAGGATAGGTTTCTGAAAAACATCGCGGGGTGGTGCGCATTGTATGGGTGTGTGTTACATTACATTCACTAGTAGGAGCGAGAAAAACATCACGGGGTGGTGCGCATTGTATGGGTGTGTGTTACATTACATTCACTAGTAGGAGTGAGAAAAACATCACGGGGAGGTGCTCATTGTATGGGTGTGTGTTACATTACATTCACTAGTAGGAGTGAGAAAAACATCACGGGGTGGTGCGCATTGTATGGGCGTGTGTTACATTACATTCACTAGTAGGAGTGAGAAAAACATCACGGGGTGGTGCGCATTGTATGGGTGTGTGTTACATTACATTCACTAGTAGGAGTGAGAAAAACATCACGGGGTGGTGCGCATTGTATGGGTGTGTGTTACATTACATTCACTAGTAGGAGTGAGAAAAACATCACGGGGTGGTGCGCATTGTATGGGTGTGTGTTACATTACATTCACTAGTAAGAGTGAGAAAAACATCACGGTGTGGTGCGCATTGTATGGGTGTGTGTTACATTACATTCACTAGTAGGAGTCAGAAAAACATCACGGGGTGCTGCGCATTGTATGGGTGTGTGTTACATTACATTCACTAGTAGGAGTGAGAAAAACATCACGGGGTGGTGCGCATTGCATGGGTGTGTGTTACATTACATTCACTAGTAGGAGTGAGAAAAACATCACGGGGTGGAGCGCATTGGATGGGTGTGTGTTACATTACAATCACTAGTAGGAGTCAGAAAAACATCACGGGGTGGTGCGCATTGTATGGGTGTGTGTTACATTACATTCACTAGTAGGAGTGAGAAAAACATCACGGGGTGGTGCGCATTGTATGGGTGTGTGTTGCATTACATTCACTAGTAGGAGGGAGAAAAACATCACGGGGTGGTGTGAATCGGAGGGTCTGAATTAGGATAGGCAGTGAGTGGCAATGTAGGATGGAGTAAAGCACCGCGGGGTGGTCAGCATGGGGAGGTCAGGGAACATGTGGTGGCTATGTAGGATAGGTTTCTGAAAAACATCCCGGGGTGGTGCGCATTGTATGGGTGTGTGTTACATTACATTCACTAGTAGGAGTGAGAAAAACATCACGGTGTGGTGCACATTGTATGGGTGTGTGTTACATTACATTCACTAGTAGGAGTGAGAAAAACATCACGGGATGGTGCGCATTGTATGGGTGTGTGTTACATTACATTCACTAGTAGGAGTGAGAAAAACATCACGGGGTGGTGCGCATTGTATGGGTGTGTGTTACATTACATTCACTATTAGGAGTGAGAAAAACATCACGGGGTGGTGGGAATCGGAGGGTCTGAATTAGGATAGGCAGTGAGTGGCAATGTAGGATGGAGAAAAGCACCGTGGGCTGGTCAGCATGGGAGGTCAGGGAACATGCAGTCGCAATGTAGACAGGTTTGTGAAAAACATCGCGGGGTGGTGCGCATTGTATGGGTGTGTGTTACATTACATTCACTAGTAGGAGTGAGAAAAACATCACGGGGTGGTGCGCATTGTATGGGTGTGTGTTACATTACATTCACTAGTAGGAGTGAGAAAAACATCACGGGGTGGTGCGCATTGTATGGGTGTGTGTTACATTACATTCACTAGTAGGAGTGAGAAAAACATCACGGGGTGGTGCGCATTGTATGGGTGTGTGTTACATTACATTCACTAGTAGGAGTGAGAAAAACATCACGGGGTGGTGCGCATTGTATGGGCGTGTGTTACATTACATTCACTAGTAGGAGTGAGAAAAACATCACGGGGTGGTGCGCATTGTATGGGTGTGTGTTACATTACATTCACTAGTAGGAGTGAGAAAAACATCACGGGGTGGTGCGCATTGTATGGGTGTGTGTTACATTACATTCACTAGTAGGAGTGAGAAAAACATCACGGGGTGGTGCGCATTGTATGGGTGTGTGTTACATTACATTCACTAGTAGGAGTGAGAAAAACATCACGGGGTGGTGCGCATTGTATGGGTGTGTGTTACATTACATTCACTAGTAGGAGTCAGAAAAACATCACAGTGTGGTGCGCATTGTATGGGTGTGTGTTACATTACATTCACTAGTAGGAGTGAGAAAAACATCACGGGGTGGTGCGCATTGTATGGGTGTGTGTTACGTTACATTCACTAGTAGGAGTGAGAAAAACATCACGGGGTGGTGCGCATTGCATGGGTGTGTGTTACATTACATTCACTTCTAGGAGTGAGAAAAACATCACGGGGTGGTGCGCTTGTATGGGTGTGTGTTACATTGCATTCACTAGTAGGAGTGAGAAAAACATCACGGGGTGGTGCGCATTGTATGGGTGTGTGTTACATTGCATTCACTAGTAGGAGTGAGAAAAACTTCACGGGGTGGTGCGCATTGTATGGGTGTGTGTTACATTACATTCACTAGTAGGAGTGAGAAAAACATCACGGGGTGGTGCGCATTGTATGGGTGTGTGTTACATTACATTCACTTCTAGGAGTGAGAAAAACATCACGGGGTGGTGCGCTTGTATGGGTGTGTGTTACATTGCATTCACTAGTAGGAGTGAGAAAAACATCACGGGGTGGTGCGCATTGTATGGGTGTGTGTTACATTACATTCACTAGTAGGAGTGAGAAAAACATCACGGGGTGGTGGGAATCGGAGGATCTGAATTAGGATAGGCAGTGAGTGGCAATGTAGGATGGAGAAAAGCACCGCGGGGTGGTCAGCATGGGGAGGTCAGGGAACATGCAGTGGCAATGTAGGATAGGTTTCTGAAAAACATCGCGGGTTGGTGCGCATTGTATGGGTGTGTGTTACATTACATTCACTACTAGGAGTGAGAAAAACATCACGGGGTGGTGCGCTTGTATGGGTGTGTATTACATTACATTCACTAGTACGAGTGAGAAAAACATCACGGGGTGGTGCGCATTGTATGATTGTGTGTTACATTACATTAACTAGTAGGAGTGAGAAAAACATCACGGGGTGGTGTGAATCGGAGGGTCTGAATTAGGATAGGCAGTGAGTGGCAATATAGGATGGAGAAAAGCACCGCGGGGTTGTCAGCATGGGGAGGTCAGGGAACATGCAGTGGCAATGTAGGATAGGTTTCTGAAAAACATCACGGGGTGGTGCGCATTGTATGGGTGTGTGTTACATTATATTCACTAGTAGGAGTGAGAAAAACATCACGGGGTGGTGCGCATTGTATGGGTGTGTGTTACATTACATTCACTAGTAGGAGTGAGAAAAACATCACGGGGTGGTGCGCATTGTATGGGTGTGTGTTACATTACATTCACTAGTAGGAGTGAGAAAAACATCACGGGGTGGTGCGCATTGTATGGGTGTGTGTTGCATTACATTCACTACTAGGAGGGAGAATAACATCACGGGGTGGTGTGAATCGGAGGGTCTGAATTAGGATAGTCAGTGAGTGGCAATGTAGGATGGAGAAAAGCACCGCGGGGTGTTCAGCATGGAGAGGTCAGGGAACATGCAGTGGCAATGTAGGATAGGTTTCTGAAAAACATCGCGGGGTGGTGCGCATTGTATGGGTGTGTGTTACATTACATTCACTACTAGGAGCGAGAAAAACATCACGGGGTGGTGCACATTGTATGGGTGTGTGTTACATTACATTCACTAGTAGGAGTGAGAAAAACATCACGGGGAGGTGCTCATTGTATGGGTGTGTGTTACATTACATTCACTAGTAGGAGTGAGAAAAACATCACGGGGTGGTGCGCATTGTATGGGCGTGTGTTACATTACATTCACTAGTAGGAGTGAGAAAAACATCACGGGGTTGTGCGCATTGTATGGGTGTGTGTTACATTACATTCACTAGTAGGAGTGAGAAAAACATCACGGGGTGGTGCGCCTTGTATGGGTGTGTGTTACATTACATTCACTAGTAGGAGTGAGAAAAACATCAAGGGGTGGTGCGCATTGTATGGGTGTGTGTTACATTACATTCACTAGTAGGAGTGAGAAAAACATCACGGGGTGGTGCGCATTGTATGGGTGTGTGTTACATTACATTCACTAGTAGGAGTCAGAAAAACATCATAGGGTGGTGCGCATTGTATGGGTGTGTGTTACATTACATTCACTAGTAGGAGTGAGAAAAACATCACGGGGTGGTGCGCATTGTATGGGTGTGTGTTACATTACATTCACTAGTAGGAGTGAGAAAAACATCACGGGGTGGTGCGCATTGCATGGGTGTGTGTTACATTACATTCACTAGTAGGAGTGAGAAAAACATCACGGGGTGGTGCGCATTGGATGGGTGTGTGTTACATTACAATCACTAGTAGGAGTCAGAAAAACATCACGGGGTGGTGCGCATTGTATGGGTGTGTGTTACATTACATTCACTAGTAGGAGTGAGAAAAACATCACGGGGTGGTGCGCATTGTATCGGTGTGTGTTACATTACATTCACTTCTAGGAGTGAGAAAAACATCACGGGGTGGTGCGCATTGTATGGGTGTGCGTTACATTACATTCACTAGTAGGAGTGAGAAAAACATCACAGGGTGGTGGGAATCGGAGGATCTGAATTAGGATAGGCAGTGAGTGGCAATGTAGGATGGAGAAAAGCACCGCGAGGTGGTCAGCATGGGGAGGTCAGGGAACATGCAGTGACAATGTAGGATAGGTTTCTGAAAAACATCGCGGGTTGGTGCGCATTGTATGGGTGTGCGTTACATTACATTCACTACTAGGAGTGAGAAAAACATCACGGGGTGGTGCGCTTCTATGGGTGTGTATTACATTACATTCACTAGTACGAGTGAGAAAAACATCACAGTGTGGTGCGCATTGTATGATTGTGTGTTACATTACATTAACTAGTAGGAGTGAGAAAAACATCACGGGGTGGTGTGAATCGGAGGGTCTGAATTAGGATAGGCAGTGAGTGGCAATATAGGATGGAGAAAAGCACCACGGGGTTGTCAGCATGGGGAGGTCAGGGAACATGCAGTGGCAATGTAGGATAGGTTTCTGAAAAACATCACGGGGTGGTGCGCATTGTATGGGTGTGTGTTACATTACATTCACTAGTAGGAGTGAGAAAAACATCACGGGGTGGTGCGCATTGTATGGGTGTGTGTTACATTACATTCACTAGTAGGAGTGAGAAAAACATCACGGGGTGGTGCGCATTGTATGGGTGTGTGTTACATTACATTCACTACTAGGAGTGAGAAAAACATCACTGGGTGGTGTGAATCGGAGGGTCTGAATCATAGGATAGGCAGTGAGTGGCAATGTAGGATGGAGAAAAGCACCGCGGGGTGGTCAGCATGGGGAGGTCAGGGAACATGCAGTGGCAATGTAGGATAGGTTTCTGAAAAACATCGCGGGGTGGTGCGCATTGTATGGGTGTGTGTTACATTACATTCACTAGTAGGATTGAGAAAAACATCACGGGGTGGTGTGAATCGGAGGCTCTGAATCATAGGATAGGCAGTGAGTGGCAATGTAGGATGGAGAAAAGCACCGCGGTGTGGTCAGCATGGGGAGGTCAGGGAACATGCAGTGGCAATGTAGGATAGGTTTCTGAAAAACATCACGGGGTGGTGCGCATTGTATGGGTGTGTGTTACATTACATTCACTAGTAGGAGTGAGAAAAACATCAAGGGGTGGTGCGCATTGTATGGGTGTGTGTTACATTACATTCACTAGTAGGAGTGAGAAAAACATCGAGGGTTGGTGGGAATCGGAGGGTCTGAATTAGGATAGGCAGTGAGTGGCAATGTAGGATGGAGAAAAGCACCGCGGGGTGGTCAGCATCGGGAGGTCAGTGAACATGCAGTGGCAATGTAGGATAGGTTTCTGAAAAACATCACGGGGTGGTGCGCATTGTATGGGTGTGTGTTACATTACATTCACTAGTAGGAGTGAGAAAAACATCACGGGGTGGTGCGCATTGTATGGGTGTGTGTTACATTACATTCACTAGTAGGAGTGAGAAAAACATCACGGGGTGGTGGGAATCGGAGGGTCTGAATTAGGATAGGCAGTGAGTGGCAATGTAGGATGGAGAAAAGCACCGCTGGGTGGTCAGCATGGGGAGGTCAGGGAACATGCAGTGGCAATGTAGGATAGGTTTCTGAAAAACATCACGGGGTGGTGCGCATTGTATGGGTGTGTGTTACATTACATTGAAGAGTAGGAGTGAGAAAAACATCACGGGGTGGTGCGCATTGTATGGGTGTGTGTTACATTACATTCACTAGAAGGAGTGAGAAAAACATCACGGGGTGGTGCGCATTGTATGGGTGTGTGTTACATTACATTCACTACTAGGAGTGAGAAAAACATCACTGGGTGGTGTGAATCGGAGGGTCTGAATCATAGGATAGGCAGTGAGTGGCAATGTAGGATGGAGAAAAGCACCGCGGGGTGGTCAGCATGGGGAGGTCAGGGAACATGTAGTGGCAATGTAGGATAGGTTTCTGAAAAACATCGCGGGGTGGTGCGCATTGTATGGGTGTGTGTTACATTACATTCACTAGTAGGATTGAGAAAAACATCAAGGGGTGGTGTGAATCGGAGGCTCTGAATCATAGGATAGGCAGTGAGTGGCAATGTAGGATGGAGAAAAGCACCGCGGTGTGGTCAGCATGGGGAGGTCAGGGAACATGCAGTGGCAATGTAGGATAGGTTTCTGAAAATCATCACGGGGTGGTGCGCATTGTATGGGTGTGTGTTACATTACATTCACTAGTAGGAGTGAGAAAAACATCAAGGGGTGGTGCGCATTGTATGGGTGTGTGCTACATTACATTCACTAGTAGGAGTGAGAAAAACATCGAGGGTTGGTGGGAATCGGAGGGTCTGAATTAGGATAGGCAGTGAGTGGCAATATAGGATGGAGAAAAGCACCGCGGGGTGGTCAGCATCGGGAGGTCAGTGAACATGCAGTGGCAATGTAGGATAGGTTTCTGAAAAACATCACGGGGTGGTGCGCATTGTATGGGTGTGTGTTACATTACATTCACTAGTAGGAGTGAGAAAAACATCACGGGGTGGTGCGCATTGTTTGGGTGTGTGTTACATTACATTCACTAGTAGGAGTGAGAAAAACATCACGGGGTGGTGGGAATCGGAGGGTCTGAATTAGGATAGGCAGTGAGTGGCAATGTAGGCTGTAGAAAAGCACCGCTGGGTGGTCAGCATGGGGAGGTCAGGGAACATGCA
Organism: Cavia porcellus; assembly: GCF_034190915.1. Lineage (NCBI taxonomy): Eukaryota > Metazoa > Chordata > Mammalia > Rodentia > Caviidae > Cavia > Cavia porcellus. Next base: position 611,820 of record NW_026947602.1, read on the forward strand.
GTGGCAATGTAGGATAGGTTTCTGAAAAACATCGCGGGGTGGTGCGCATTGTATGGGTGTGTGTTACATTATATTCACTAGTAGGAGTGAGAAAAACATCACGGGGTGGTGCGCATTGTATGGGTGTGTGTTACATTACATTCACTAGTAGCAGTGAGAAAAACATCAAGGGGTGGTGCGCATTGTATGGGTGTGTGTTACATTACATTCACTAGTAGGAGTGAGAAAAACATCACGGGGTGGTGCGCATTGTATGGGTGTGTGTTACATTACATTCGCTAGTAAGAGTGCGAAAAACATCACGGGGTGGTGCGCATTGTATGGGTGTGTGTTACATTACATTCACTAGTAGGAGTGAGAAAAACATCACGGGGTGGTGTGAATCGGAGGGTCTGAATTAGGATAGGCAGTGAGTGGCAATGTAGAATGGAGAAAAGCACCGCGGGGTGGTCAGCATGGGGAGGTCAGGGAACATGCAGTGGCAATGTAGGATAGGTTTCTGAAAAACATCGCGGGGTGGTGCGCATTGTATGGGTGTGTGTTACATTATATTCACTAGTAGGAGTGAAAAAAACATCACGGGGTGGTGCGAATTGTATGGGTGTATGTTACATTACATTCACTAGTAGCAGTGAGAAAAACATCACGGGGTGGTGCGCATTGCATGGGTGTGTGTTACATTACATTCACTAGTAGGAGTGAGAAAAACATCACCGGGTGGTGCGCATTGTATGGGTGTGTGTTACATTACATTCACTAGTAGGAGTGAGAAAAACATCACGGGGTGGTGCGCATTGTATGGGTGTGTGTTACATTACATTCACTAGTAGGAGTGAGAAAAACATCACGGCGTGGTGCGCATTGTATGGGTGTGTGTTACATTACATTCACTAGTAGGAGTGAGAAAATCATCACGGGGTGGTGGGAATCGGAGGGTCTGAATTAGGATAGGCAGTGAGTGGCAATGTAGGATGGAGAAAAGCACCGATGGGTGGTCAACATGGGGAGGTCAGGGAACATGCAGTGGCAATGTAGGATAGTTTTCTGAAAAACATCGCGGGGTGGTGCGCATTAGATGGGTGTGTGTTACATTATATTCACTAGTAGGAGTGAGAAAAACATCACGGGGTGGTGCGCATTGTATGGTGTGTGTTACATTACATTCACTAGTAGGAGTGAGAAAAACATCACGGGGTGGTGCGCATTTTATGGGTGTGTGTTACATTACATTCACTAGTAGGAGTGAGAAAATCATCACGGGGTGGTGGGAATCGGAGGGTCTGAATTAGGATAGGCTGTGAGTGGCAAAGTAGGATGGAGAAAAGCACCGCAGGGTGGTCAGCATGGGGAGGTCAGGGAACATGCAGTGGCAATGTAGGATAGGTTTCTGAAAAACATCACGGGGTGGTGCGCATTGTATGGGTGTGTGTTACATTACATTCGCTAGTAAGAGTGAGAAAAACATCACGGGGTGGTGCGCATTGTATGGGTGTGTGTTACATTACATTCGCTAGTAAGAGTGAGAAAAACATCACGGGGTGGTGCGCATTGTATGGGTGTGTGTTACATTACTTTCACTAGTAGGAGTGAGAAAAACATCACGGGGTGGTGTGAATCGGAGGGTCTGAATTAGGATAGGCAGTGAGTGGCAATATAGAATGGAGAAAAGCACCCTGGGGTGGTCAGCATGGGGAGGTCAGGGAACATGCAGTTGCAATGTAGGATAGGTTTCTGAAAAACATCACGGGGTGCTGCGCATTGTATGGGTGTGTGTTACATTACATTCACTAGTAGGAGTGAGAAAAACATCACGGGGTGGTGCGCATTGTATGGGTGTTGTTACATTACATTCACTAGTAGGAGTGAGAAAAACATCACGGGGTGGTGGGAATCGGAGGGTCTGAATTAGGATAGGCAGTGAGTGGCAATGTAGGATGGACAAAAGCACCGCTGGGTGGTCAGCATGGGGAGGTCAGGGAACATGCAGTGGCAATGTAGGATAGGTTTCTGAAAAACATCGCGGGGTGGTGCGCATTGTATGGGTGTGTGTTACATTATATTCACTAGTAGGAGTGAGAAAAACATCACGGGGTGGTGCGCATTGTATGGGTGTGTGTTACATTACATTCACTAGTAGCAGTGAGAAAAACATCACGGGGTGGTGCGCATTGTATGGGTGTGTGTTACATTACATTCACTAGTAGGAGTGAGAAAAACATCACGGGGTGGTGCGCATTGTATGGGTGTGTGTTACATTACATTCGCTAGTAAGAGTGAGAAAAACATCACGGGGTGGTGCGCATTGTATGGGGGTGTGTTACATTACATTCACTAGTAGGAGTGAGAAAAACATCACGGGGTGGTGTGAATCGGAGGGTCTGAATTAGGATAGGCAGTGAGTGGCAATGTAGAATGGAGAAAAGCACCGCGGGGTGGTCAGCATGGGGAGGTCAGGGAACATGCAGTTGCAATGTAGGATAGGTTTCTGAAAAACATCACGGGGTGGTGCGCATTGTATGGGTGTGTGTTACATTACATTCGCTAGTAGGAGTGAGAAAAACATCACGGGGTGGTGCGCATTGTATGGGTGTTGTTACATTACATTCACTAGTAGGAGTGAGAAAAACATCACGGGGTGGTGCGCATTGTATGGGTGTGTGTTACATTACATTCACGAGTAGGAGTGAGAAAAACATCACGGGGTGGTGGGAATCGGAGGGTCTGAATTAGGATAGGCAGTGAGTGGCAATGAAGGATGGAGAAAAGCACCGCTGGGTGGTCAGCATGGGGAGGTCAGGGAACATGCAGTGGCAATGTAGGATAGGTTTCTGAAAAACATCGCGGGGTGGTGCGCATTGTATGGGTGTGTGTTACATTATATTCACTAGTAGGAGTGAGAAAAACATCACGGGGTGGTGCGCATTGCATGGGTGTGTGTTACATTACATACACTAGTAGGAGTGAGAAAAACATCACGGGGTGGTGCGCATTTTATGGGTGTGTGTTACATTACATTCACTAGTAGGAGTGAGAAAATCATCACGGGGTGGTGGGAATCGGAGGGTCTGAATTAGGATAGGCTGTGAGTGGCAAAGTAGGATGGAGAAAAGCACCGCAGGGTGGTCAGCATGGGGAGGTCAGGGAACATACAGTGGCAATGTAGGATAGGTTTCTGAAAAACATCACGGGGTGGTGCGCATTGTATGGGTGTGTGTTACATTACATTCGCTAGTAAGAGTGAGAAAAACATCACGGGGTGGTGCGCATTGTATGGGTGTGTGTTACATTACTTTCACTAGTAGGAATGAGAAAAACATCACGGGGTGGTGTGAATCGGAGGGTCTGAATTAGGATAGGCAGTGAGTGGCAATGTAGAATGGAGAAAAGCACCCTGGGGTGGTCAGCATGGGGAGGTCAGGGAACATGCAGTTGCAATGTAGGATAGGTTTCTGAAAAACATCACGGGGTGGTGCGCATTGTATGGGTGTGTGTTACATTATATTCACTAGTAGGAGTGAGAAAAACATCACGGGGTGGTGCGCATTGTATGGGTGTGTGTTACATTACATTCACTAGTAGCAGTGAGAAAAACATCACGGGGTGGTGCGCATTGTATGGGTGTGTGTTACATTACATTCACTAGTAGGAGTGAGAAAAACATCACGGGGTGGTGCGCATTGTATGGGTGTGTGTTACATTACATTCGCTAGTAAGAGTGAGAAAAACATCACGGGGTGGTGCGCATTGTATGGGTGTGTGTTACATTACATTCACTAGTAGGAGTGAGAAAAACATCACGGGGTGGTGTGAATCGGAGGGTCTGAATTAGGATAGGCAGTGAGTGGCAATGTAGAATGGAGAAAAGCACCGCGGGGTGGTCAGCATGGGGAGGTCAGGGAACATGCAGTTGCAATATAGGATAGGTTTCTGAAAACCATCACGGGGTGGTGCGCATTGTATGGGTGTGTGTTACATTACATTCACTAGTAGGAGTGAGAAAAACATCACGGGGTGGTGCGCATTGTATGGGTGTTGTTACATTACATTCACTAGTAGGAGTGAGAAAAACATCACGGGGTGGTGCGCATTGTATGGGTGTGTGTTACATTACATTCACGAGTAGGAGTGAGAAAAACATCACGGGGTGGTGGGAATCGGAGGGTCTGAATTAGGATAGGCAGTGAGTGGCAATGAAGGATGGAGAAAAGCACCGCTGGGTGGTCAGCATGGGGAGGTCAGGGAACATGCAGTGGCAATGTAGGCTAGGTTTCTGAAAAACATCGCGGGGTGGTGCGCATTGTATGGGTGTGTGTTACATTATATTCACTAGTAGGAGTGAGAAAAACATCACGGTGTGGTGCGCATTGTATGGGTGTGTGTTACATTACATTCACTAGTAGCAGTGAGAAAAACATCACGGGGTGGTGCGCATTGTATGGGTGTGTGTTACATTACATTCACTAGTAGGAGTGAGAAAAACATCACGGGGTGGTGCGCATTGTATGGGTGTGTGTTACATTACATTCACTAGTAGGAGTGAGAAAAACATCACGGGGTGGTGCGCATTGTATGGGTGTGTGTTACATTACATTCAGTAGTAGGAGTGAGAAAAACATCACGGGGTGGTGTGCATTGTATGGGTGTGTGTTACATTACATTCACTAGTAGCAGTGAGAAAAACATCGAGGGTTGGTGGGAATCGGAGGGTCTGAATTAGGATAGGCAGTGAGTGGCAATGTAGGATGGAGAAAAGCACCGCTGGGTGGTCAGCATGGGGAGGTCAGGGAACATGCAGTGGCAATGTAGGATAGGTTTCTGAAAAACATCGCGGGGTGGTGCGCATTGTATGGGTGTGTGTTACATTATATTCACTAGTACGAGTGAGAAAAACATCACGGGGTGGTGCGCATTGTATGGGTGTGTGTTACATTACATTCACTAGTAGCAGTGAGAAAAACATCACGGGGTGGTGCGCATTGTATGGGTGTGTGTTACATTACATTCACTAGTAGGAGTGAGAAAAACATCACGGGGTGGTGCGCATTGTATGGGTGTGTGTTACATTACATTCACTAGTAGGAGTGAGAAAATCATCACGGGGTGGTGGGAATCGGAGGGTCTGAATTAGGATAGGCTGTGAGTGGCAATGTAGGATGGAGAAAAGCACCGCGGGGTGGTCAGCATGGGGAGGTCAGGGAACATGCAGTGGCAATGTGGGATAGGTTTCTGAAAAACATCGCGGGGTGGTGCGCATTGTATGGGTGTGTGTTACATTATATTCACTAGTAGGAGTGAGAAAAACATCACGGGGTGGTGCGCATTGTATGGTTGTGTGTTACATTACATTCACTAGAAGCAGCGAGAAAAACATCACGGGGTGGTGCGCATTGTATGGGTGTGTGTTAGATTACATTCACTAGTAGGAGTGAGAAAAACATCACGGGGTGGTGCGCATTGTATGGGTGTGTGTTACATTACATTCACTAGTAGGAGTGAGAAAATCATCACGGGGTGGTGGGAATCGGAGGGTCTGAATTAGGATAGGCTGTGAGTGGCAATGTAGGATGGAGAAAAGCACCGCGGGGTGGTCAGCATGGGGAGGTCAGGGAACATGCAGTGGCAATGTAGGATAGGTTTCTGAAAAACATCACGGGGTGGTGCGCATTGTATGGGTGTGTGTTACATTACATTCACTAGTAGCAGTGAGAAAAACATCACGGGGTGGTGCGCATTGTATGGGTGTGTGTTACATTACATTCACTAGTAGCAGTGAGAAAAACATCGAGGGATGGTGGGAATCGGAGGGTCTGAATTAGGATAGGCAGTGAGTGGCAATGTATGATGGAGAAAAGCATCGCGGGGTCGTCAGCATCGGGAGGTCAGTGAACATGCAGTGGCAATGTAGGATAGGTTTCTGAAAAACATCACGGGGTGGTGCGCATTGTATGGGTGTGTGTTACATTACATTCACTAGTAGGAGTGAGAAAAACATCACGGGGTGGTGCGCATTGTATGGGTGTGTGTTACATAACATTCACTAGTAGGAGTGAGAAAAATATCACGGGGTGGTGCGCATTGTATGGGTGTGTGTTACATTACATTCACTAGTAGCAGTGAGAAAAACATCGAGGGATGGTGGGAATCGGAGGGTGTGAATTAGGATAGGCAGTGAGTGGCAATGTAGAATGGAGAAAAGCACCGCGGGGCGGTCAGCATGGGTAGGTCAGGGAACATGCAGTGGCAATGTAGGATAGGTTTCTGAAAAACATCGCGGGGTGGTGCGCATTGTATGGGTGTGTGTTACATTATATTCACTAGTAGGAGTGAGAAAAACTTCACGGGGTGGTGCGCATTGTATGAGTGTGTGTTACATTACATTCACTAGTAGCAGTGAGAAAAACATCACGGGGTGGTGCGCATTGTATGGGTGTGTGTTACATTACATTCACTAGTAGGAGTGAGAAAAACATCACGGGGTGGTGCGCATTGTATGGGTGTGTGTTACATTACATTCACTAGTAGGAGTGAGAAAATCATCACGGGGTGGTGGGAATCGGAGGGTCTGAATTAGGATAGGCTGTGAGTGGCAAAGTAGGATGGAGAAAAGCACCGCGGGGTGGTCAGCATGGGGAGGTCAGGGAACATGCAGTGGCAATGTAGGATAGGTTTTTGAAAAACATCACGGGGTGGTGCGCATTGTATGGGTGTGTGTTACATTACATTCGCTAGTAAGAGTGAGAAAAACATCACGGGGTGGTGCGCATTGTATGGGTGTGTGTTACATTACTTTCACTAGTAGGAGTGAGAAAAACATCACGGGGTGGTGTGAATCGGAGGGTCTGAATTAGGATAGGCAGTGAGTGGCAATGTAGAATGGAGAAAAGCACCGCGGGGTGGTCAGCATGGGGAGGTCAGGGAACATGCAGTTGCAATGTAGGATAGGTTTCTGAAAAATATCACGGGGTGCTGCGCATTGTATGGGTGTGTGTTACATTACATTCACTAGTAGGAGTGAGAAAAACATCACGGGGTGGTGCGCATTGTATGGGTGTTGTTACATTACATTCACTAGTAGGAGTGAGAAAAACATCACGGGGTGGTCCGCATTGTATGGGTGTGTGTTACATTACATTCACTAGTAGGAGTGAGAAAAACATCACGGGGTGGTGGGAATCGGAGGGTGTGAATTAGGAAAGGCAGTGAGTGGCAATGTAGGATGGAGAAAAGCACCGCTGGGTGGTCAGCATGGGGAGGTCAGGGAACATGCAGTGGCAATGTAGGATAGGTTTCTGAAAAACATCGCGGGGTGGTGCGCATTGTATGGGTGTGTGTTACATTATATTCACTAGTAGGAGTGAGAAAAACATCACGGGGTGGTATGCATTGTATGGGTGTGTGTTACATTACATTCACTAGTAGCAGTGAGAAAAACATCACGGGGTGGTGCGCATTGTATGGGTGTGTGTTACATTACATTCACTAGTAGGAGTGAGAAAAACATCACGGGGTGGTGCGCATTGTATGGGTGTGTGTTACATTACATTCGCTAGTAAGAGTGAGAAAAACATCACGGGGTGGTGCGCATTGTATGGGTGTGTGTTACATTACATTCACTAGTAGGAGTGAGAAAAACATCACGGGGTGGTGTGAATCGGAGGGTCTGAATTAGGATAGGCAGTGAGTGGCAATGTAGAATGGAGAAAAGCACCGCGGGGTGGTCAGCATGGGGAGGTCAGGGAACATGCAGTTGCAATGTAGGATAGGTTTCTGAAAAACATCACGGGGTGGTGCGCATTGTATGGGTGTGTGTTACATTACATTCACTAGTAGGAGTGAGAAAAACATCACGGGGTGGTGCGCATTGTATGGGTGTGTGTTACATTACATTCACGAGTAGGAGTGAGAAAAACATCACGGGGTGGTGCGCATTGTATGGGTGTGTGTTACATTACATTCACTAGTAGCAGTGAGAAAAACATCGAGGGATGGTGGGAATCGGAGGGTGTGAATTAGGATAGGCTGTGAGTGGCAATGTAGGATGGAGAAAAGCACCGCGGGGTGGTCAGCATGGGTAGGTCAGGGAACATGCAGTGGCAATGTGGATAGGTTTCTGAAAAACATCGCGGGGTGGTGCGCATTGTATGGGTGTGTGTTACATTATATTCACTAGTAGGAGTGAGAAAAACTTCACGGGGTGGTGCGCATTGTATGAGTGTGTGTTACATTACATTCACTAGTAGCAGTGAGAAAAACATCACGGGGTGGTGCGCATTGTATGGGTGTGTGTTACATTACATTCACTAGTAGGAGTGAGAAAAACATCACGGGGTGGTGCGCATTGTATGGGTGTGTGTTACATTACATTCACTAGTAGGAGTGAGAAAATCATCACGGGGTGGTGGGAATCGGAGGGTCTGAATTAGGATAGGCTGTGAGTGGCAAAGTAGGATGGAGAAAAGCACCGCGGGGTGGTCAGCATGGGGAGGTCAGGGAACATGCAGTGGCAATGTAGGATAGGTTTCTGAAAAACATCACGGGGTGGTGCGCATTGTATGCGTGTGTGTTACATTACATTCGCTAGTAACAGTGAGAAAAATATCACGGGGTGGTGCGCATTGTATGGGTGTGTGTTACATTACTTTCACTAGTAGGAGTGAGAAAAACATCACGGGGTGGTGTGAATCGGAGGGTCTGAATTAGAATAGGCAGTGAGTGACAATGTAGAATGGAGAAAAGCACCGCGGGGTGGTCAGCATGGGGAGGTCAGGGAACATGCAGTTGCAATGTAGGATAGGTTTCTGAAAAACATCACGGGGTGCTGCGCATTGTATGGGTGTGTGTTACATTACATTCACTAGTAGGAGTGAGAAAAACATCACGGGGTGGTGCGCATTGTATGGGTGTTGTTACATTACATTCACTAGTAGGAGTGAGAAAAACATCACGGGGTGGTCCGCATTGTATGGGTGTGTGTTACATTACATTCACTAGTAGGAGTGAGAAAAACATCACGGGGTGGTGGGAATCGGAGGGTGTGAATTAGGAAAGGCAGTGAGTGGCAATGTAGGATGGAGAAAAGCACCGCTGGGTGGTCAGCATGGGGAGGTCAGGGAACATGCATTGGCAATGTAGGATAGGTTTCTGAAAAACATCGCGGGGTGGTGCGCATTGTATGGGTGTGTGTTACATTATATTCACTAGTAGGAGTGAGAAAAACATCACGGGGTGGTGCGCATTGTATGGGTGTGTGTTACATTACATTCACTAGTAGCAGTGAGAAAAACATCACGGGGTGGTGCGCATTGTATGGGTGTGTGTTACATTACATTCACTAGTAGGAGTGAGAAAAACATCACGGGGTGTTGCGCATTGTATGGGTGTGTGTTACATTACATTCGCTAGTAAGAGTGAGAAAAACATCACGGGGTGGTGCGCATTGTATGGGTGTGTGTTACATTACATTCACTAGTAGGAGTGAGAAAAACATCACGGGGTGGTGTGAATCGGAGGGTCTGAATTAGGATAGGCAGTGAGTGGCAATGTAGAATGGAGAAAAGCACCGCGGGGTGGTCAGCATGGGGAGGTCAGGGAACATGCAGTTGCAATGTAGGATAGGTTTCTGAAAACCATCACGGGGTGGTGCGCATTGTATGGGTGTGTGTTACATTACATTCACTAGTAGGAGTGAGAAAAACATCACGGGGTGGTGCGCATTGTATGGGTGTTGTTACATTACATTCACTAGTAGGAGTGAGAAAAACATCACGGGGTGGTGCGCATTGTATGGGTGTGTGTTACATTACATTCACGAGTAGGAGTGAGAAAAACATCACGGGGTGGTGGGAATCGGAGGGTCTGAATTAGGATAGGCAGTGAGTGGCAATGAAGGATGGAGAAAAGCACCGCTGGGTGGTCAGCATGGGGAGGTCAGGGAACATGCAGTGGCAATGTAGGCTAGGTTTCTGAAAAACATCGCGGGGTGGTGCGCATTGTATGGGTGTGTGTTACATTATATTCACTAGTAGGAGTGAGAAAAACATCACGGTGTGGTGCGCATTGTATGGGTGTGTGTTACATTACATTCACTAGTAGCAGTGAGAAAAACATCACGGGGTGGTGCGCATTGTATGGGTGTGTGTTACATTACATTCACTAGTAGGAGTGAGAAAAACATCACGGGGTGGTGCGCATTGTATGGGTGTGTGTTACATTACATTCACTAGTAGGAGTGAGAAAAACATCACGGGGTGGTGCGCATTGTATGGGTGTGTGTTACATTACATTCAGTAGTAGGAGTGAGAAAAACATCACGGGGTGGTGTGCATTGTATGGGTGTGTGTTACATTACATTCACTAGTAGCAGTGAGAAAAACATCGAGGGTTGGTGGGAATCGGAGGGTCTGAATTAGGATAGGCAGTGAGTGGCAATGTAGGATGGAGAAAAGCACCGCTGGGTGGTCAGCATGGGGAGGTCAGTGAACATGCAGTGGCAATGTAGGATAGGTTTCTGAAAAACATCGCGGGGTGGTGCGCATTGTATGGGTGTGTGTTACATTATATTCACTAGTACGAGTGAGAAAAACATCACGGGGTGGTGCGCATTGTATGGGTGTGTGTTACATTACATTCACTAGTAGCAGTGAGAAAAACATCACGGGGTGGTGCGCATTGTATGGGTGTGTGTTACATTACATTCACTAGTAGGAGTGAGAAAAACATCACGGGGTGGTGCGCATTGTATGGGTGTGTGTTACATTACATTCACTAGTAGGAGTGAGAAAATCATCACGGGGTGGTGGGAATCGGAGGGTCTGAATTAGGATAGGCTGTGAGTGGCAATGTAGGATGGAGAAAAGCACCGCGGGGTGGTCAGCATGGGGAGGTCAGGGAACATGCAGTGGCAATGTGGGATAGGTTTCTGAAAAACATCGCGGGGTGGTGCGAATTGTATGGGTGTGTGTTACATTATATTCACTAGTAGGAGTGAGAAAAACATCACGGGGTGGTGCGCATTGTATGGTTGTGTGTTACATTACATTCACTAGTAGTAGCGAGAAAAACATCACGGGGTGGTGCGCATTGTATGGGTGTGTGTTAGATTACATTCACTAGTAGGAGTGAGAAAAACATCACGGGGTGGTGCGCATTGTATGGGTGTGTGTTACATTACATTCACTAGTAGGAGTGAGAAAATCATCACGGGGTGGTGGGAATCGGAGGGTCTGAATTAGGATAGGCTGTGAGTGGCAATGTAGGATGGAGAAAAGCACCGCGGGGTGGTCAGCATGGGGAGGTCAGGGAACATGCAGTGGCAATGTAGGATAGGTTTCTGAAAAACATCACGGGGTGGTGCGCATTGTATGGGTGTGTGTTACATTACATTCACTAGTAGCAGTGAGAAAAACATCACGGGGTGGTGCGCATTGTATGGGTGTGTGTTACATTACATTCACTAGTAGCAGTGAGAAAAACATCGAGGGATGGTGGGAATCGGAGGGTCTGAATTAGGATAGGCAGTGAGTGGCAATGTATGATGGAGAAAAGCATCGCGGGGTCGTCAGCATCGGGAGGTCAGTGAACATGCAGTGGCAATGTAGGATAGGTTTCTGAAAAACATCACGGGGTGGTGCGCATTGTATGGGTGTGTGTTACATTACATTCACTAGTAGGAGTGAGAAAAACATCACGGGGTGGTGCGCATTGTATGGGTGTGTGTTACATAACATTCACTAGTAGGAGTGAGAAAAACATCACGGGGTGGTGCGCATTGTTTGGGTGTGTGTTACATTACATTCACTAGTAGCAGTGAGAAAAACATCGAGGGATGGTGGGAATCGGAGGGTGTGAATTAGGATAGGCAGTGAGTGGCAATGTAGAATGGAGAAAAGCACCGCGGGGTGGTCAGCATGGGTAGGTCAGGGAACATGCAGTGGCAATGTAGGATAGGTTTCTGAAAAACATCGCGGGGTGGTGCGCATTGTATGGGTGTGTGTTACATTATATTCACTAGTAGGAGTGAGAAAAACTTCACGGGGTGGTGCGCATTGTATGAGTGTGTGTTACATTACATTCACTAGTAGCAGTGAGAAAAACATCACGGGGTGGTGCGCATTGTATGGGTGTGTGTTACATTACATTCACTAGTAGGAGTGAGAAAAACATCACGGGGTGGTGCGCATTGTATGGGTGTGTGTTACATTACATTCACTAGTAGGAGTGAGAAAATCATCACGGGGTGGTGGGAATCGGAGGGTCTGAATTAGGATAGGCTGTGAGTGGCAAAGTAGGATGGAGAAAAGCACCGCGGGGTGGTCAGCATGGGGAGGTCAGGGAACATGCAGTGGCAATGTAGGATAGGTTTCTGAAAAACATCACGGGGTGGTGCGCATTGTATGGGTGTGTGTTACATTACATTCGCTAGTAAGAGTGAGAAAAACATCACGGGGTGGTGCGCATTGTATGGGTGTGTGTTACATTACTTTCACTAGTAGGAGTGAGAAAAACATCACGGGGTGGTGTGAATCGGAGGGTCTGAATTAGGATAGGCAGTGAGTGGCAATGTAGAATGGAGAAAAGCACCGCGGGGTGGTCAGCATGGGGAGGTCAGGGAACATGCAGTTGCAATGTAGGATAGGTTTCTGAAAAACATCACGGGGTGCTGCGCATTGTATGGGTGTGTGTTACATTACATTCACTAGTAGGAGTGAGAAAAACATCACGGGGTGGTGGGAATCGGAGGGTGTGAATTAGGAAAGGCAGTGAGTGGCAATGTAGGATGGAGAAAAGCACCGCTGGGTGGTCAGCATGGGGAGGTCAGGGAACATGCAGTGGCAATGTAGGATAGGTTTCTGAAAAACATCGCGGGGTGGTGCGCATTGTATGGGTGTGTGTTACATTATATTCACTAGTAGGAGTGAGAAAAACATCACGGGGTGGTATGCATTGTATGGGTGTGTGTTACATTACATTCACTAGTAGCAGTGAGAAAAACATCACGGGGTGGTGCGCATTGTATGGGTGTGTGTTACATTACATTCACTAGTAGGAGTGAGAAAAACATCACGGGGTGGTGCGCATTGTATGGGTGTGTGTTACATTACATTCGCTAGTAAGAGTGAGAAAAACATCACGGGGTGGTGCGCATTGTATGGGTGTGTGTTACATTACATTCACTAGTAGGAGTGAGAAAAACATCACGGGGTGGTGTGAATCGGAGGGTCTGAATTAGGATAGGCAGTGAGTGGCAATGTAGAATGGAGAAAAGCACCGCGGGGTGGTCAGCATGGGGAGGTCAGGGAACATGCAGTTGCAATGTAGGATAGGTTTCTGAAAAACATCACGGGGTGGTGCGCATTGTATGGGTGTGTGTTACATTACATTCACTAGTAGGAGTGAGAAAAACATCACGGGGTGGTGCGCATTGTATGGGTGTGTGTTACATTACATTCACGAGTAGGAGTGAGAAAAACATCATGGGGTGGTGCGCATTGTATGGGTGTGTGTTACATTACATTCACTAGTAGCAGTGAGAAAAACATCGAGGGATGGTGGGAATCGGAGGGTGTGAATTAGGATAGGCTGTGAGTGGCAATGTAGGATGGAGAAAAGCACCGCGGGGTGGTCAGCATGGGTAGGTCAGGGAACATGCAGTGGCAATGTGGATAGGTTTCTGAAAAACATCGCGGGGTGGTGCGCATTGTATGGGTGTGTGTTACATTATATTCACTAGTAGGAGTGAGAAAAACTTCACGGGGTGGTGCGCATTGTATGAGTGTGTGTTACATTACATTCACTAGTAGCAGTGAGAAAAACATCACGGGGTGGTGCGCATTGTATGGGTGTGTGTTACATTACATTCACTAGTAGGAGTGAGAAAAACATCACGGGGTGGTGCGCATTGTATGGGTGTGTGTTATATTACATTCACTAGTAGGAGTGAGAAAATCATCACGGGGTGGTGGGAATCGGAGGGTCTGAATTAGGATAGGCTGTGAGTGGCAAAGTAGGATGGAGAAAAGCACCGCGGGGTGGTCAGCATGGGGAGGTCAGGGAACATGCAGTGGCAATGTAGGATAGGTTTCTGAAAAACATCACGGGGTGGTGCGCATTGTATGGGTGTGTGTTACATTACATTCGCTAGTAAGAGTGAGAAAAACATCACGGGGTGGTGCGCATTGTATGGGTGTGTGTTACATTACTTTCACTAGTAGGAGTGAGAAAAACATCACGGGGTGGTGTGAATCGGAGGGTCTGAATTAGAATAGGCAGTGAGTGGCAATGTAGAATGGAGAAAAGCACCGCGGGGTGGTCAGCATGGGGAGGTCAGGGAACATGCAGTTGCAATGTAGGATAGGTTTCTGAAAAACATCACGGGGTGCTGCGCATTGTATGGGTGTGTGTTACATTACATTCACTAGTAGGAGTGAGAAAAACATCACGGGGTGGTGCGCATTGTATGGGTGTTGTTACATTACATTCACTAGTAGGAGTGAGAAAAACATCACGGGGTGGTCCGCATTGTATGGGTGTGTGTTACATTACATTCACTAGTAGGAGTGAGAAAAACATCACGGGGTGGTGGGAATCGGAGGGTGTGAATTAGGAAAGGCAGTGAGTGGCAATGTAGGATGGAGAAAAGCACCGCTGGGTGGTCAGCATGGGGAGGTCAGGGAACATGCAGTGGCAATGTAGGATAGGTTTCTGAAAAACATCGCGGGGTGGTGCGCATTGTATGGGTGTGTGTTACATTATATTCACTAGTAGGAGTGAGAAAAACATCACGGGGTGGTATGCATTGTATGGGTGTGTGTTACATTACATTCACTAGTAGCAGTGAGAAAAACATCACGGGGTGGTGCGCATTGTATGGGTGTGTGTTACATTACATTCACTAGTAGGAGTGAGAAAAACATCACGGGGTGGTGCGCATTGTATGGGTGTGTGTTACATTACATTCGCTAGTAAGAGTGAGAAAAACATCACGGGGTGGTGCGCATTGTATGGGTGTGTGTTACATTACATTCACTAGTAGGAGTGAGAAAAACATCACGGGGTGGTGTGAATCGGAGGGTCTGAATTAGGATAGGCAGTGAGTGCAATGTAGAATGGAGAAAAGCACCGCGGGGTGGTCAGCATGGGGAGGTCAGGGAACATGCAGTTGCAATGTAGGATAGGTTTCTGAAAAACATCACGGGGTGGTGCGCATTGTATGGGTGTGTGTTACATTACATTCACTAGTAGGAGTGAGAAAAACATCACGGGGTGGTGCGCATTGTATGGGTGTGTGTTACATTACATTCACGAGTAGGAGTGAGAAAAACATCACGGGGTGGTGGGAATCGGAGGATCTGAATTAGGATAGGATGTGAGTGGCAATGTAGGATGGAGAAAAGCACCGCTGGGTGGTCAGCATGGGGAGGTCAGGGAACATGCAGTGGCAATGTAGGATAGGTTTCTGAAAAACATCGCGGGGTGGTGTGCATTGTATGGGTGTGTGTTACATTATATTCACTAGTAGGAGTGAGAAAAACATCACGGGGTGGTGCGCATTGTATGGGTGTGTGTTACATTACATTCACTAGCAGCAGTGAGAAAAACATCACGGGGTGGTGCGCATTGTATGGGTGTGTGTTACATTACATTCACTAGTAGGAGTGAGAAAAACATCACGGGGTGGTGCGCATTGTATGGGTGTGTGTTACATTACATTCACTAGTAGGAGTGAGAAAAACATCACGGGGTGGTGCGCATTGTATGGGTGTGTGTTACATTACATTCACTAGTAGGAGTGAGAAAATCATCACGGGGTGGTGGGAATCGGAGGGTCTGAATTAGGATAGGCTGTGAGTGGCAAAGTAGGATGGAGAAAAGCACCCCGGGGTGGTCAGCATGGGGAGGTCAGGGAATATGCAGTGGCAATGTAGGATAGGTTTCTGAAAAACATCACGGGGTGGTGCGCATTGTATGGGTGTGTGTTACATTACATTCGCTAGTAAGAGTGAGAAAAACATCACGGGGTGGTGGGAATCGGAGGGTGTGAATTAGGATAGGCAGTGAGTGGCAATGTAGGATGGAGAAAAGCACAGCTGGGTCGTCAGCATGGGGAGGTCAGGGAACATGCAGTGGCAATGTAGGATAGGTTTCTGAAAAACATCGCGGGGTGGTGCGCATTGTATGGGTGTGTGTTACATTATATTCACTAGTAGGAGTGAGAAAAACATCACTGGGTGGTGCGCATTGTATGGGTGTGTGTTACATTACATTCACTAGTAGCAGTGAGAAAAACATCACGGGGTGGTGCGCATTGTATGGGTGTGTGTTACATTACATTCACTAGTAGGAGTGAGAAATACATCACGGGATGGTGTGAATCGGAGGGTCTGATTTAGGATACGCAGTGAGTGGCAATGTAGGATGGAGAAAAGCACCGAGGGGTGATCTGCATGGGGAGGTCAGGGAACATGCAGTGGCAATGTAGGATAGGTTTCTGAAAAACATCGTGGAGTGGTGCGCATTGTATGGGTGTGTGTTACATTACATTCACTAGTAGGAGTGAGAAAAACATGGGTTGGTGCGCATTGTATTGAAGTGTGTTACATTACATTCACGAGTAGGAGAGAGAAAAACATCACGGGTTGGTGTGAATCGGAGGGTCTGAATTAGGATAGGCAGTGAGTGGCAATGTAGGATGGAGAAAAGCACCGAGGGGTGGTCAGCATGGGGAGGTCACGGAACATGCAGTGGCAATGTAGGATAGTTTTCTGAAAAACATCGCGGGGTGGTATGCATTGTATGGGTATGTGTTACGTTACATTCACTAGTAGGAGTGAGAAAAACATCACGGGGTGGTTCGCATTGTATGGGTGTGTGTTACATTACATTCACTAGTAGGAGTGAGAAAAACATCACAGGGTGGTGTGAATCGGAGGGTCTGAATTAGGATAGGCAGTGAGTGGCAATGTAGGATGGAGAAAAGCACCGCGGGTTGGTCTCCCTGGGGAGGTAAGGGAACATGCAGTGACAATGTAGGATAGGTTTCTGAAAAACATCGCGGGGTGGTGCGCATTGTAAGGGTGTGTGTTACATTACATTCACTAGTAGGAGTGAGAAAAACATCACGGGGTGGTGTGAATTGGAGGGTTTGAATTAGGTTAGGCAGTGAGTGGCAAGGTAGGATGCAGAAAAGCACCGCGGGGTTTTCAGCATGGGGACGTCAGGGAACATGCAGTGGCATTGTAGGATAGGTTTCTGAAAAACATCGCGGGGTAGTGCACATTGTATGGGTGTGTGTTACATAACATTCACTAGTAGGAGTGAGAAAAACATCACGGGGTGGTGTCAATCGGAGGTTCTGATTTAGGATAGGCAGTGAGTGGCAATGTCGGATGGAGAAAAGCCCCGCGGGGTGGTCAGCATGGGGAGGTCAGGGAACATGCAGTGGCAATGTAGGATAGGTTTCTGAAAAACATCTCGCGGTGGTGCGCACTGTATGGGTGTGTGTTACATTACATTCACTAGTAGGAGTGAGAAAAACATCTCGCGGTGGTGCGCATTGTATGGGTGTGTGTTACATTACATTCACTAGTAGGAGTGAGAAAAACATCACGGGGTGGTCTGAATCGGAGGGTCTGAATTAGTATAGGCAGTGAGTGGCAATGTAGAATGGAGAAAAGCACCGCGGTGTGGTCAGCATGGGGAGGTCCGGGAACATGCAGTGGCAATGTAGGATAGTTTTCTGAAAAATATCGCGGGGTGTTGCGCATTGCATGGGTGTGTGTTACATTACATTCACTAGTAGGAGTGAGAAAAACATCACGGATTGGTGTGATTCGGAGGGTCTGAATTAGGATAGGCAGTGAGTGGCAATGTAGGATGCAGAAAAGCACCGCCGGGTGGTCAGCTTGGGGACGTCAGGGAACATGCAGTGGCAATGTAGGATAGGTTTCTGAAAAACATCGCGGGGTGGTGCACATTGTATGGGTGTGTGTTACAAATCATTCACTAGTAGGAGTGAGAAAACCTTCACGGGGTGGTGTGAATCGGAGGGTCTGATTTAGGATAGGCAGTGAGTGGCAATGTCGGTTGGAGAAAAGCACCGCGTGGTGGTCAGCATGGGGAGGTCAGGGAACATGCATTGGCAATGTAGGATAGGTTTCTGAAAAACATTGCGGGTTGGTGTGCATTGTATGGGTGTGTGTTACATTACATTCACTAGTAGGAGTGAGAAAAACATCACGGGGTGGTGTGAATCGCAGGGTCTGAATTAGGATAGGCAGTGAGTGGCAATTTAGGATGGAGAAAAGCACCGTGGGGTTGTCAGCATGGGGAGGTCAGGGAACATGCAATGGCAATGTAGGATAGGTTTCTGAAAAACATCGCGTGGTGGTGCGCATTGTATGGTTGTGTGTTACATTACATTCACTAGTAGGAGTGAGAAAAACATCACGGGGTGGTGCGCATTGTATGTGTGTGTGTTACATTACATTCACTAGTAGGAGTGAGAAAAACATCACGGGGTGGTGTAAATCGCAGGGTCTGAATTAGGATAGGTAGTGAGTGGCAATGTAGGATGGAGAAAAGCACCGCGGGCTGGTCAAAAAGGGGAGGTCATGGAACATGCAGTGGCAATGTAGGATAGGTTTCTGAAAAACATCGCGGGGTGGTGCGCATTGTATGGGTGTGTGTTACATTACATTCACAAGTAGGAGTGAGAAAAACATCACGGGGTGGTGCGCATTGTATGGGTGTGTGTTACATTACATTCACTAGTAGGAGTGAGAAAATCATCACGGGGTGGTGTGAATCGCAGGGTCTGAATTAGGATAGGCAGTGAGTGGCAATTTAGGATGGAGAAAAGCACCGTGGGGTGGTCAGCATGGAGAGGTCATGGAACATGCAATGGCAATGTAGGATAGGTTTCTGAAAAACATCGCGGGGTGGTGCGCATTGTATGGTTGTGTGTTACATTACATTCACTAGTAGGAGTGAGAAAAACATCACGGGGTGGTGCGCATTGTATGTGTGCGTGTTACATTACATTCACTAGTAGGAGTGAGAAAAACATCACGGGGTGGTGTGAATTGCAGGGTCTGAATTAGGATAGGTAGTGAGTGGCAATGTAGGATGGAGAAAAGCACCGCGTGCTGGTCAGAATGGGGAGGTCATGGAACATGCAGTGGCAATGTAGGATAGGTTTCTGAAAAACATCGCGGGGTGGTGCGCATTGTATGGGTGTGTGTTACATTACATTCACTAGTACGAGTGAGAAAAACATCACGGGGTGGTGTGAATTGGAGGGTTTGAATTAGGTTAGGCAGTGTGTGGCAATGTAGGATGCAGAAAAGAACCGCGGGGTTTTCAGCATGGGGACGTCAGGGAACATGCAGTGGCAATGTAGGATAGGTTTCTGAAAAACATCGCGGGGTGGTGCACATTATATGGGTGTGTGTTACATAACATTCACTAGTAGGAGTGAGAAAAACATCACGGGGTGGTGTCAATCGTAGTTTCTGATTTAGGATAGGCAGTGAGTGGCAATGTCGGATGGAGAAAAGCACCGCTGGGTGGTCAGCATGGGGAGGTCAGGGAACATGCAGTGGCAATGTAGGATAGGTTTCTGAAAAACATCGCGGGGTGGTGCGCATTGTATGGGTGTGTGTTACATTACATTCACTAGTAGGAGTGAGAAAATCGTCTCGCGGTGGTGCGCATTGTATGGGGGTGTGTTACATTACATTCACTAGTAGGAGTGAGAAAAACATCACGAGGTGGTCTGAATCGGAGGGTCTGAATTAGTATAGGCAGTGAGTGGCAATGTAGAATGGAGAAAAGCACCGCGGTGTGGTCAGCATGGGGAGGTCAGGGAACATGCAGTGGCAATGTAGGATAGTTTTCTGAAAAATATCGCGGGGTGGTGCGCATTGTATGGGTGTGTGTTTCATTACATTCACTAGTAGGAGTGAGAAAAACATCACGGGTTGGTGTGATTCGGAGGGTCTGAATTAGGATAGGCAGTGAGTGGCAATTTAGGATGGAGAAAAGCACCGTGGGGTTGTCAGCATGGGGAGGTCAGGGAACATGCAATGGCAATGTAGGATAGGTTTCTGAAAAACATCGCGTGGTGGTGCGCATTGTATGGTTGTGTGTTACATTACATTCACTAGTAGGAGTGAGAAAAACATCACGGGGTGGTGCGCATTGTATGTGTGTGTGTTACATTACATTCACTAGTAGGAGTGAGAAAAACATCACGGGGTGGTGTAAATCGCAGGGTCTGAATTAGGATAGGTAGTGAGTGGCAATGTAGGATGGAGAAAAGCACCGCGGGCTGGTCAAAAAGGGGAGGTCATGGAACATGCAGTGGCAATGTAGGATAGGTTTCTGAAAAACATCGCGGGGTGGTGCACATTGTATGGGTGTGTGTTACATTACATTCACTAGTAGGAGTGAGAAAAACACGGGTTGGTGCGCATTGTATTGATGTGTGTTACATTACATTCACGAGTAGGAATGAGAAAAACATCACGGGGTGGTGTCAATCGGAGGTTCTGATTTAGGATAGGCAGTGAGTGGCAATGTCGGATGGAGAAAAGCCCCGCGGGGTGGTCAGCATGGGGAGGTCAGGGAACATGCAGTGGCAATGTAGGATAGGTTTCTGAAAAACATCTCGCGGTGGTGCGCACTGTATGGGTGTGTGTTACATTACATTCACTAGTAGGAGTGAGAAAAACATCTCGCGGTGGTGCGCATTGTATGGGTGTGTGTTACATTACATTCACTAGTAGGAGTGAGAAAAACATCACGGGGTGGTCTGAATCGGAGGGTCTGAATTAGTATAGGCAGTGAGTGGCAATGTAGAATGGAGAAAAGCACCGCGGTGTGGTCAGCATGGGGAGGTACGGGAACATGCAGTGGCAATGTAGGATAGTTTTCTGAAAAATATCGCGGGGTGTTGCGCATTGCATGGGTGTGTGTTACATTACATTCACTAGTAGGAGTGAGAAAAACATCACGGATTGGTGTGATTCGGAGGGTCTGAATTAGGATAGGCAGTGAGTGGCAATTTAGGATGGAGAAAAGCACCGTGGGGTTGTCAGCATGGGGAGGTCAGGGAACATGCAATGGCAATGTAGGATAGGTTTCTGAAAAACATCGCGTGGTGGTGCGCATTGTATGGTTGTGTGTTACATTACATTCACTAGTAGGAGTGAGAAAAACATCACGGGGTGGTGCGCATTGTATGTGTGTGTGTTACATTACATTCACTAGTAGGAGTGAGAAAAACATCACGGGGTGGTGTAAATCGCAGGGTCTGAATTAGGATAGGTAGTGAGTGGCAATGTAGGATGGAGAAAAGCACCGCGGGCTGGTCAAAAAGGGGAGGTCATGGAACATGCAGTGGCAATGTAGGATAGGTTTCTGAAAAACATCGCGGGGTGGTGCGCATTGTATGGGTGTGTGTTACATTACATTCACTAGTAGGAGTGAGAAAAACATCACGGGGTGGTGTCAATCGGAGTTTCTGATTTAGGATAGGCAGTGAGTGGCAATGTCGGATGGAGAAAAGCACCGCGGGGTGGTCAGCATGGGGAGGTCAGGGAACATGCATTGGCAATGTAGGATAGGTTTCTGAAAAACATCGCGGGGTGTTGTGCATTGTATGGGTGTGTGTTACATTACATTCACAAGTAGGAGTGAGAAAAACATCACGGGGTGGTGCGCATTGTATGGGTGTGTGTTACATTACATTCACTAGTAGGAGTGAGAAAATCATCACGGGGTGGTGTGAATCGCAGGGTCTGAATTAGGATAGGCAGTGAGTGGCAATTTAGGATGGAGAAAAGCACCGTGGGGTGGTCAGCATGGAGAGGTCAGGGAACATGCAATGGCAATGTAGGATAGGTTTCTGAAAAACATCGCGGGGTGGTGCGCATTGTATGGTTGTGTGTTACATTACATTCACTAGTAGGAGTGAGAAAAACATCACGGGGTGGTGCGCATTGTATGTGTGTGTGTTACATTACATTCACTAGTAGGAGTGACAAAAACATCACGGGGTGGTGTGAATTGCAGGGTCTGAATTAGGATAGGTAGTGAGTGGCAATGTAGGATGGAGAAAAGCACCGCGTGCTGGTCAGAATGGGGAGGTCATGGAACATGCAGTGGCAATGTAGGATAGGTTTCTGAAAAACATCGCGGGGTGGTGCGCATTGTATGGGTGTGTGTTACATTACATTCACTAGTACGAGTGAGAAAAACATCACGGGGTGGTGTGAATTGGAGGGTTTGAATTAGGTTAGGCAGTGTGTGGCAATGTAGGATGCAGAAAAGAACCGCGGGGTTTTCAGCATGGGGACGTCAGGGAACATGCAGTGGCAATGTAGGATAGGTTTCTGAAAAACATCGCGGGGTGGTGCACATTATATGGGTGTGTGTTACATAACATTCACTAGTAGGAGTGAGAAAAACATCACGGGGTGGTGTCAATCGTAGTTTCTGATTTAGGATAGGCAGTGAGTGGCAATGTCGGATGGAGAAAAGCACCGCTGGGTGGTCAGCATGGGGAGGTCAGGGAACATGCAGTGGCAATGTAGGATAGGTTTCTGAAAAACATCGCGGGGTGGTGCGCATTGTATGGGTGTGTGTTACATTACATTCACTAGTAGGAGTGAGAAAATCGTCTCGCGGTGGTGCGCATTGTATGGGGGTGTGTTACATTACATTCACTAGTAGGAGTGAGAAAAACATCACGAGGTGGTCTGAATCGGAGGGTCTGAATTAGTATAGGCAGTGAGTGGCAATGTAGAATGGAGAAAAGCACCGCGGTGTGGTCAGCATGGGGAGGTCAGGGAACATGCAGTGGCAATGTAGGATAGTTTTCTGAAAAATATCGCGGGGTGGTGCACATTGTATGGGTGTGTGTTTCATTACATTCACTAGTAGGAGTGAGAAAAACATCACGGGTTGGTGTGATTCGGAGGGTCTGAATTAGGATAGGCAGTGAGTGGCAATGTAGGATGCAGAAAAGCACCGCGGGGTGGTCAGCATGGGGACGTCAGGGAACATGCAGTGGCAATGTAGGATAGGTTTCTGAAAAACATCGCGGGGTGGTGCACATTGTATGGGTGTGTGTTACATTACATTCACTAGTAGGAGTGAGAAAAACACGGGTTGGTGCGCATTGTATTGATGTGTGTTACATTACATTCACGAGTAGGAGTGAGAAAAACATCACGGGTTGGTGTGAATCGGATGGTCTGAATTAGGATAGGCAGTGAGTGGCAATGTAGGATGGAGAAAAGCACCGAGGGGTGGTCAGCATGGGGAGGTCAGGGAACATGCAGTGGCAATGTAGGATAGTTTTCTGAAAAACATCGCGGGGTGGTATGCATTGAATGGTTGTGTGTTACATTACATTCACTAGTAGGTGTGAGAAAAACATCACGGGGTGGTTCGCATTGTATGGGTGTGTGTTACATTACATTCACTAGTATGAGTGAGAAAAACATCACAGGGTGGTGTGAATCGGAGGGTCTGAATTAGGATAGGCAGTGAGTGGCAATGTAGGATGGAGAAAAGCACCGCGGGTTGGTCTCCCTGGGGAGGTAAGGGAACATGCAGTGACAATGTAGGATAGGTTTCTGAAAAACATCGCGGGGTGGTGCGCATTGTATGGGTGTGTGTTACATTACATTCACTAGTAGGAGTGAGAAAAACATCACGGGGTGGTGTGAATTGGAGGGTTTGAATTAGGTTAGGCAGTGTGTGGCAATGTAGGATGCAGAAAAGCACCGCGGGGTTTTCAGCATGGCGACGTCAGGGAACATGCAGTGGCAATGTAGGATAGGTTTCTGAAAAACATCGCGGGGTGGTGCACATTATATGGGTGTGTGTTACATAACATTCACTAGTAGGAGTGAGAAAAACATCACGGGGTGGTGTCAATCGGAGTTTCTGATTTAGGATAGGCAGTGAGTGGCAATGTCGGATGGAGAAAAGCACCGCGGGGTGGTCAGCATGGGGAGGTCAGGGAACATGCATTGGCAATGTAGGATAGGTTTCTGAAAAACATCGCGGGGTGTTGCGCATTGTATGGTTGTGTGTTACATTACATTCACAAGTAGGAGTGAGAAAAACATCACGGGGTGGTGCGCATTGTATGGGTGTGTGTTACATTACATTCACTAGTAGGAGTGAGAAAATCATCACGGGGTGGTGTGAATCGCAGGGTCTGAATTAGGATAGGCAGTGAGTGGCAATTTAGGATGGAGAAAAGCACCGTGGGGTGGTCAGCATGGAGAGGTCAGGGAACATGCAATGGCAATGTAGGATAGGTTTCTGAAAAACATCGCGGGGTGGTGCGCATTGTATGGTTGTGTGTTACATTACATTCACTAGTAGGAGTGAGAAAAACATCACGGGGTGGTGCGCATTGTATGTGTGTGTGTTACATTACATTCACTAGTAGGAGTGAGAAAAACATCACGGGGTGGTGTGAATTGCAGGGTCTGAATTAGGATAGGTAGTGAGTGGCAATGTAGGATGGAGAAAAGCACCGCGTGCTGGTCAGAATGGGGAGGTCATGGAACATGCAGTGGCAATGTAGGATAGGTTTCTGAAAAACATCGCGGGGTGGTGCGCATTGTATGGGTGTGTGTTACATTACATTCACTAGTACGAGTGAGAAAAACATCACGGGGTGGTGTGAATTGGAGGGTTTGAATTAGGTTAGGCAGTGTGTGGCAATGTAGGATGCAGAAAAGAACCGCGGGGTTTTCAGCATGGGGACGTCAGGGAACATGCAGTGGCAATGTAGGATAGGTTTCTGAAAAACATCGCGGGGTGGTGCAAATTATATGGGTGTGTGTTACATAACATTCACTAGTAGGAGTGAGAAAAACATCACGGGGTGGTGTCAATCGGAGTTTCTGATTTAGGATAGGCAGTGAGTGGCAATGTCGGATGGAGAAAAGCACCGCTGGGTGGTCAGCATGGGGAGGTCAGGGAACATGCAGTGGCAAAGTAGGATAGGTTTCTGAAAAACATCGCGGGGTGGTGCGCATTGTATGGGTGTGTGTTACATTACATTCACTAGTAGGAGTGAGAAAATCGTCTCGCGGTGGTGCGCATTGTATGGGGGTGTGTTACATTACATTCACTAGTAGGTGTGAGAAAAACATCACGAGGTGGTCTGAATCGGAGGGTCTGAATTAGTATAGGCAGTGAGTGGCAATGTAGAATGGAGAAAAGCACCGCGGTGTGGTCAGCATGGGGAGGTCAGGGAACATGCAGTGGCAATGTAGGATAGTTTTCTGAAAAATATCGCGGGGTGGTGCGCATTGTATGGGTGTGTGTTTCATTACATTCACTAGTAGGAGTGAGAAAAACATAACGGGTTGGTGTGATTCGGAGGGTCTGAATTAGGATAGGCAGTGAGTGGCAATGTAGGATGCAGAAAAGCACCGCGGGGTGGTCAGCATGGGGACGTCAGGGAACATGCAGTGGCAATGTAGGATAGGTTTCTGAAAAACATCGCGGGGTGGTGCACATTGTATGGGTGTGTGTTACATTACATTCACTAGTAGGAGTGAGAAAAACACAGGTTGGTGCGCATTGTATTGATGTGTGTTACATTACATTCACGAGTAGGAGTGAGAAAAACATCACGGGTTGGTGTGAATCGGAGGGTCTGAATTAGGATAGGCAGTGAATGGCAATGTAGGATGGAGAAAAGCACCGAGGGGTGGTCGGCATGGGGAGGTCAGGGAACATGCAGTGGCAATGTAGGATAGTTTTCTGAAAAACATCGCGGGGTGGTATGCATTGAATGGGTGTGTGTTACATTACATTCACTAGTAGGTGTGAGAAAAACATCACGGGGTGGTTCGCATTGTATGGGTGTGTGTTACATTACATTCACTAGTAGGAGTGAGAAAAACATCACAGTGTGGTGTGAATCGGAGGGTCTGAATTAGGATAGGCAGTGAGTGGCAATGTAGGATGGAGAAAAGCACCGCGGGTTGGTCTCCCTGGGGAGGTAAGGGAACATGCAGTGACAATGTAGGATAGGTTTCTGAAAAACATCGCGGGGTTGTGCGCATTGTATGTATGGGTGTGTGTTACATTACATTCACTAGTAGGAGTGAGAAAAACATCACGGGGTGGTGTGAATTGGAGGGTTTGAATTAGGTTAGGCAGTGAGTGGCAATGTAGGATACAGAAAAGCACCGCGGGGTTTTCCGCATGGGGACGTCAGGGAACATGCAGTGGCAATGTAGGATAGGTTTCTGAAAAACATCGCGGGGTGGTGCACATTGTATGGGTGTGTGTTACATAACATTCACTAGTAGGAGTGAGAAAAACATCACGGGGTGGTGTCAATCGGAGGTTCTGATTTAGGATAGGCAGTGAGTGGCAATGTCGGATGGAGAAAAGCACCGCGGGGTGGTCAGCATGGGGAGGTCAGGGAAGATGCAGTGGCAATGTAGGATAGGTTTCTGAAAAACATCGCGGGGTGGTGCGCATTGTATGGGTGTGTGTTACATTACATTCACTATTAGGAGTGAGAAAAACATCTCGCGGTGGTGCGCATTGTATGGGTGTGTGTTACATTACATTCACTAGTAGGAGTGAGAAAAATATCACGGGGTGGTGCGCAATGTATGGGTGTGTGTTACATTACATTCACTAGTAGGAGTGAGAAAAACATCACGGGGTGGTGTGAATCAGAGGGTCTGAATTAGGATAGGCAGTGAGTGGCAATGTAGGATGGAGAAAAGCACCGCGGGGTGGTCAGCATGGGGACGTCAGGGAATATGCAGTGGCAATGTAGGATAGGTTTCTGTAAAACATCGCGGGGTGGTGCACATTGTATGGGTGTGTGTTACATAACATTCACTAGTAGGAGTGAGAAAACCATCACGGGGTGGTGTTAATCAGAGGGTCTGATTTAGGATAGGCAGTGAGTGGCAATGTCGGATCGAGAAAAGCACCGCGGGGTGGTCAGCATGGGGAGGTCAGGGAACATTCATTGGCAATGTAGGATAGGTTTCTGAAAAACATCGCGGGGTGTTGCGCATTGTATGTGTGTGTGTTACATTACATTCACAAGTAGGAGTGAGAAAAACATCACGTGGTGGTGCGCATTGTATGGGTGTGTGTTACATTACAATCACTAGTAGGAGTGAGAAAAACATCACGGGGTGGTGTTAATCGGAGGGTCTGAATTAGTATAGGCAGTGAGTGGCAATGTAGGATGGAGAAAAGCACAGTGCTGTGGTCATCATGGGAAGGTCAGGGAACATGCAGTGGCAATGTAGGATAGGTTTCTGAAAAATATCGCGGGGTGGTGCGCATTGTATGGGTGTGTGTTACATTACATTCACTAGTAGGAGTGAGAAAAACATCACGGGGTGGTGCGCATTGTATGGGTGTGTGTTACATTACGTTCACTAGTAGGAGTGAGAAAAACAACACGGGGTGGTGCGCATTGTATGGGTGTGTGTTACATAACATTCACTAGTAGGAGTGAGAAAAACATCACGGGCTGGTGTGAATCGGAGGGTCTGATTTAGGATAGGCAGTGAGTGGCAATGTCAGATGGAGAAAAACACCGCGGGGTGGTCAGCATGGGGAGGTCAGTGAACATGCAGTGGCAATGTAGGATAGGTTTCTGAAAAACATCGCGGGGTGGTGGGCTTTGTATGGGTGTGTGTTACATTACATTCACTAGTAGGAGTGAGAAAAACATCACGGGGTGGTGCGCATTGTTTGGGTGTGTGTTACATTACATTCACTAGAAGGAGTGACAAATACATCACGGAGTGGTGTGAATCGGAGGGTCTGAATTAGGATAGGCTGTGAGTGGCAATGTAGGATGGAGAAAAGCACCGCGGGGTGGTCAGCATGGGGAAGTCAGGGAACATGCAATGGCAATGTAGGATAGGTTTCTGAAAAACATCGCGGGGTGGTGCGCATTATATGGTTGTGTGTTACATTACATTCACTAGTAGGAGTGAGAAAAACATCACGGAATGGTGTGAATCGGAGGGTCTGATTTAGGATACGCAGAGAGTGGCAATGTAGGATGGAGAAAAGCACCGCGGGGTGGTCAGCATGGGGAGTTCAGGGAACATGCAGCGGCAATGTAGGATAGGTTTCTGAAAAACATCGTGGAGTGGTGCGCACTGTATGGGTGTGTGTTACATTACATTCACTAGTAGGAGTGAGAAAAACACGGGTTGGTGCACATTGTATTGATGTGTGTTACATTACATTCACGAGTAGGAGTGAGAAAAACATCACGGGTTGGTGTGAATCGGAGGGTCTGAATTAGGATAGGCAGTGAGTGGCAATGTAGGATGGAGAAAAGCACCGCGGTGTGGTCAGCATGGGGAGGTCAGGGAAGATGCAGTGGCAATGTAGGATAGTTTTCTGAAAAACATCGCTAGGTGGTGCGCATTGTATGGGTGTGTGTCACATTGCATTCATTAGTAGGAGTGAGAAAAACATCACGGGTTGGTGCGCATTGTATGGATGTGTGTTACATCACATTCACTAGTAGAAGTGAAAAAAACATCACGGGGTGGTGTGAATCGGAGGGTCTGAATTAGGATAGGCAGGGAGTGGCAATGTAGGATGGAGAAAATCACCACGGGGTGGTCAGCATGGGGAGGTCAGGGAACATGAAGTGGCAATGTAGGATAGTTTTCTGAAAAACAACGCGGTGTGGTGCGCATTGTATGGGTGTGTGTTACATTACATTCACTACTAGGAGTGAGAAAAACTTCACGGGGTGGTTCGCATTGTATGGGTGTGTGTTAAATTACATTCACTAGTAGGAGTGAGAAAAACATCACGTGGTGGTGTGAATTGGAGGGTCTGAATTAGGATAGGCAGTGAGTGCCAATGTAGGATGGAGAAAAGCACCGCGGGGTGGTCACCATGGGGAAGTAAGGGAACATGCAGTGGCAATGTAGGATAGGTTTCTGAAAAACATCGTGGGGTGGTGCGCATTGTATGGGTGTGTGTTACATTACATTCACTAGTAGGAGTGAGAAAAACATCACGGGGTGGTGCGCATTGTATGGGTGTGTGTTACATTGCGTTCACTAGTAGGAGTGAGAAAAACAACACGGGGTGGTGCGCATTGTATGGGTGTGTGCTACATTACATTCACTAGTAGGAGTGAGAAAAACATCACGGGGTGGTGTGAATCGGAGGCTCTGAATTAGGATAGGCAGTGAGTGGCAATGTAGGATGGAGAAAAGCACCGCCGGGTGGTCAGCATGGGGACGTCAGGGAACATGCAGTGGCAATGAAGGATAGGTTTCTGAAAAACATCGCGGGGTGGTGCGCATTGTATGCGTGTGTGTTACATAACATTCACTAGTAGGAGTGAGAAAAACATCACGGGCTGGTGTGAATCGGAGGGTCTGATTTAGGATAGGCAGTGAGTGGCAATGTCAGATGGAGAAAAACACCGCGGGGTGGTCAGCATGGGGAGGTCAGGGAACATGCAGTGGCAATGTAGGATAGGTTTCTGAAAAACATCGCGGGGTGGTGGGCATTGTATGGGTGTGTGTTACATTACATTCACTAGTAGGAGTGAGAATAACATCACGGGGTGGTGCGCATTGTTTGGGTGTGTGTTACATTACATTCACTAGAAGGAGTGACAAAAACATCACGGAGTGGTGTGAATCGGAGGGTCTGAATTAGGATTGGCTGTGAGTGGCAATGTAGGATGGAGAAAAGCACTGCGGGGTGGTCAGTATGGGGAAGGCAGGGAACATGCAATGGCAATGTAGGATAGGTTTCTGAAAAACATCGCGGGGTGGTGCGCATTGTATGGTTGTGTGTTACATTACATTCACTAGTAGGAGTGAGAAAAACATCACGGGATGGTGTGAATCGGAGGGTCTGATTTAGGATACGCAGTGAGTGGCAATGTAGGATGGATAAAAGCACCGCGGGGTGGTCAGCATGGGGAGGTCAGGGAACATGAAGTGGCAATGTAGGATAGTTTTCTGAAAAACAACGCGGTGTGGTGCGCATTGTATGGGTGTGTGTTACATTACATTCACTACTAGGAGTGAGAAAAACTTCACGGGGTGGTTCGCATTGTATGGGTGTGTGTTACATTACATTCACTAGTAGGAGTGAGAAAAACATCACGTGGTGGTGTGAATCGGAGGGTCTGAATTAGGATAGGCAGTGAGTGCCAATGTAGGATGGAGAAAAGCACCGCGGGGTGGTCACCATGGGGAAGTCAGGGAACATGCAGTGGCAATGTAGGATAGGTTTCTGAAAAACATCGTGGGGTGGTGCGCATTGTATGGGTGTGTGTTACATTACATTCACTAGTAGGAGTGAGAAAAACAACACAGGGTGGTGCGCATTGTATGGGTGTGTGCTACATTACATTCACTAGTAGGAGTGAGAAAAACATCACGGGGTGGTGTGAATCGGAGGGTCTGAATTAGGATAGGCAGTGAGTGGCAATGTAGGATGGAGAAAAGCACCGCGGGGTGGTCAGCATGGGGACGTCAGGGAATATGCAGGGGCAATGTAGGATAGGTTTCTGAAAAACATCGCGGGGTGGTGCACATTGTATGGGTGTGTGTTACATAACATTCACTAATAGGAGTGAGAAAACCATCACGGGGTGGTGTGAATCAGAAGGTCTGATTTAGGATAGGCAGTGAGTGGCAATGTAGGATGGAGAAAAGCACCGCGGGGTGGTCAGCATGGGGAGGTCAGGGAACATGCATTGGGAATGTAGGATAGCTTTCTGAAAAACATCGCGGGGTGTTGCGCATTGTATGGGTGTGTGTTACATTACATTCAGAAGTAGGAGTGAGAAAAACATCACGGGGTAGTGCGCATTGTATGGGTGTGTGTTACATTACATTCACTAGTAGGAGTGAGAAACACATCACGGGGTGGTGTGAATCGCAGGGTCTGAATTAGGATAGGCAGTGAGTGGCAATTTAGGATGGAGAAAAGCACCGTGGGTTGGTCAGCATGGGGATGTCACGGAACATGCAATGGCAATGTAGGATAGGTTTCTGAAAAACATCGCGGGGTGGTGCGCATTGTATGGTTGTGTGTTACATTACATTCACTAGTAGGAGTGAGAAAAACATCACGGGGTGGTGCGCATTGTATGTGTGTGTATTACATTACATTCACTAGTAGGAGTGAGAAAAACATCACGGGGTGGTGTGAATCGCAGGGTCTGAATTAGGATAGGTAGTGAGTGGCAATGTAGGATGGAGAAAAGCACCGCGGGCTGGTCAAAAAGGGGAGGTCATGGAACATGCAGTGGCAATGTAGGATAGGTTTCTGGAAAACATCGCGGGGTGGTGCGCATTGTATGGGTGTGTGTTACATTACATTCACTAGTAGGAGTGAGAAAAACATCACGGGGTGGTGCGCATTGTATGGGTGTGTGTTACATTACATTCACTAGTAGGAGTGAGAAAAACATCACGCGGTGGTGCGCATTGTATGGGTGTGTGTTACATTACATTCACTAGTAGGAGTGAGAAATACATCACGAGATGGTGTGAATCGGAGGGTCTGATTTAGGATACGCAGTGCGTGGCAATGTAGGATGGATAAAAGCACCGCGGGGTGGTCAGCATGGGGAGGTCAGGGAACATGCAGTGGCAATGTAGGATAGTTTTCTGAAAAACATCGCGGGGTGGTATGCATTGTATGGGTGTGTGTTACATTACATTCACTAGTAGGAGTGAGAAAAACATCACGGGGTGGTTCGCATTGTATGGGTGTGTGTTACATTACATTCACTAGTAGGAGTGAGAAAAACATCACAGGGTGGTGTGAATCGGAGGGTCTGAATTAGGATAGGCAGTGAGTGGCAATGTAGGATGGAGAAAAGCACCGCGGGTTGGTCTCCCTGGGGAGGTAAGGGAACATGCAGTGACAATGTAGGATAGGTTTGTGAAAAACATCGCGGGGTGGTGCGCATTGTATGGGTGTGTGTTACATTACATTCACTAGTAGGAGTGAGAAAAACATCACGGGGTGGTGTGAATTGGAGGTTTGAATTAGGTTAGGCAGTGAGTGGCAATGTAGGATGCAGAAAAGCACGGCGGGGTTTTCAGCATGGGGACGTCAGGGAACATGCAGTGGCAATGTAGGATAGGTTTCTGAAAAACATCGCGGGGTAGTGCACATTGTATGGGTGTGTGTTACATAACATTCACTAGTAGGAGTGAGAAAAACATCACGGGGTGGTCTGAATCGGAGGGTCTGAATTAGTATAGGCAGTGAGTGGCAATGTAGAATGGAGAAAAGCACCGCGGTCTGGTCAGCATGGGGAGGTCAGGGAACATGCAGTGGCAATGTAGGATAGTTTTCTGAAAAATATCGCGGGGTGGTGCGCATTGCATGGGTGTGTGTTACATTACATTCACTAATAGGAGTGAGAAAAACATCACGGGTTATTGTGATTCGGAGGGTCTGAATTAGGATAGGCAGTGAGTGGCAATGTAGGATGCAGAAAAGCACCGCGGGTTGGTCAGCATGGGGACGTCAGGGAACATGCATTGGCAATGTAGGATAGGTTTCTGAAAAACATCGCGGGGTGTTGCGCATTGTATGGGTGTGTGTTACATTACATTCACAAGTAGGAGTGAGAAAAACATCACGGGGTGGTGCGCATTGTATGGGTGTGTGTTACATTACATTCACTAGTAGGAGTGAGAAAAACATCACGGGTTGGTGTGATTCGGAGGGTCTGAATTAGGATAGGCAGTGAGTGGCAATGTAGGATGCAGAAAAGCACCGCGGGGTGGTCAGCATGGGGACGTCAGGGAACATGCATTGGCAATGTAGGATAGGTTTCTGAAAAACATCGCGGGGTGTTGCGCATTGTATGGGTGTGTGTTACATTACATTCACAAGTAGGAGTGAGAAAAACATCACGGGGTGGTGCGCATTGTATGGGTGTGTGTTACATTACATTCACTAGTAGGAGTGAGAAAAACATCACGGGGTGGTGTGAATCGCAGGATCTGAATTAGGATAGGCAGTGAGTGGCAATTTAGGATGGAGAAAAGCACCGTGGGGTGGTCAGCATGGGGAGGTCAGGGAACATGCAATGGCAATGTAGGATAGGTTTCTGAAAAACATCGCGGGGTGGTGCGCATTGTATGGTTGTGTGTTACATTACATTCACTAGTAGGAGTGAGAAAAACATCACGGGGTGGTGCGCATTGTATGTGTGTGTGTTACATTACATTCACTAGTAGGAGTGAGAAAAACATCACGGGGTGGTGTGAATCGCAGGGTCTGAATTAGGATAGGTAGTGAGTGGCAATGTAGGATGGAGAAAAGCACCGCGTGCTGGTCAGAATGGGGAGGTCATGGAACATGCAGTGGCAATGTAGGATAGGTTTCTGAAAAACATCGCGGGGTGGTGCGCATTGTATGGGTGTGTGTTACATTACATTCACTAGTAGGAGTGAGAAAAACATCACGGGGTGGTGTGAATTGGAGGGTTTGAATTAGGTTAGGCAGTGTGTGGCAATGTAGGATGCAGAAAAGCACCGCGGGTTTTCAGCATGGGGACGTCAGGGAACATGCAGTGGCAATGTAGGATAGGTTTTTGAAAAACATCGCGGGGTGGTGCACATTATATGGGTGTGTGTTACATAACATTCACTAGTAGGAGTGAGAAAAACATCACGGGGTGGTGTCAATCGGAGTTTCTGATTTAGGATAGGCAGTGAGTGGAAATGTCGGATGGAGAAAAGCACCGCGGGGTGGTCAGCATGGGGAGGTCAGGGAACATGCAGTGGCAATGTAGGATAGGTTTCTGAAAAACATCGCGCGGTGGTGCGCATTGTATGGGTGTGTGTTACATTACATTCACTAGTAGGAGTGAGAAAAACGTCTCGCGGTGGTGCGCATTGTATGGGGGTGTGTTACATTACATTCACTAGTAGGAGTGAGAAAAACATCACGGGGTGGTCTGAATCGGAGGGTCTGAATTAGTATAGGCAGTGAGTGGCAATGTAGAATGGAGAAAAGCACCGCGGTGTGGTCAGCATGGGGAGGTCAGGGAACATGCAGTGGCAATGTAGGATAGGTTTCTGAAAAACATCGCGGGGTGGTGCGCATTGTATGGTTGTGTGTTACATTACATTCACTAGTAGGAGTGAGAAAAACATCACCGGGTGGTGCGCATTGTATGTGTGTGTGTTACATTACATTCACTAGTAGGAGTGAGAAAAACATCACGGGGTGGTGTGAATCGCAGGGTCTGAATTAGGATAGGTAGTGAGTGGCAATGTAGGATGGAGAAAAGCACCGCGGGCTGTTCAGAATGGGGAGGTCATGGAACATGCAGTGGCAATGTAGGATAGGTTTCTGAAAAACATCGCGGGGTGGTGCGTATTGTATGGGTGTGTGTTACATTACATACACTAGTAGGAGTGAGAAAATCATCACGGGGTGGTGCGCATTGTATGGGTGTGTGTTACATTACATTCACTAGTAGGAGTGAGAAAAACATCACGCGGTGGTGCGCATTGTATGGGTGTGTGTTACATTACATTCACTAGTAGGAGTGAGAAAAACATCACGGGGTGGTGTGAATCGGAGGGTCTGAATTAGGATAGGCAGTGAGTGGCAATGTAGGATGGAGAAAAGCACAGCGGTGTGGTCAGCATGGGAAGGTCAGGGAACATGCAGTGGCAACGTAGGATAGGTTTCTGAAAAATATCGCGGGGTGGTGCGCATTGTATGGGTGTGTGTTACTTTACATTCACTAGTAGGAGTGAGAAAAACATCACGGAGTGGTGCGCATTGTATGGGTGTGTGTTACATTACATTCACTAGTAGGAGTGAGGAAAACATCACGGGGTGGTGTGAATCGCAGGGTCTGAATTAGGATAGGCAGTGAGTGACAATTTAGGATGGAGAAAAGCACCGTGGTGTGGTCAGCATGGGGAGGTCAGGGAACATGCAATGGCAATGTAGGATAGGTTTCTGAAAAACATCGCGGGGTGGTGCGCATTGTATGGGTGTGTGTTACATTGCATTCACTAGTAGGAGTGAGAAAAACATCACGGGTGGTGTGAATTGCAGGGTCTGAATTAGGATAGGTAGTGAGTGGCAATGTAGGATGGAGAAAAGCACCGCGGGCTGGTCAGAATGGGGAGGTCATGGAACATGCAGTGGCAATGTAGGATAGGTTTCTGCAAAACATCGCGGGTTGGTGCGCATTGTATGGGTGTGTGTTACATTACATTCACTAGTAGGAGTGAGAATAACATCACGGGGTGGTGCGCATTGTATGGGTGTGTGTTACATTACATTCACTAGTAGGAGTGAGAAAAACATCACGCGGTGGTGCGCATTGTAAGGGTGTGTGTTACATTACAATCACTAGTAGGAGTGAGAAAAACATCACGGGGTGGTGTTACTCGGAGGGTCTGAATTAGTATAGGCAGTGAGTGGCAATGTAGGATGGAGAAAAGCACCGCGGGGTTGTCAGCATGGGGACGTCAGGGAACATGCAGTGGCAATGTAGGATAGGTTTCTGAAAAACATCGCGGGGTGGTGCGCATTGTATGGGTGTGTGTTACATAACATTCACTAGTAGGAGTGAGAAAAACATCACGGGGTGGTGTGAATCGGAGGGTCTGATTTAGGATAGGCAGTGAGTGGCAATGTCAGATGGAGAAAAACACCGCGGGGTGGTCAGCATGGGGAGGTCAGGGAACATGCAGTGGCAATGTAGGATAGGTTTCTGAAAAACATCGCTGGGTGGTGGGCATTGTATGGGTGTGTGTTACATTACATTCACTAGTAGGAGTGAGAAAAACATCACGGGGTCGTGCGCATTGTTTGGGTGTGTGTTACATTACATTCACTAGAAGGAGTGACAAAAACATCACGGAGTGGTGTGAATCAGAGGGTCTGAATTAGGATAGGCTGTGAGTGGCAATGTAGGATGGAGAAAAGCACCGCGGGGTGGTCAGCATGGGGAAGTCAGGGAACATGCAATGGCAATGTAGGATAGCTTTCTGAAAAACATCGCGGGGTGGTGCGCATTGTATGGTTGTGTGTTACATTACATTCACTAGTAGGAGTGAGAAAAACATCACGGGATGGTGTGAATCGGAGGGTCTGAATTAGGATAGGCAGTGAGTGGCAATGTAGGATGGAGAAAAGCACAGCGGTGTGGTCAGCATGGGAAGGTCAGGGAACATGCAGTGGCAATGTAGGATAGGTATCTGAAAAATATCGCGGGGTGGTGCGCATTGTATGGGTGTGTGTTACATTTCATTCACTAGTAGGAGTGAGAAAAACATCACGGGGTGGTGCGCATTGTATGGGTGTGTGTTACATTACATTCACTAGTAGGAGTGAGGAAAACATCACGGGGTGGTGTGAATCGCAGGGTCTGAATTAGGATAGGCAGTGAGTGGCAATTGAGGATGGAGAAAAGCACCGTGGGGTGGTCAGCATGGGGAGGTCAGGGAACATGCAATGGCAATGTAGGATAGGTTTCTGAAAAACATCGCGGGGTGGTGCGCATTGTATGGGTGTGTGTTACATTGCATTCACTAGTAGGAGTGAGAAAAACATCACGGGGTGGTGTGAATTGCAGGGTCTGAATTAGGATAGGTAGTGAGTGGCAATGTAGGATGGAGAAAAGCACCGCGGGCTGGTCAGAATGGGGAGGTCATGGAACATGCAGTGGCAATGTAGGATAGGTTTCTGCAAAACATCGCGGGGTGGTGCGCATTGTATGGGTGTGTGTTACATTACATTCACTAGTAGGAGTGAGAATAACATCACGGGGTGGTGCGCATTGTATGGGTGTGTGTTACATTACATTCACTAGTAGGAGTGAGAAAAACGTCTCGCGGTGGTGCGCATTGTATGGGGGTGTGTTACATTACATTCACTAGTAGGAATGAGAATAACATCACGGGGTGGTGTGTATTGTATGTGTGTGTGTTACATTACATTCACTAGTAGGAGTGAGAAAAACATCACGGGGTGGTGTGAATCGCAGGGTCTGAATAAGGATAGGTAGTGAGTGGCAATGTAGGATGGAGAAAAGCCCCGCGGGCTGGTCAGAATGGGGAGGTCATGGAACATGCAGTGGCAATGTAGGATAGGTTTCTGAAAAACATCGCGGGGTGGTGCGCATTGTATGGGTGTGTGTTACATTACATTCACTAGTAGGAGTGAGAAAATCATCACGGGGTGGTGCGCATTGTATGGTTGTGTGTTACATTACATTCACTAGTAGGAGTGAGAAAAACATCACGGGATGGTGTGAATCGGAGGGTCTGAATTAGGATAGGCAGTGAGTGGCAATGTAGGATGGAGAAAAGCACAGCGGTGTGGTCAGCATGGGAAGGTCAGGGAACATGCAGTGGCAATGTAGGATA
Source organism: Cavia porcellus (assembly GCF_034190915.1). Taxonomy (NCBI): domain Eukaryota; kingdom Metazoa; phylum Chordata; class Mammalia; order Rodentia; family Caviidae; genus Cavia; species Cavia porcellus. The sequence continues at coordinate 649,259 of NW_026947602.1, forward strand.
GGTATCTGAAAAATATCGCGGGGTGGTGCGCATTGTATGGGTGTGTGTTACATTTCATTCACTAGTAGGAGTGAGAAAAACATCACGGGGTGGTGCGCATTGTATGGGTGTGTGTTACATTACATTCACTAGTAGGAGTGAGAAAAACATCACGGGGTGGTGTGAATTGCAGGGTCTGAATTAGGATAGGTAGTGAGTGGCAATGTAGGATGGAGAAAAGCACCGCGGGCTGGTCAGAATGGGGAGGTCATGGAACATGCAGTGGCAATGTAGGATAGGTTTCTGCAAAACATCGCGGGGTGGTGCGCATTGTATGGGTGTGTGTTACATTACATTCACTAGTAGGAGTGAGAATAACATCACGGGGTGGTGCGCATTGTATGGGTGTGTGTTACATTACATTCACTAGTAGGAGTGAGAAAAACGTCTCGCGGTGGTGCGCATTTTATGGGGGTGTGTTACATTACATTCACTAGTAGGAGTGAGAAAAACATCACGGGGTGGTCTGAATCGGAGGGTCTGAATTAGTATAGGCAGTGAGTGGCAATGTAGAATGGAGAAAAGCACCGCGGTGTGGTCAGCATGGGGAGGTCAGGGAACATGCAGTGGCAATGTAGGATAGGTTTTTGAAAAACATCGCGCGGTGGTGCGCATTGTATGGTTGTGTGTTACATTACATTCACTAGTAGGAGTGAGAAAAACATCACGGGGTGGTGCGCATTGTATGTGTGTGTGTTACATTACATTCACTAGTAGGAGTGAGAAAAACATCACGGGGTGGTGTGAATCGCAGGGTCTGAATAAGGATAGGTAGTGAGTGGCAATGTAGGATGGAGAAAAGCACCGCGGGCTGGTCAGAATGGGGAGGTCATGGAACATGCAGTGGCAATGTAGGATAGGTTTCTGAAAAACATCGCGGGGTGGTGCGCATTGTATGGGTGTGTGTTACATTACATTCACTAGTAGGAGTGAGAAAATCATCACGGGGTGGTGCGCATTGTATGGGTGTGTGTTACATTACATTCACTAGTAGGAGTGAGAAAAACATCACGCGGTGGTGCGCATTGTATGGGTGTGTGTTACATTACATTCACTAGTAGGAGTGAGAAAAACATCACGGGGTGGTGTGAATCGGAGGGTCTGAATTAGGATAGGCAGTGAGTGGCAATGTAGGATGGAGAAAAGCACAGCGGTGTGGTCAGCATGGGAAGGTCAGGGAACATGCAGTGGCAATATAGGATAGGTTTCTGAAAAATATCGCGGGGTGGTGCGCATTGTATGGGTGTGTGTTACATTACATTCACTAGTAGGAGTGAGAAAAACATCACGGGGTGGTGCGCATTGTTTGGGTGTGTGTTACATTACATTCACTAGAAGGAGTGACAAAAACATCACGGAGTGGTGTGAATCAGAGGGTCTGAATTAGGATAGGCAGTGAGTGGCAATGTAGGATGCAGAAAAGCACCGCGGGGTGGTCAGCATGGGGACGTCAGGGAACATGCATTGGCAATGTAGGATAGGTTTCTGAAAAACATCGCGGGGTGTTGCGCATTGTATGGGTGTGTGTTACATTACATTCACAAGTAGGAGTGAGAAAAACATCACGGGGTGGTGCGCATTGTATGGGTGTGTGTTACATTACATTCACTAGTAGGAGTGAGAAAAACATCACGGGGTGGTGTGAATCGCAGGGTCTGAATTAGGATAGGCAGTGAGTGGCAATTTAGGATGGAGAAAAGCACCGTGGGGTGGTCAGCATGGGGAGGTCAGGGAACATGCAATGGCAATGTAGGATAGGTTTCTGAAAAACATCGCGGGGTGGTGCGCATTGTATGGTTGTGTGTTACATTAAATTCACTAGTAGGAGTGAGAAAAACATCACGGGGTGGTGCGCATTGTATGTGTGTGTGTTACATTACATTCACTAGTAGGAGTGAGAAAAACATCACGGGGTGGTGTGAATCGCAGGGTCTGAATTAGGATAGGCAGTGAGTGGCAATGTAGGATGGAGAAAAGCACCGTGGGGTGGTCAGCATGGGGACGTCAGGGAACATGCAGTGGCAATGTAGGATAGGTTTTTGAAATACATCGCGGGGTGGTGCGCATTGTATGGGTGTGTGTTACATAACATTCACTAGTTGGAGTGAGAAAAACAGCACGGACTGGTGTGAATTGGAGGGTCTGTTTTAGGATAGGCAGTGAGTGGCAATGTCGGATGGAGAAAAACACCGCGTGTTGGTCAGCATGGGGAAGTCAGGGAACATGCAGTGGCAATGTAGGATAGGTTTCTGAAAAACATCGCGGGGTGGTGGGCATTGTATGGGTGTGTGTTACATTACATTCACTAGTAGGAGTGAGAAAAACATCACGGGGTGGTGTGCATAATTTGGGTGTGTGTTACATTACATTCCCTAGAAGGAGTGAGGAAAACATCACGGGGTGGTGTGAATCGGAGGGTCTGAATTAGGATAGGCTGTTAGTGGCAATGTAGGATGGAGAAAAGCACCGCGGGGTGGTCAGCATGGGGAAGTCAGGGAACATGCAATGGCAATGTAGGATAGGTTTCTGAAAAACATCGCGGGGTGGTGCCCATTGTATGGTTGTGTGTTACATTACATTCATTAGTAGGAGTGAGAAAAACATCACGGGATGGTGTGAATCGGAGGGTCTGATTTAGGATAGGCTGTGAGTGGCAATGTGGGATGGAGAAAAGCACCGCGGGGTGGTCAGCATGGGGAGGTCAGGGAACATGAAGTGGAAATGTAGGATAGTTTTCTGAAAAACAACGCGGGGTGGTGCGCATTGTATGGGTGTGTGTTACATTACATTCACTAATAGCAGTGAGAAAAACATCACGGGGTGGTGCGCATTGTATGGGTGTGTGTTACATTACATTCACTAGTAGGAGTGAGAAAAACAACACGGGTTGGTGCGCATTGTATGGGTGTGTGTTACATTACATTCACTAGTAGGAGTGAGAAAAACATCATGGAGTGGTGTGAATCGGAGGGTCTGAATTAGGATAGGCAGTGAGTGGCAATGTAGGATTGAGAAAAGCACCGCGGTGTGGTCAGCATGGGGAGTTCAGGGAACATGCAGTGGCAAAGTAGGATAGGTTTCTGATAAACATCGCGGGGTGGTGCGCATTGTATGGGTGTGTGTTACATTACATTCACTAGTAGGAGTGAGAAAAACATCACGGGGTGGTGCGCATTGTATGGGTGTGTGTTACATTACATTCACTAGTAGGAGTGAGAAAAACATCACGCGTTGGTGCGCATTGTATGGGTGTGTGTTACATTACATTCACTAGTGGGAGTGAGAAAAACATCACGGGTGGTGTTAATCGGAGGGTCTGAATTAGTATAGGCAGTGAGTGGCAATGTAGGATGGAGAAAAGCACCGCGGGGTGGTCAGCATTGGGACGTCAGGTAATATGCAGAGGCAATGTAGGATAGGTTTCTGAAAAACATCGCGTGGTGGTGCACATTGTATGGGTGTGTGTTACATAACATTCACTAGTAGGTGTGAGAAAACCATCACGGGGTGGTGTGAATCGGAGGGTCTGATTTAGGATAGGCAGTGAGTGGCAATGTCGGATGGAGAAAAGCACCGCGTGGTGGTCAGCATGGGGAGGTCAGGGAACATGCATTGGCAATGTAGGATAGGTTTCTGAAAAACATCGCGGGGTGGTGCGCATTGTATGGGTGTGTGTTACATTACATTCACTAGTAGGAGTGAGAAAAACATCACGGGGTGGTGCGCATTGTATGGGTGTGTGTTACATTACATTCACTAGTAGGAGTGAGAAAAACATCACGGGGTGGTGTGAATCGGAGGGTCTGAATTAGGATAGGCAGTGAGTGGCAAGGTAGGATGGAGAAAAGCACCACGGGGTGGTCAGCATGGGGAGGTCAGGGAACATGCAGTGGCAATGAACGATAGTTTTCTGAAAAATATCACGGGGTGGTGCGCATTGTATGGGTGTGTGTTACATTACATTCACTAGTAGGAGTGAGAAAAACATCACGGGGTGGTGTGAATCGGAGGGTCTGAATTAGGATAGGCCGTGAGTGGCAAGGTAGGATGGAGAAAAGCACCGCGGGGTGGTCAGCATGGGGAGGTCAGGGAACATGCTGTGGCAGTATAGGATAGGTTTCTGAAAAACATCGCGGGGTGGTGCGCATTGTATGGGTGTGTGTTACATTACATTCACTAGTAGGAGTGAGAAAAACATCACGGCGTAGTGCGCATTGTATGGGTGTGTGTTACATTACATTCACTAGTAGGAGTGAGAAAAACATCACGGGGTGGTGTGAATCGCACGGCCTCAATTAGGATAGGCAGTGAGTGGCAATGTAGGATGGAGAAAAGCACCGCGCGGTGGTCATCATGGGGAGGTCAGGGAACATGCAATAGCAATGTAAGATAGGTTTCTGAAAAACATCGCGGGGTGGTGCGCATTGTATGGTTGTGTGTTACATTACATTCACTAGTAGGAGTGAGAAAAACATCACGAGGTGGTGTGAATTGGAGGGTTTGAATTAGGATAGGCAGTGAGTGGCAATGAAGGATGGAGAAAAGCACCGCGGGTCCGTCAGCATGGGGAGGTCAGGGAACATGCAATGGCAATGTAGGATAGGTTTCTGAAAAACATCGCGGGGTGGTGCGCATTGTATGGTTGTGTGTTACATTACATTGACTAGTAGGAGTGAGAAAAACATCACGGGGTGGTGCGCATTGTATGGGTGTGTGTTACATTACATTCACTAGTAGGAGTGAGAAAAACATCACGGGGTGGTGTGAATCGCAGGGTCTGAATTAGGATAGGCAGTGAGTGGCAATGTAGGATGGAGAAAAGCACCGCAGGTTGGTCAGCATGGGGAGGTCAGGGAACATGCAATATCAATGTAGGATAGGTTTCTGAAAAACATCGCGGGGTGGTGCGCATTGTATGGTTGTGTGTTACATTACATTGACTAGTAGGAGTGAGAAAAACATCACGGGGTGGTGCGCATTGTATGGGTGTGTGTTACATTACATTCACTAGTAGGAGTGAGAAAAACATCACAGGGTGGTGTGAATCGCAGGGTCTGAATTAGGATAGGCAGTGAGTGGCAATGTAGGATGGAGAAAAGCACCGCGGGCTGGTCAGAATGGGGAGATCAGGGAACATGCAGTGGCAATGTACGATAGGTTTCTGAAAAACATCGCGGGGTGGTGCGCATTGTATGGGTGTGTGTTACATTACATTCACTAGTAGGAGTGAGAAAAACATCACGGGGTGGTGCGCATTGTATGGGTGTGTGTTACATTACATTCACCATTAGGAGTGAGAAAAACATCACGGGGTGGTGTGAATTGGAGGGTCTGAATTAGGATAGTCAGTGAGTTGCAATGAAGGATGGAGAAAAGCAACGCGGGTCCGTCAGCATGGGGAGGTCAGGGAACATGCAGTGGCAAAGTAGGATAGGTTTCTGAAAAACATCGCGGGGTGGTGCGCATAGTATGGGTGTGTGTTACATTACATTCACTAGTAGGAGTGAGAAAAACATCACGGGATGGTGTGAATCGCAGGGTCTGAATTAGGATAGGCAGTGAGTGGCAATGTAGGATGGAGAAAAGCACCGCGGGGTGGTCAGCATGGGGAGGTCAGGGAACATGCAATGGCAATGTAGGATAGGTTTCTGAAAAACATCGCGGGGTGGTGCGCATTGTATGGGTGTGTGTTACATTACATTCACTAGTAGGAGTGAGAAAAACATCAGGGGTGGTGCGCATTTTATGTGTGTGTGTGTTACATTACATTCATTAGTAGGAGTTAGAAAAACATCACGGGGTGGTGTGAATCAGAGCGTCAGAATTAGGATAGGCAGTGAGTGGCAATGTAGGATGGGGAAAAGATCCGCGGGGTGGTCAGAATGGGGAGGTCATGGAAAATGCAGTGGCAATGTAGGATAGGTTTCTGAAAAACATCGCGGGGTGGTGCGCATTGTATGGTTGTGTGTTACATTACATTCACTAGTAGGAGTGAGAAAAACATCACGGGGTGGTGCGCATTATATGGGTGTGTGTTACATTACATTCACTAGTAGGAGTGAGAAAAACATCACAGGGTGGTGTGAATGGCATGGTCTGAATTAGGATAGGCAGTGAGTGGCAATGTAGGATGGAGAAAAGCACCGCGGGCTGGTCAGAATGGGGAGCTCAGGGAACATGCAGTGGCAATGTACGATAGGTTTCTGAAAAACATCGCGGGGTGGTGCGCATTGTATGGGTGTGTGTTACATTACATTCACTAGTAGGAGTGAGAAAAATATCACGGGGTGGTGCGCATTGTATGGGTGTGTGTTACATTACATTCACTAGTAGGAGTGAGAAAAACATGACGGGGTGGTGTGAATCGGAGGGTCTGAATTAGTATAGGCAGTGAGTGGCAATGTAGGATGGAGAAAAGCACCGCGGTGTGGTCAGCATGGGGATGTCAGGGAACATGCAGTGGCAATGTAGGATAGGTTTCTGAAAAATATCGCGGGGTGGTGCGCATTGTATGGGTGTGTGTTACATTACATTCACTAGTAGGAGTGAGAAAAACATCACGGGGTGGTGTGAATCGGAGGGTCTGAATTAGGATAGGCAGTGAGTGGCAATGTAGGATGGAGAAAAGCACCACGGGGTGGTCAGCATGGGGAGGTCAGGGAACATGCAGTGGCAATGAACGATAGTTTTCTGAAAAATATCACGGGGTGGTGCGCATTGTATGGGTGTGTGTTACATTACATTCACTAGTAGGAGTGAAAAAAACATCACGGGGTGGTGTGAATCGGAGGGTCTGAATTAGGATAGGCAGTGAGTGGCAAGGTAGGATGGAGAAAGGCACCGCGGGGTGGTCAGCATGGGGAGGTCAGGGAACATGCTGTGGCAATATAGGATAGGTTTCTGAAAAACATCGCGGGGTGGTGCGCATTGTATGGGTGTGTGTTACATTACATTCACTAGTAGGAGTGAGAAAAACATCACGGCGTAGTGCGCATTGTATGGGTGTGTGTTACATTACATTCACTAGTAGGAGTGAGAAAAACATCACGGGGTGGTGTGAATCGCACGGCCTCAATTAGGATAGGCAGTGAGTGGCAATGTAGGATGGAGAAAAGCACCGCGCGGTGGTCATCATGGGGCGGTCAGGGAACATGCAATAGCAATGTAAGATAGGTTTCTGAAAAACAACGCGGGGTGGTGCGCATTGTATGGTTGTGTGTTACATTACATTCACTAGTAGGAGTGAGAAAAACATCACGAGGTGGTGTGAATTGGAGGGTTTGAATTAGGATAGGCAGTGAGTGGCAATGAAGGATGGAGAAAAGCACCGCGGGTCCGTCAGCATGGGGAGGTCAGGGAACATGCAGTGGCAAAGTAGGATAGGTTTCTGAAAAACATCGCGGGGTGGTGCGCATTGTATGGGTGTGTGTTACATTACATTCACTAGTAGGAGTGAGAAAAACATCAGGGGTGGTGCGCATTGTATGTGTGTGTGTTACATTACATTCACTAGTAGGAGTTAGAAAAACATCACGGGGTGGTGTGAATCAGAGCGTCATAATTAGGATAGGCAGTGAGTGGCAATGTAGAATGGGGAAAAGCCCCGCGGGGTGGTCAGAATGGGGAGGTCATGGAACATGCAGTGGCAATGTAGGATAGGTTTCTGAAAAACATCGCGGGGTGGTGCGCATTGTATGGTTGTGTGTTACATTACATTCACTAGTAGGAGTGAGAAAAACATCACGGGGTGGTGCGCATTGTATGGGTGTGTGTTACATTACATTCACTATTAGGAGTGAGAAAAACATCACAGGGTGGTGTGAATCGCAGGGTCTGAATTAGGATAGGCAGTGAGTGGCAATGTAGGATGGAGAAAAGCACCGCGGGCTGGTCAGAATGGGGAGCTCAGGGAACATGCAGTGGCAATGTACGATAGGTTTCTGAAAAACATCGCGGGGTGGTGCGCATTGTATGGGTGTGTGTTACATTACATTCACTAGTAGGAGTGAGAAAAACATCACGGGGTGGTGCGCATTGTATGGGTGTGTGTTACATTACATTCACCATTAGGAGTGAGAAAAACCTCACGCGGTGGTGAGCATTGTATGGGTGTGTGTTACATTACATTCACTAGTAGGAGTGAGAAAAACATGACGGGGTGGTGTGAATCGGAGGGTCTGAATTAGTATAGGCAGTGAGTGGCAATGTAGGATGGAGAAAAGCACCGCGGTGTGGTCAGCATGGGGATGTCAGGGAACATGCAGTGGCAATGTAGGATAGGTTTCTGAAAAATATCGCGGGGTGGTGCGCATTGTATGGGTGTGTGTTACATTACATTCACTAGTAGGAGTGAGAAAAACATCACGGGGTGGTGTGAATCGGAGGGTCTGAATTAGGATAGGCAGTGAGTGGCAATGTAGGATGGAGAAAAGCACCGCGGGGTGGTCAGCATGGGGAGGTCAGGGAACATGCAGTGGCAATGAACGATAGTTTTCTGAAAAATATCACGGAGTGGTGCGCATTGTATGGGTTTGTGTTACATTACATTCACTAGTAGGAGTGAGAAAAACATCACGGGGTGGTGTGAATCGGAGGATTTGAATTAGGATAGGCAGTGAGTGGCAATGTAGGATGGAGAAAAGCACCGCGGGGTGGTCAGCATGGGGAGGTCAGGGAACATGCTGTGGCAATATAGGATAGGTTTCTGAAAAACATTGCGGGGTGGTGCGCATTGTATGGGTGTGTGTTACATTACATTCACTAGTAGGAGTGAGAAAAACATCACGGGGTAGTGCGCATTGTATGGGTGTGTGTTACATTACATTCACTAGTAGGAGTGAGAAAAACATCACGGGGTGGTGTGAATCGCACAGCCTCAATTAGGATAGGCAGTGAGTGGCAATGTAGGATGGAGAAAAGCACCGCGGGGTGGTCAGCATGGGGAGGTCAGGGAACATGCAATAGCAATGTAAGATAGGTTTCTGAAAAACATCGCGGGGTGGTGCGCATTGTATGGTTGTGTGTTACATTACATTCACTAGTAGGAGTGAGAAAAACATCACGAGGTGGTGTGAATTGGAGGGTTTGAATTAGGAAAGGCAGTGAGTGGCAATGAAGGATGGAGAAAAGCACCGCGGGTCCGTCAGCATGGGGAGGTCAGGGAACATGCAGTGGCAAAGTAGGATAGGTTTCTGAAAAACTTCGCGGGGTGGTGCGCATTGTATGGGTGTGTTTTACATTACATTCACTAGTAGGAGTGAGAAAAACATCAGGGGTGGTGCGCATTGTATGTGTGTGTGTTACATTACATTCACTAGTAGGAGTGAGCAAAACATCACGGGGTGGTGCGCATTGTATGGGTTTGTGTTACATTACATTCACTAGTAGGAGTTAGGAAAACATCACGGGGTGGTGTGAATCAGAGCGTCAGAATTAGGATAGGCAGTGAGTGGCAATGTAGGATGGGGAAAAGCCCCGCGGGGTGGTCAGAATGGGGAGGTCATGGAACATGCAGTGGCAATGTAGGATCGGTTTCTGAAAAACATCGCGGGTTGGTGCGCATTGTATGGGTGTGTGTTACATTACATTCACTAGTAGGAGTGAGAAAAACATCACGGGGTGGTGTGAATCGCACGGCCTCAATTAGGATAGGCAGTGAGTGGCAATGTAGGATGGAGAAAAGCACCGCGCGGTGGTCATCATGGGGCGGTCAGGGAACATGCAATAGCAATGTAAGATAGGTTTCTGAAAAACATCGCGGGGTGGTGCGCATTGTATGGTTGTGTGTTACATTACATTCACTAGTAGGAGTGAGAAAAACATCACGAGGTGGTGTGAATTGGAGGGTTTGAATTAGGATAGGCAGTGAGTGGCAATGAAGGATGGAGAAAAGCACCGCGGGTCCGTCAGCATGGGGAGGTCAGGGAACATGCAGTGGCAAAGTAGGATAGGTTTCTGAAAAACATCGCGGGGTGGTGCGCATTGTATGGGTGTGTGTTACATTACATTCACTAGTAGGAGTGAGAAAAACATCAGGGGTGGTGCGCATTGTATGTGTGTGTGTTACATTACATTCACTAGTAGGAGTTAGAAAAACATCACGGGGTGGTGTGAATCAGAGCGTCAGAATTAGGATAGGCAGTGAGTGGCAATGTAGGATGGGGAAAAGCCCCGCGGGGTGGTCAGAATGGGGAGGTCATGGAACATGCAGTGGCAATGTAGGATAGGTTTCTGAAAAACATCGCGGGGTGGTGCGCATTGTATGGTTGTGTGTTACATTACATTCACTAGTAGGAGTGAGAAAAACATCACGGGGTGGTGCGCATTGTATGGGTGTGTGTTACATTACATTCACTATTAGGAGTGAGAAAAACATCACAGGGTGGTGTGAATCGCAGGGTCTGAATTAGGATAGGCAGTGAGTGGCAATGTAGGATGGAGAAAAGCACCGCGGGCTGGTCAGATTGGGGAGCTCAGGGAACATGCAGTGGCAATGTACGATAGGTTTCTGAAAAACATCGCGGGGTGGTGCGCATTGTATGGGTGTGTGTTACATTACATTCACTAGTAGGAGTGAGAAAAACATCACGGGGTGGTGCGCATTGTATGGGTGTGTGTTACATTACATTCACCATTAGGAGTGAGAAAAACCTCACGCGGTGGTGAGCATTGTATGGGTGTGTGTTACATTACATTCACTAGTAGGAGTGAGAAAAACATGACGGGGTGGTGTGAATCGGAGGGTCTGAATTAGTATAGGCAGTGAGTGGCAATGTAGGATGGAGAAAAGCACCGCGGTGTGGTCAGCATGGGGATGTCAGGGAACATGCAGTGGCAATGTAGGATAGGTTTCTGAAAAATATCGCGGGGTGGTGCGCATTGTATGGGTGTGTGTTACATTACATTCACTAGTAGGAGTGAGAAAAACATCACGGGGTGGTGTGAATCGGAGGGTCTGAATTAGGATAGGCAGTGAGTGGCAATGTAGGATGGAGAAAAGCACCGCGGGGTGGTCAGCATGGGGAGGTCAGGGAACATGCAGTGGCAATGAACGATAGTTTTCTGAAAAATATCACGGAGTGGTGCGCATTGTATGGGTGTGTGTTACATTACATTCACTAGTAGGAGTGAGAAAAACATCACGGGGTGGTGTGAATCGGAGGATCTGAATTAGGATAGGCAGTGAGTGGCAATGTAGGATGGAGAAAAGCACCGCGGGGTGGTCAGCATGGGGAGGTCAGGGAACATGCTGTGGCAATATAGGATAGGTTTCTGAAAAACATTGCGGGGTGGTGCGCATTGTATGGGTGTGTGTTACATTACATTCACTAGTAGGAGTGAGAAAAACATCACGGGGTAGTGCGCATTGTATGGGTGTATGTTACATTACATTCACTAGTAGGAGTGAGAAAAACATCACGGGGTGGTGTGAATCGCACAGCCTCAATTAGGATAGGCAGTGAGTGGCAATGTAGGATGGAGAAAAGCACCGCGGGGTGGTCAGCATGGGGAGGTCAGGGAACATGCAATAGCAATGTAAGATAGGTTTCTGAAAAACATCGCGGGGTGGTGCGCATTGTATGGTTGTGTGTTACATTACATTCACTAGTAGGAGTGAGAAAAACATCACGAGGTGGTGTGAATTGGAGGGTTTGAATTAGGATAGGCAGTGAGTGGCAATGTAGGATGGAGAAAAGCACCGCGGTGTGGTCAGCATGGGGATGTCAGGGAACATGCAGTGGCAATGTAGGATAGGTTTCTGAAAAATATCGCGGGGTGGTGCGCATTGTATGGGTGTGTGTTACATTACATTCACTAGTAGGAGTGAGAAAAACATCACGGGGTGGTGTGAATCGGAGGGTCTGAATTAGGATAGGCAGTGAGTGGCAATGTAGGATGGAGAAAAGCACCACGGGGTGGTCAGCATGGGGAGGTCAGGGAACATGCAGTGGCAATGAACGATAGTTTTCTGAAAAATATCACGGGGTGGTGCGCATTGTATGGGTGTGTGTTACATTACATTCACTAGTAGGAGTGAAAAAAACATCACGGGGTGGTGTGAATCGGAGGGTCTGAATTAGGATAGGCAGTGAGTGGCAAGGTAGGATGGAGAAAAGCACCGCGGGGTGGTCAGCATGGGGAGGTCAGGGAACATGCTGTGGCAATATAGGATAGGTTTCTGAAAAACATCGCGGGGTGGTGCGCATTGTATGGGTGTGTGTTACATTACATTCACTAGTAGGAGTGAGAAAAACATCACGGCGTAGTGCGCATTGTATGGGTGTGTGTTACATTACATTCACTAGTAGGAGTGAGAAAAACATCACGGGGTGGTGTGAATCGCACGGCCTCAATTAGGATAGGCAGTGAGTGGCAATGTAGGATGGAGAAAAGCACCGCGCGGTGGTCATCATGGGGCGGTCAGGGAACATGCAATAGCAATGTAAGATAGGTTTCTGAAAAACAACGCGGGGTGGTGCGCATTGTATGGTTGTGTGTTACATTACATTCACTAGTAGGAGTGAGAAAAACATCACGAGGTGGTGTGAATTGGAGGGTTTGAATTAGGATAGGCAGTGAGTGGCAATGAAGGATGGAGAAAAGCACCGCGGGTCCGTCAGCATGGGGAGGTCAGGGAACATGCAGTGGCAAAGTAGGATAGGTTTCTGAAAAACATCGCGGGGTGGTGCGCATTGTATGGGTGTGTGTTACATTACATTCACTAGTAGGAGTGAGAAAAACATCAGGGGTGGTGCGCATTGTATGTGTGTGTGTTACATTACATTCACTAGTAGGAGTTAGAAAAACATCACGGGGTGGTGTGAATCAGAGCGTCAGAATTAGGATAGGCAGTGAGTGGCAATGTAGGATGGGGAAAAGCCCCGCGGGGTGGTCAGAATGGGGAGGTCATGGAACATGCAGTGGCAATGTAGGATAGGTTTCTGAAAAACATCGCGGGGTGGTGCGCATTGTATGGTTGTGTGTTACATTACATTCACTAGTAGGAGTGAGAAAAACATCACGGGGTGGTGCGCATTGTATGGGTGTGTGTTACATTACATTCACTATTAGGAGTGAGAAAAACATCACAGGGTGGTGTGAATCGCAGGGTCTGAATTAGGATAGGCAGTGAGTGGCAATGTAGGATGGAGAAAAGCACCGCGGGCTGGTCAGAATGGGGAGCTCAGGGAACATGCAGTGGCAATGTACGATAGGTTTCTGAAAAACATCGCGGGGTGGTGCGCATTGTATGGGTGTGTGTTACATTACATTCACTAGTAGGAGTGAGAAAAACATCACGGGGTGGTGCGCATTGTATGGGTGTGTGTTACATTACATTCACCATTAGGAGTGAGAAAAACCTCACGCGGTGGTGAGCATTGTATGGGTGTGTGTTACATTACATTCACTAGTAGGAGTGAGAAAAACATGACGGGGTGGTGTGAATCGGAGGGTCTGAATTAGTATAGGCAGTGAGTGGCAATGTAGGATGGAGAAAAGCACCGCGGTGTGGTCAGCATGGGGATGTCAGGGAACATGCAGTGGCAATGTAGGATAGGTTTCTGAAAAATATCGCGGGGTGGTGCGCATTGTATGGGTGTGTGTTACATTACATTCACTAGTAGGAGTGAGAAAAACATCACGGGGTGGTGTGAATCGGAGGGTCTGAATTAGGATAGGCAGTGAGTGGCAATGTAGGATGGAGAAAAGCACCGCGGGGTGGTCAGCATGGGGAGGTCAGGGAACATGCAGTGGCAATGAACGATAGTTTTCTGAAAAATATCACGGAGTGGTGCGCATTGTATGGGTTTGTGTTACATTACATTCACTAGTAGGAGTGAGAAAAACATCACGGGGTGGTGTGAATCGGAGGATTTGAATTAGGATAGGCAGTGAGTGGCAATGTAGGATGGAGAAAAGCACCGCGGGGTGGTCAGCATGGGGAGGTCAGGGAACATGCTGTGGCAATATAGGATAGGTTTCTGAAAAACATTGCGGGGTGGTGCGCATTGTATGGGTGTGTGTTACATTACATTCACTAGTAGGAGTGAGAAAAACATCACGGGGTAGTGCGCATTGTATGGGTGTGTGTTACATTACATTCACTAGTAGGAGTGAGAAAAACATCACGGGGTGGTGTGAATCGCACAGCCTCAATTAGGATAGGCAGTGAGTGGCAATGTAGGATGGAGAAAAGCACCGCGGGGTGGTCAGCATGGGGAGGTCAGGGAACATGCAATAGCAATGTAAGATAGGTTTCTGAAAAACATCGCGGGGTGGTGCGCATTGTATGGTTGTGTGTTACATTACATTCACTAGTAGGAGTGAGAAAAACATCACGAGGTGGTGTGAATTGGAGGGTTTGAATTAGGAAAGGCAGTGAGTGGCAATGAAGGATGGAGAAAAGCACCGCGGGTCCGTCAGCATGGGGAGGTCAGGGAACATGCAGTGGCAAAGTAGGATAGGTTTCTGAAAAACTTCGCGGGGTGGTGCGCATTGTATGGGTGTGTTTTACATTACATTCACTAGTAGGAGTGAGAAAAACATCAGGGGTGGTGCGCATTGTATGTGTGTGTGTTACATTACATTCACTAGTAGGAGTGAGCAAAACATCACGGGGTGGTGCGCATTGTATGGGTTTGTGTTACATTACATTCACTAGTAGGAGTTAGGAAAACATCACGGGGTGGTGTGAATCAGAGCGTCAGAATTAGGATAGGCAGTGAGTGGCAATGTAGGATGGGGAAAAGCCCCGCGGGGTGGTCAGAATGGGGAGGTCATGGAACATGCAGTGGCAATGTAGGATCGGTTTCTGAAAAACATCGCGGGTTGGTGCGCATTGTATGGGTGTGTGTTACATTACATTCACTAGTAGGAGTGAGAAAAACATCACGGGGTGGTGTGAATCGCACGGCCTCAATTAGGATAGGCAGTGAGTGGCAATGTAGGATGGAGAAAAGCACCGCGCGGTGGTCATCATGGGGCGGTCAGGGAACATGCAATAGCAATGTAAGATAGGTTTCTGAAAAACATCGCGGGGTGGTGCGCATTGTATGGTTGTGTGTTACATTACATTCACTAGTAGGAGTGAGAAAAACATCACGAGGTGGTGTGAATTGGAGGGTTTGAATTAGGATAGGCAGTGAGTGGCAATGAAGGATGGAGAAAAGCACCGCGGGTCCGTCAGCATGGGGAGGTCAGGGAACATGCAGTGGCAAAGTAGGATAGGTTTCTGAAAAACATCGCGGGGTGGTGCGCATTGTATGGGTGTGTGTTACATTACATTCACTAGTAGGAGTGAGAAAAACATCAGGGGTGGTGCGCATTGTATGTGTGTGTGTTACATTACATTCACTAGTAGGAGTTAGAAAAACATCACGGGGTGGTGTGAATCAGAGCGTCAGAATTAGGATAGGCAGTGAGTGGCAATGTAGGATGGGGAAAAGCCCCGCGGGGTGGTCAGAATGGGGAGGTCATGGAACATGCAGTGGCAATGTAGGATAGGTTTCTGAAAAACATCGCGGGGTGGTGCGCATTGTATGGTTGTGTGTTACATTACATTCACTAGTAGGAGTGAGAAAAACATCACGGGGTGGTGCGCATTGTATGGGTGTGTGTTACATTACATTCACTATTAGGAGTGAGAAAAACATCACAGGGTGGTGTGAATCGCAGGGTCTGAATTAGGATAGGCAGTGAGTGGCAATGTAGGATGGAGAAAAGCACCGCGGGCTGGTCAGATTGGGGAGCTCAGGGAACATGCAGTGGCAATGTACGATAGGTTTCTGAAAAACATCGCGGGGTGGTGCGCATTGTATGGGTGTGTGTTACATTACATTCACTAGTAGGAGTGAGAAAAACATCACGGGGTGGTGCGCATTGTATGGGTGTGTGTTACATTACATTCACCATTAGGAGTGAGAAAAACCTCACGCGGTGGTGAGCATTGTATGGGTGTGTGTTACATTACATTCACTAGTAGGAGTGAGAAAAACATGACGGGGTGGTGTGAATCGGAGGGTCTGAATTAGTATAGGCAGTGAGTGGCAATGTAGGATGGAGAAAAGCACCGCGGTGTGGTCAGCATGGGGATGTCAGGGAACATGCAGTGGCAATGTAGGATAGGTTTCTGAAAAATATCGCGGGGTGGTGCGCATTGTATGGGTGTGTGTTACATTACATTCACTAGTAGGAGTGAGAAAAACATCACGGGGTGGTGTGAATCGGAGGGTCTGAATTAGGATAGGCAGTGAGTGGCAATGTAGGATGGAGAAAAGCACCGCGGGGTGGTCAGCATGGGGAGGTCAGGGAACATGCAGTGGCAATGAACGATAGTTTTCTGAAAAATATCACGGAGTGGTGCGCATTGTATGGGTGTGTGTTACATTACATTCACTAGTAGGAGTGAGAAAAACATCACGGGGTGGTGTGAATCGGAGGATCTGAATTAGGATAGGCAGTGAGTGGCAATGTAGGATGGAGAAAAGCACCGCGGGGTGGTCAGCATGGGGAGGTCAGGGAACATGCTGTGGCAATATAGGATAGGTTTCTGAAAAACATTGCGGGGTGGTGCGCATTGTATGGGTGTGTGTTACATTACATTCACTAGTAGGAGTGAGAAAAACATCACGGGGTAGTGCGCATTGTATGGGTGTATGTTACATTACATTCACTAGTAGGAGTGAGAAAAACATCACGGGGTGGTGTGAATCGCACAGCCTCAATTAGGATAGGCAGTGAGTGGCAATGTAGGATGGAGAAAAGCACCGCGGGGTGGTCAGCATGGGGAGGTCAGGGAACATGCAATAGCAATGTAAGATAGGTTTCTGAAAAACATCGCGGGGTGGTGCGCATTGTATGGTTGTGTGTTACATTACATTCACTAGTAGGAGTGAGAAAAACATCACGAGGTGGTGTGAATTGGAGGGTTTGAATTAGGATAGGCAGTGAGTGGCAATGAAGGATGGAGAAAAGCACCGCGGGTCCGTCAGCATGGGGAGGTCAGGGAACATGCAGTGGCAAAGTAGGATAGGTTTCTGAAAAACTTCGCGGGGTGGTGCGCATTGTATGGGTGTGTTTTACATTACATTCACTAGTAGGAGTGAGAAAAACATCAGGTGTGGTGCGCATTGTATGTGTGTGTGTTACATTACATTCACTAGTAGGAGTGAGCAAAACATCACGGGGTGGTGCGCATTGTATGGGTTTGTGTTACATTACATTCACTAGTAGGAGTTAGGAAAACATCACGGGGTGGTGTGAATCAGAGCGTCAGAATTAGGATAGGCAGTGAGTGGCAATGTAGGATGGGGAAAAGCCCCGCGGGGTGGTCAGAATGGGGAGGTCATGGAACATGCAGTGGCAATGTAGGATCGGTTTCTGAAAAACATCGCGGGTTGGTGCGCATTGTATGGGTGTGTGTTACATTACATTCACTAGTAGGAGTGAGAAAAACATCACGCGGTGGTGCGCATTGTATGGGTGTGTGTTACATTACATTCACTAGTAGGAGTGAGAAAAACATCACGGGGTGGTGTGAATCGGAGGGTCTGTATTAGGATAGGCAGTGAGTGGCAATGTAGGATGGAGAAAAGCACCGCGGGGTGGTCAGCATGGGGAGGTTAGGGAACATGCATTGGCAATGTAGGATAGGTTTCTGAAAAACATCGCGGGGTGGTGTGCATTGTATGGGTGTGTGTTACATTACATTCACTAGTAGGAGTGAGAAAAACATCTCGGGGTGGTGCGCATTGTATGGGTGTGTGTTACATTGCATTCACTAGTAGGAGTGAGAAAAACATCACGGGGTAGTGTGAATCGCAGGGTCTGAATTAGGATAAGCAGTGAGTGGCAATGTATGATGGAGAAAAGCACCGCGGGGTGGTCAGCATGGGGAGGGCAGGGAACATGCAATGGCAATGTAGGATAGGTTTCTGAAAATCACCGCGGGGTGGTGCGCATTGTATGGTTGTGTGTTACATTACATTCACTAGTAGGAGTGAGAAAAACATCACGGGGTGGTGCGCATTGTATGGGTGTGTATTACATTACATTCACTAGTAGGAGTGAGAAAAACATCACGGCGTGGTGAGAATCGCAGGGTCTGAATTAGGATAGGCAGTGAGTGGCAATGTAGGATGGAGAAAAGCACCGAGGACTGGTTAGAATGGGGAGGTCATGGAACATGCAGTGGCAATGTAGGATAGCTTTCTGAAAAACATCGCGGGGTGGTGCGCATTGTATGGGTGTGTGTTACATTACATTCACTAGTAGGAGTGAGAAAAACATCACGGGGTGGTGCGCATTGTATGGATGTGTGTTACATTACATTGACTAGTAAGAGTGAGAAAAACATCACGCGGTGGTGCGCATTGTATGGGTGTGTGTTACATTACATTCACTAGTAGTAGTGAGAAAAACATCACGGGGTGGTGTGAATCGGAGGGTCTGAATTAGTATAGGCAGTGTGTGGCAATGTAGGATGGAGAAAAGCACCGCGGTGTGGTCAGCATGGGGAGGTCAGGGAACATGCAGTGGCAATGTAGGATAGGTTTCTGTAAAACATCGCGGGGTGGTGCGCATTGTATGGTTGTGTGTTACATTACATTCACTAGTAGGAGTGAGAAAAACATCACGGGGTGGTGTGAATTGGTGGGTCTGAATTAGGATAGGCAGTGAGTGGCAATGAAGGATGGAGAAAAGCAGCGCGGGTCCGTCAGCATGGGGAGGTCAAGGAACATGCAGTGGCAAAGTAGGATAGGTTTCTGAAAAACATCGCGGGGTGGTGCGCATTGTATGGGTGTGTGTTACATTAAATTCACTAGTATGAGTGAGAAAAACATCACGGGGTGGTGCGCATTGTATGGGTTTGTGCTACATTACATTCACTAGGAGGAGTGAGAAAAATATCACGGGGTGGTGTGAATCAGAGCGTCTGAATTAGGATAGGCAGTGAGTGGCAATGTAGGATGGAGAAAAGCACCGCGGGGTGGTCAGAATGGGGAGGTCATGGAACATGCAGTGGCAATGTAGGATAGGTATCTGAAAAACATCGCGGGGTGGTGCGCATTGTATGGGTGTGTGTTACATTACATTCACTAGTAGGAGTGAGAAAAACATCACGGCGTGGTGCGCATTGTATGGGTGTGTGTTACATTACATTCACTAGTAGGAGTGAGAAAAACATCACGCGGTGTTGCGCATTGTATGGGTGTGTGTTACATTACATTCACTTGTAGGAGTGAGAAAAACATCACGGGTGGTGTGAATCGGAGAGTCTGAATTAGGATAGGCAGTGAGTGGCAATGTAGGATGGAGAAAAGCACCGCGGGGTGGTCAGCATGGCCAGGTCAGGGAACATGCAGTGGCAATGTAGGATATTTTTCTGAAAAATATCGCGGGTGGTGCGCATTGTATGGGTGTGTGTTACATTACATTCACTAGTAGGAGTGAGAAAAACATCACGGGGTGGTGTGAATCGGAGGGTATGAATTAGGATAGGCAGTGAGTGGCAATGTAGGATGGAGAAAAGCACCGCGGGGTGGTCAGCATGGGGTCGTCAGGGAACATGCAGTGGCAATGTAGGATAGGTTTCTGAAAAATATCGCGGGGTGGTGCACATTGTATGGGTGTGTGTTACATAACATTCAATAGTAGGAGTGAGAAAAACATCACTGGGTGGTGTGAATCGGAGGGTCTGATTTAGGATAGGCAGTGAGTGGCAATGTCGGATGGAGAAAAGCACCACGGGGTGGTCAGAATGGGGAGGTCATGGAACATGCAGTGCCAATGTAGGATAGGTATCTGAAAAACATCACGGTGTGGTGCGCACTGTTTGGGTGTGTGTTACATTAGCTTCACTAGTAGGAGTGAGAAAAACATCACGGGGTGGTGCGCATTGTATGGGTGTGTGTTACATTACATTCACTAGTAGGAGTGAGAAAAACATCACGGGGTGGTGCGCATTGTATGGGTGTGTGTTACATTACATTCACTAGTAGGAGTGAGAAAAACATCACGGTGTGGTGCGCACTGTTTGGGTGTGTGTTACATTAGCGTCACTAGTAGGAGTGAGAAAAACATCACGGGATGGTGCGCATCGTATGGGTGTGTGTTACATTACATTCACTAGTAGGAGTGAGAAAAACATCACGGGGTGGTGCGCATTGTATGGGTGTGTGTTACATTGCGTTCACTAGTAGGAGTGAGAAATACATCACGGTGTGGTGTGCACTGTTTGGGTGTGTGTTACATTAGCGTCACTAGTAGGAGTGAGAAAAACATCACGGGATGGTGCGCATTGTATGGGTGTGTATTACATTACATTCACTAGTAGGAGTGAGAAAAACATCACGGGGTGGTGCACATTGTATGGGTGTGTGTTACATTACATTCACTAGTAGGAGTGAGAAAAACATCACGGGGTGGTGCGCATTGTTTGGGTGTGTGTTACACTAGCGTCACTAGTAGGAGTGAGAAAAACATCACGGGGTGGTGCGCATTGTTTGGGTGTGTGTTACATTAGCTTCACTAGTAGGAGTGAGAAAAACATCACGGGGTGGTGCGCATTGTATGGGTGTGTGTTACATTAGATTCACTAGTAGGAGTGAGAAAAAACATCATGGGGTGGTGCGCATTGTATGGGTGTGTGTTACATTACATTCACTAGTAGGAGTGAGAAAAACATCACGGGGTGGTGTGCATTGTATGGGTGTGTGTTACATTACATTCACTAGTAGGAGTGAGAAAAACATCACGGGGTGGTGCGCATTGTATGGGTGTGTGTTACATTACATTCACTATTAGGAGTGAGAAAAACATCACGGGGTGGTGCGCATTGTTTGGGTGTGTGTTATATTACATTCACTAGTAGGAGTGAGAAAAACATCACGGGGTGGTGCGCATTGTATGGGTGTGTGTTACATTAGATTCACTAGTAGGAGTGAGAAAAACATCACGGGGTGGTGCGCATTTTATGGGTGTGTGTTACATTAGATTCACTAGTAGGAGTGAGAAAAACATCACGGGGTGGTGCTCATTGTATGGGTGTGTGTTACATTACATTCACTAGTAGGTGTGAGAAAAACATCACGGGGTGGTGCGCATTGTACGGGTGTGTGACATTACATTCACTAGTAGGTGTGAGAAAAACATCACGGGGTGGTGCGCATTGTATGGGTGTGTGTTACATTACATTCACTAGTAGGAGTGAGAAAAACATCACGGTGTGGAACACTTTGTATGGGTGTGTGTTACATTAGATTCACTAGTAGGAGTGAGAAAAACATCACGTGGTGTTGCGCATTGTATGGGTGTGTGTTACATTAGATTCACTAGTAGGAGTGAGAAAAACATCAAGGGGTGGTGCGCATTGTATAGGTGTGTGTTACATTACATTCACTATTAGGAGTTGGAAAAACATAACGGGGTGGTGCGCATTGTATGAGTGTGTGTTACATTACATTCACTAGTAGGAGTGAGAAAAACATCACGGGGTGGTGTGCATTGTATGGGTGTGTGTTACATTAGATTCACTAGTAGGAGTGAGAAAAACATCAAGGGGTAGTGCGCATTGTATAGGTGTGTGTTACATTACATTCACTATTAGGAGTTGGAAAAACATAACGGGGTGGTGCGCATTGTATGGGTGTGTGTTACATTACATTCACTAGTAGGAGTGAGAAAAACATCACGGGGTGGTGCGCATTGTATGGGTGTGTGTTACATTACATTCACTAGTAGGAGTGAGAAAAACATCACGGGGTGGTGCGCATTGTATGGGTGTGTGTTACATTAGATTCACTAGTAGGAGTGAGAAAAACATCACGGGGTGGTGCGCATTGTATGGGTGTGTGTTACATTAGATTCACAAGTAGGAGTGAGAAAAACGTCACGGGGTGGTGCGCATTGTATGGGTGTGTGTTACATTACATTCAGTAGTAGGAGTGAGAAAAACATCACGGGGTGGTGCGCATTGTATGGGTGTGTGTTACATTACATTCACTAGTAGGAGTGAGGAAAACATCACGGGGTGGTGCGCATTGTTTCGGTGTGTGTTACATTAGCTTTACTAGTAGGAGTGAGAAAAACATCACGGGGTGGTGTGCATTGTTTGGGTGTGTGTTACATTAGCTTCACAAGTAGGAGTGAGAAAAACATCACGGGGTGGTGCGCATTGTATGGGTGTGTGTTACATTACATTCACTAGTAGGAGTGAGAAAAACATCACGGGGTGGTGCGCATTGTATGGGTGTGTGTTACATTACATTCACTAGTAGGAGGGAGAAAAACATCACGGGGTGGTGCGCCTTGTATGGGTGTGTGTTACATTACATTCACTAGTAGGAGTGAGAAAAACATCACGGGGTGGTGCGCATTGTATGGGTGTGTGGTACATTACATTCACTAGTAGGAGTGAGAAAAACATCACGGGGTGGTGCGCATTGTATGGGTGTGTGTTACTTTAGATTCACTAGTAGGAGTGAGAAAAACATCACGGGATGGTGCGCATTGTATGGGTATGTGTTACATTACATTCTCAACTAGGAGTGAGAAAAACATCATGGGGTGGTGCGCATTGTATGGGTGTGTGTTACATTACATTCACTAGTAGGAGTGAGAAAAACATCACGGGGTGGTGCGCCTTGTATGGGTGTGTGTTACATTACATTCACTAGTAGGAGTGAGAAAAACATCACAGGGTGGTGCGCATTGTATGGGTGTATGTTACATTTCATTCACTAGTAGGAGTGAGAAAAACATCACGGGGTGGTGCGCATTGTATGGGTGTGTGTTACATTACATTCACTAGTAGGAGTGAGAAAACATCACGGGGTGGTGCGCATTGTATGGGTGTGTGTTACATTACATTCACTAGTAGGAGTGAGAAAAACATCACGGGGTGGTGCGCATTGTATGGGTGTGTGTTACATTAGATTCACTAGTAGGAGTGAGAAAAACATCACGGGGTGGTGCGCATTGTATGGGTGTGTGTTACATTACATTCACTAGTAGGAGTGAGAAAAACATCACGGGGTGGTGCGCATTGTATGGGTGTGTGTTACATTACATTCACTAGTAGGAGTGAGAAAAACATCACGGGGTGGTGCCCATTGTATGGGTGTGTGTTACATTACATTCAATAGTAGGAGTGAGAAAAACATCACGGGGTGGTGCGTATTGTATGGGTGTGTGTTACATTACATTCACTAGTAGGAGTGAGAAAAACATCACGGGGTGGTGCGCATTGTATGGGTGTGTGTTACATTACATTCACTAGTAGGAGTGAGAAAAACATCACGGGGTGGTGCCCATTGTATGGGTGTGTGTTACATTACATTCACTAGTAGGAGTGAGAAAAACATCACGGGGTGGTGTGCATTGTATGGGTGTGTGTTACATTACATTCACTAGTAGGAGTGAGAAAAACATCACGGGGTGGTGCGCATTGTATGGGTGTGTGTTACATTACATTCACTAGTAGGAGTGAGAAAAACATCACGGGGAGGTGCGCATTGTATCGGTGTTTGTTACATTACATTCACAACTAGGAGTGAGAAAAACATCACGGGGTGGTGCGCATTGTATGGGTGTGTGTTACATTACATTCACTAGTAGGAGTGAGAAAAACATCACGGGGTGGTGCGCATTGTATGGGTGTGTGTTAAATTACATTCACTAGTAGGAGTGAGAAAAACATCACGGGGTGGTGCGCATTGTATGGGTGTGTGTTACATTACATTCACTAGTAGGAGTGAGAAAAACATCACGGGGTGGTGCGCATTGTATGGGTGTGTGTTACATTACATTCACTAGTAGGAGTGAGAAAAACATCACGGGGTGGTGCGCATTGTATGGGTGTGTGTAACATTACATTCACTAGTAGGAGTGAGAAAAACATCACGGGGTGGTGCGCATTGTATGGGTGTGTGTTACATTACATTCACTAGTAGGAGTGAGAAAAACATCACGGGGTGGTGCGCATCGTATGGGTGTGTGTTACATTACATTCACTAGTAGGAGTGAGAAAAACATCACGGGGTAGTGCGCATTTTAGGGTGTGTGTTACATTACATTCAGTAGTAGGATTGAAAAAAACATCACGGTGTGGTGCGCACTGTTTGGGTGTGTGTTACATTAGCTTCACTAGTAGGAGTGAGAAAAACATCACGGGGTGGTGCGCATTGTATGGGTGTGTGTTACATTACATTCACTAGTAGGAGTGAGAAAAACATCACGGGGTGGTGCGCATTGTATGGGTGTGTGTTACATTACATTCACTAGTAGGAGTGAGAAAAACATCACGGTGTGGTGCGCACTGTTTGGGTGTGTGTTACATTAGCGTCACTAGTAGGAGTGAGAAAAACATCACGGGATGGTGCGCATTGTATGGGTGTGTGTTACATTACATTCACTAGTAGGAGTGAGAAAAACATCACGGGGTGGTGCGCATTGTATGGGTGTGTGTTACATTACATTCACTAGTAGGAGTGAGAAAAACATCACGGGGTGGTGCGCATTGTTTGGGTGTGTGTTACATTACATTCACTAGTAGGAGTGAGAAAAACATCACGGGGTGGTGCGCATTGTATGGGTGTGTGTTACATTAGATTCACTAGTAGGAGTGAGAAAAACATCACGGGGTGGTGCGCATTTTATGGGTGTGTGTTACATTAGATTCACTAGTAGGAGTGAGAAATACATCACGGGGTGGTGCTCATTGTATGGGTGTGTGTTACATTACATTCACTAGTAGGTGTGAGAAAAACATCACGGGGTGGTGCGCATTGTACGGGTGTGTGACATTACATTCACTAGTAGGTGTGAGAAAAACATCACGGGGTGGTGCGCATTGTATGGGTGTGTGTTACATTACATTCACTAGTAGGAGTGAGAAAAACATCACGGTGTGGAACACTTTGTATGGGTGTGTGTTACATTAGATTCACTAGTAGGAGTGAGAAATACATCACGGTGTGGTGCGCACTGTTTGGGTGTGTGTTACATTAGCGTCACTAGTAGGAGTGAGAAAAACATCACGGGATGGTGCGCATTGTATGGGTGTGTATTACATTACATTCACTAGTAGGAGTGAGAAAAACATCACGGGGTGGTGCACATTGTATGGGTGTGTGTTACATTACATTCACTAGTAGGAGTGAGAAAAACATCACGGGGTGGTGCGCATTGTTTGGGTGTGTGTTACACTAGCGTCACTAGTAGGAGTGAGAAAAACATCACGGGGTGGTGCGCATTGTTTGGGTGTGTGTTACATTAGCTTCACTAGTAGGAGTGAGAAAAACATCACGGGGTGGTGCGCATTGTATGGGTGTGTGTTACATTAGATTCACTAGTAGGAGTGAGAAAAAACATCATGGGGTGGTGCGCATTGTATGGGTGTGTGTTACATTACATTCACTAGTAGGAGTGAGAAAAACATCACGGGGTGGTGTGCATTGTATGGGTGTGTGTTACATTACATTCACTAGTAGGAGTGAGAAAAACATCACGGGGTGGTGCGCATTGTATGGGTGTGTGTTACATTACATTCACTATTAGGAGTGAGAAAAACATCACGGGGTGGTGCGCATTGTTTGGGTGTGTGTTATATTACATTCACTAGTAGGAGTGAGAAAAACATCACGGGGTGGTGCGCATTGTATGGGTGTGTGTTACATTAGATTCACTAGTAGGAGTGAGAAAAACATCACGGGGTGGTGCGCATTTTATGGGTGTGTGTTACATTAGATTCACTAGTAGGAGTGAGAAAAACATCACGGGGTGGTGCTCATTGTATGGGTGTGTGTTACATTACATTCACTAGTAGGTGTGAGAAAAACATCACGGGGTGGTGCGCATTGTACGGGTGTGTGACATTACATTCACTAGTAGGTGTGAGAAAAACATCACGGGGTGGTGCGCATTGTATGGGTGTGTGTTACATTACATTCACTAGTAGGAGTGAGAAAAACATCACGGTGTGGAACACTTTGTATGGGTGTGTGTTACATTAGATTCACTAGTAGGAGTGAGAAAAACATCACGTGGTGTTGCGCATTGTATGGGTGTGTGTTACATTAGATTCACTAGTAGGAGTGAGAAAAACATCAAGGGGTGGTGCGCATTGTATAGGTGTGTGTTACATTACATTCACTATTAGGAGTTGGAAAAACATAACGGGGTGGTGCGCATTGTATGAGTGTGTGTTACATTACATTCACTAGTAGGAGTGAGAAAAACATCACGGGGTGGTGTGCATTGTATGGGTGTGTGTTACATTAGATTCACTAGTAGGAGTGAGAAAAACATCAAGGGGTGGTGCGCATTGTATAGGTGTGTGTTACATTACATTCACTATTAGGAGTTGGAAAAACATAACGGGGTGGTGCGCATTGTATGGGTGTGTGTTACATTACATTCACTAGTAGGAGTGAGAAAAACATCACGGGGTGGTGCGCATTGTATGGGTGTGTGTTACATTACATTCACTAGTAGGAGTGAGAAAAACATCACGGGGTGGTGCGCATTGTATGGGTGTGTGTTACATTAGATTCACTAGTAGGAGTGAGAAAAACATCACGGGGTGGTGCGCATTGTATGGGTGTGTGTTACATTAGATTCACAAGTAGGAGTGAGAAAAACGTCACGGGGTGGTGCGCATTGTATGGGTGTGTGTTACATTACATTCAGTAGTAGGAGTGAGAAAAACATCACGGGGTGGTGCGCATTGTATGGGTGTGTGTTACATTACATTCACTAGTAGGAGTGAGGAAAACATCACGGGGTGGTGCGCATTGTTTCGGTGTGTGTTACATTAGCTTTACTAGTAGGAGTGAGAAAAACATCACGGGGTGGTGTGCATTGTTTGGGTGTGTGTTACATTAGCTTCACAAGTAGGAGTGAGAAAAACATCACGGGGTGGTGCGCATTGTATGGGTGTGTGTTACATTACATTCACTAGTAGGAGTGAGAAAAACATCACGGGGTGGTGCGCATTGTATGGGTGTGTGTTACATTACATTCACTAGTAGGAGGGAGAAAAACATCACGGGGTGGTGCGCCTTGTATGGGTGTGTGTTACATTACATTCACTAGTAGGAGTGAGAAAAACATCACGGGGTGGTGCGCATTGTATGGGTGTGTGGTACATTACATTCACTAGTAGGAGTGAGAAAAACATCACGGGGTGGTGCGCATTGTATGGGTGTGTGTTACTTTAGATTCACTAGTAGGAGTGAGAAAAACATCACGGGATGGTGCGCATTGTATGGGTATGTGTTACATTACATTCTCAACTAGGAGTGAGAAAAACATCATGGGGTGGTGCGCATTGTATGGGTGTGTGTTACATTACATTCACTAGTAGGAGTGAGAAAAACATCACGGGGTGGTGCGCCTTGTATGGGTGTGTGTTACATTACATTCACTAGTAGGAGTGAGAAAAACATCACGGGGTGGTGCGCATTGTATGGGTGTATGTTACATTTCATTCACTAGTAGGAGTGAGAAAAACATCACGGGGTGGTGCGCATTGTATGGGTGTGTGTTACATTACATTCACTAGTAGGAGTGAGAAAACATCACGGGGTGGTGCGCATTGTATGGGTGTGTGTTACATTACATTCACTAGTAGGAGTGAGAAAAACATCACGGGGTGGTGCGCATTGTATGGGTGTGTGTTACATTAGATTCACTAGTAGGAGTGAGAAAAACATCACGGGGTGGTGCGCATTGTATGGGTGTGTGTTACATTACATTCACTAGTAGGAGTGAGAAAAACATCACGGGGTGGTGCGCATTGTATGGGTGTGTGTTACATTACATTCACTAGTAGGAGTGAGAAAAACATCACGGGGTGGTGCCCATTGTATGGGTGTGTGTTACATTACATTCAATAGTAGGAGTGAGAAAAACATCACGGGGTGGTGCGTATTGTATGGGTGTGTGTTACATTACATTCACTAGTAGGAGTGAGAAAAACATCACGGGGTGGTGCGCATTGTATGGGTGTGTGTTACATTACATTCACTAGTAGGAGTGAGAAAAACATCACGGGGTGGTGCCCATTGTATGGGTGTGTGTTACATTACATTCACTAGTAGGAGTGAGAAAAACATCACGGGGTGGTGTGCATTGTATGGGTGTGTGTTACATTACATTCACTAGTAGGAGTGAGAAAAACATCACGGGGTGGTGCGCATTGTATGGGTGTGTGTTACATTACATTCACTAGTAGGAGTGAGAAAAACATCACGGGGAGGTGCGCATTGTATCGGTGTTTGTTACATTACATTCACAACTAGGAGTGAGAAAAACATCACGGGGTGGTGCGCATTGTATGGGTGTGTGTTACATTACATTCACTAGTAGGAGTGAGAAAAACATCACGGGGTGGTGCGCATTGTATGGGTGTGTGTTAAATTACATTCACTAGTAGGAGTGAGAAAAACATCACGGGGTGGTGCGCATTGTATGGGTGTGTGTTACATTACATTCACTAGTAGGAGTGAGAAAAACATCACGGGGTGGTGCGCATTGTATGGGTGTGTGTTACATTACATTCACTAGTAGGAGTGAGAAAAACATCACGGGGTGGTGCGCATTGTATGGGTGTGTGTAACATTACATTCACTAGTAGGAGTGAGAAAAACATCACGGGGTGGTGCGCATTGTATGGGTGTGTGTTACATTACATTCACTAGTAGGAGTGAGAAAAACATCACGGGGTGGTGCGCATCGTATGGGTGTGTGTTACATTACATTCACTAGTAGGAGTGAGAAAAACATCACGGGGTAGTGCGCATTTTAGGGTGTGTGTTACATTACA
This sequence comes from Cavia porcellus, assembly GCF_034190915.1. NCBI lineage: Eukaryota > Metazoa > Chordata > Mammalia > Rodentia > Caviidae > Cavia > Cavia porcellus. The sequence goes on from NW_026947602.1 coordinate 678,123, forward strand.
TTCAGTAGTAGGATTGAAAAAAACATCACGGTGTGGTGCGCACTGTTTGGGTGTGTGTTACATTAGCTTCACTAGTAGGAGTGAGAAAAACATCACGGGGTGGTGCGCATTGTATGGGTGTGTGTTACATTACATTCACTAGTAGGAGTGAGAAAAACATCACGGGGTGGTGCGCATTGTATGGGTGTGTGTTACATTACATTCACTAGTAGGAGTGAGAAAAACATCACGGTGTGGTGCGCACTGTTTGGGTGTGTGTTACATTAGCGTCACTAGTAGGAGTGAGAAAAACATCACGGGATGGTGCGCATTGTATGGGTGTGTGTTACATTACATTCACTAGTAGGAGTGAGAAAAACATCACGGGGTGGTGCGCATTGTATGGGTGTGTGTTACATTACATTCACTAGGAGGAGTGAGAAAAACATCACGGGGTGGTGCGCATTGTTTGGGTGTGTGTTACATTACATTCACTAGTAGGAGTGAGAAAAACATCACGGGGTGGTGCGCATTGTATGGGTGTGTGTTACATTAGATTCACTAGTAGGAGTGAGAAAAACATCACGGGGTGGTGCGCATTTTATGGGTGTGTGTTACATTAGATTCACTAGTAGGAGTGAGAAATACATCACGGGGTGGTGCTCATTGTATGGGTGTGTGTTACATTACATTCACTAGTAGGTGTGAGAAAAACATCACGGGGTGGTGCGCATTGTACGGGTGTGTGACATTACATACACTAGTAGGTGTGAGAAAAACATCACGGGGTGGTGCGCATTGTATGGGTGTGTGTTACATTACATTCACTAGTAGGAGTGAGAAAAACATCACGGTGTGGAACACTTTGTATGGGTGTGTGTTACATTAGATTCACTAGTAGGAGTGAGAAATACATCACGGTGTGGTGCGCACTGTTTGGGTGTGTGTTACATTAGCGTCACTAGTAGGAGTGAGAAAAACATCACGGGATGGTGCGCATTGTATGGGTGTGTATTACATTACATTCACTAGTAGGAGTGAGAAAAACATCACGGGGTGGTGCACATTGTATGGGTGTGTGTTACATTACATTCACTAGTAGGAGTGAGAAAAACATCACGGGGTGGTGCGCATTGTTTGGGTGTGTGTTACACTAGCGTCACTAGTAGGAGTGAGAAAAACATCACGGGGTGGTGCGCATTGTTTGGGTGTGTGTTACATTAGATTCACTAGTAGGAGTGAGAAAAAACATCATGGGGTGGTGCGCATTGTATGGGTGTGTGTTACATTACATTCACTAGTAGGAGTGAGAAAAACATCACGGGGTGGTGTGCATTGTATGGGTGTGTGTTACATTACATTCACTAGTAGGAGTGAGAAAAACATCACGGGGTGGTGCGCATTGTATGGGTGTGTGTTACATTACATTCACTATTAGGAGTGAGAAAAACATCACGGGGTGGTGCGCATTGTTTGGGTGTGTGTTATATTACATTCACTAGTAGGAGTGAGAAAAACATCACGGGGTGGTGCGCATTGTATGGGTGTGTGTTACATTAGATTCACTAGTAGGAGTGAGAAAAACATCACGGGGTGGTGCGCATTTTATGGGTGTGTGTTACATTAGATTCACTAGTAGGAGTGAGAAAAACATCACGGGGTGGTGCTCATTGTATGGGTGTGTGTTACATTACATTCACTAGTAGGTGTGAGAAAAACATCACGGGGTGGTGCGCATTGTACGGGTGTGTGACATTACATTCACTAGTAGGTGTGAGAAAAACATCACGGGGTGGTGCGCATTGTATGGGTGTGTGTTACATTACATTCACTAGTAGGAGTGAGAAAAACATCACGGTGTGGAACACTTTGTATGGGTGTGTGTTACATTAGATTCACTAGTAGGAGTGAGAAAAACATCACGTGGTGTTGCGCATTGTATGGGTGTGTGTTACATTAGATTCACTAGTAGGAGTGAGAAAAACATCAAGGGGTGGTGCGCATTGTATAGGTGTGTGTTACATTACATTCACTATTAGGAGTTGGAAAAACATAACGGGGTGGTGCGCATTGTATGAGTGTGTGTTACATTACATTCACTAGTAGGAGTGAGAAAAACATCACGGGGTGGTGTGCATTGTATGGGTGTGTGTTACATTAGATTCACTAGTAGGAGTGAGAAAAACATCAAGGGGTGGTGCGCATTGTATAGGTGTGTGTTACATTACATTCACTATTAGGAGTTGGAAAAACATAACGGGGTGGTGCGCATTGTATGGGTGTGTGTTACATTACATTCACTAGTAGGAGTGAGAAAAACATCACGGGGTAGTGCGCATTGTATGGGTGTGTGTTACATTACATTCACTAGTAGGAGTGAGAAAAACATCACGGGGTGGTGCGCATTGTATGGGTGTGTGTTACATTAGATTCACTAGTAGGAGTGAGAAAAACATCACGGGGTGGTGCGCATTGTATGGGTGTGTGTTACATTAGATTCACAAGTAGGAGTGAGAAAAACGTCACGGGGTGGTGCGCATTGTATGGGTGTGTGTTACATTACATTCAGTAGTAGGAGTGAGAAAAACATCACGGGGTGGTGCGCATTGTATGGGTGTGTGTTACATTACATTCACTAGTAGGAGTGAGAAAAACATCACGGGGTGGTGTGAATCGGAGGATTTGAATTAGGATAGGCAGTGAGTGGCAATGTAGGATGGAGAAAAGCACCGCGGGGTGGTCAGCATGGGGAGGTCAGGGAACATGCTGTGGCAATATAGGATAGGTTTCTGAAAAACATTGCGGGGTGGTGCGCATTGTATGGGTGTGTGTTACATTACATTCACTAGTAGGAGTGAGAAAAACATCACGGGGTAGTGCGCATTGTATGGGTGTGTGTTACATTACATTCACTAGTAGGAGTGAGAAAAACATCACGGGGTGGTGTGAATCGCACAGCCTCAATTAGGATAGGCAGTGAGTGGCAATGTAGGATGGAGAAAAGCACCGCGGGGTGGTCAGCATGGGGAGGTCAGGGAACATGCAATAGCAATGTAAGATAGGTTTCTGAAAAACATCGCGGGGTGGTGCGCATTGTATGGTTGTGTGTTACATTACATTCACTAGTAGGAGTGAGAAAAACATCACGAGGTGGTGTGAATTGGAGGGTTTGAATTAGGAAAGGCAGTGAGTGGCAATGAAGGATGGAGAAAAGCACCGCGGGTCCGTCAGCATGGGGAGGTCAGGGAACATGCAGTGGCAAAGTAGGATAGGTTTCTGAAAAACTTCGCGGGGTGGTGCGCATTGTATGGGTGTGTTTTACATTACATTCACTAGTAGGAGTGAGAAAAACATCAGGGGTGGTGCGCATTGTATGTGTGTGTGTTACATTACATTCACTAGTAGGAGTGAGCAAAACATCACGGGGTGGTGCGCATTGTATGGGTTTGTGTTACATTACATTCACTAGTAGGAGTTAGGAAAACATCACGGGGTGGTGTGAATCAGAGCGTCAGAATTAGGATAGGCAGTGAGTGGCAATGTAGGATGGGGAAAAGCCCCGCGGGGTGGTCAGAATGGGGAGGTCATGGAACATGCAGTGGCAATGTAGGATCGGTTTCTGAAAAACATCGCGGGTTGGTGCGCATTGTATGGGTGTGTGTTACATTACATTCACTAGTAGGAGTGAGAAAAACATCACGGGGTGGTGTGAATCGCACGGCCTCAATTAGGATAGGCAGTGAGTGGCAATGTAGGATGGAGAAAAGCACCGCGCGGTGGTCATCATGGGGCGGTCAGGGAACATGCAATAGCAATGTAAGATAGGTTTCTGAAAAACATCGCGGGGTGGTGCGCATTGTATGGTTGTGTGTTACATTACATTCACTAGTAGGAGTGAGAAAAACATCACGAGGTGGTGTGAATTGGAGGGTTTGAATTAGGATAGGCAGTGAGTGGCAATGAAGGATGGAGAAAAGCACCGCGGGTCCGTCAGCATGGGGAGGTCAGGGAACATGCAGTGGCAAAGTAGGATAGGTTTCTGAAAAACATCGCGGGGTGGTGCGCATTGTATGGGTGTGTGTTACATTACATTCACTAGTAGGAGTGAGAAAAACATCAGGGGTGGTGCGCATTGTATGTGTGTGTGTTACATTACATTCACTAGTAGGAGTTAGAAAAACATCACGGGGTGGTGTGAATCAGAGCGTCAGAATTAGGATAGGCAGTGAGTGGCAATGTAGGATGGGGAAAAGCCCCGCGGGGTGGTCAGAATGGGGAGGTCATGGAACATGCAGTGGCAATGTAGGATAGGTTTCTGAAAAACATCGCGGGGTGGTGCGCATTGTATGGTTGTGTGTTACATTACATTCACTAGTAGGAGTGAGAAAAACATCACGGGGTGGTGCGCATTGTATGGGTGTGTGTTACATTACATTCACTATTAGGAGTGAGAAAAACATCACAGGGTGGTGTGAATCGCAGGGTCTGAATTAGGATAGGCAGTGAGTGGCAATGTAGGATGGAGAAAAGCACCGCGGGCTGGTCAGATTGGGGAGCTCAGGGAACATGCAGTGGCAATGTACGATAGGTTTCTGAAAAACATCGCGGGGTGGTGCGCATTGTATGGGTGTGTGTTACATTACATTCACTAGTAGGAGTGAGAAAAACATCACGGGGTGGTGCGCATTGTATGGGTGTGTGTTACATTACATTCACCATTAGGAGTGAGAAAAACCTCACGCGGTGGTGAGCATTGTATGGGTGTGTGTTACATTACATTCACTAGTAGGAGTGAGAAAAACATGACGGGGTGGTGTGAATCGGAGGGTCTGAATTAGTATAGGCAGTGAGTGGCAATGTAGGATGGAGAAAAGCACCGCGGTGTGGTCAGCATGGGGATGTCAGGGAACATGCAGTGGCAATGTAGGATAGGTTTCTGAAAAATATCGCGGGGTGGTGCGCATTGTATGGGTGTGTGTTACATTACATTCACTAGTAGGAGTGAGAAAAACATCACGGGGTGGTGTGAATCGGAGGGTCTGAATTAGGATAGGCAGTGAGTGGCAATGTAGGATGGAGAAAAGCACCGCGGGGTGGTCAGCATGGGGAGGTCAGGGAACATGCAGTGGCAATGAACGATAGTTTTCTGAAAAATATCACGGAGTGGTGCGCATTGTATGGGTGTGTGTTACATTACATTCACTAGTAGGAGTGAGAAAAACATCACGGGGTGGTGTGAATCGGAGGATCTGAATTAGGATAGGCAGTGAGTGGCAATGTAGGATGGAGAAAAGCACCGCGGGGTGGTCAGCATGGGGAGGTCAGGGAACATGCTGTGGCAATATAGGATAGGTTTCTGAAAAACATTGCGGGGTGGTGCGCATTGTATGGGTGTGTGTTACATTACATTCACTAGTAGGAGTGAGAAAAACATCACGGGGTAGTGCGCATTGTATGGGTGTATGTTACATTACATTCACTAGTAGGAGTGAGAAAAACATCACGGGGTGGTGTGAATCGCACAGCCTCAATTAGGATAGGCAGTGAGTGGCAATGTAGGATGGAGAAAAGCACCGCGGGGTGGTCAGCATGGGGAGGTCAGGGAACATGCAATAGCAATGTAAGATAGGTTTCTGAAAAACATCGCGGGGTGGTGCGCATTGTATGGTTGTGTGTTACATTACATTCACTAGTAGGAGTGAGAAAAACATCACGAGGTGGTGTGAATTGGAGGGTTTGAATTAGGATAGGCAGTGAGTGGCAATGAAGGATGGAGAAAAGCACCGCGGGTCCGTCAGCATGGGGAGGTCAGGGAACATGCAGTGGCAAAGTAGGATAGGTTTCTGAAAAACTTCGCGGGGTGGTGCGCATTGTATGGGTGTGTTTTACATTACATTCACTAGTAGGAGTGAGAAAAACATCAGGTGTGGTGCGCATTGTATGTGTGTGTGTTACATTACATTCACTAGTAGGAGTGAGCAAAACATCACGGGGTGGTGCGCATTGTATGGGTTTGTGTTACATTACATTCACTAGTAGGAGTTAGGAAAACATCACGGGGTGGTGTGAATCAGAGCGTCAGAATTAGGATAGGCAGTGAGTGGCAATGTAGGATGGGGAAAAGCCCCGCGGGGTGGTCAGAATGGGGAGGTCATGGAACATGCAGTGGCAATGTAGGATCGGTTTCTGAAAAACATCGCGGGTTGGTGCGCATTGTATGGGTGTGTGTTACATTACATTCACTAGTAGGAGTGAGAAAAACATCACGCGGTGGTGCGCATTGTATGGGTGTGTGTTACATTACATTCACTAGTAGGAGTGAGAAAAACATCACGGGGTGGTGTGAATCGGAGGGTCTGTATTAGGATAGGCAGTGAGTGGCAATGTAGGATGGAGAAAAGCACCGCGGGGTGGTCAGCATGGGGAGGTTAGGGAACATGCATTGGCAATGTAGGATAGGTTTCTGAAAAACATCGCGGGGTGGTGTGCATTGTATGGGTGTGTGTTACATTACATTCACTAGTAGGAGTGAGAAAAACATCTCGGGGTGGTGCGCATTGTATGGGTGTGTGTTACATTGCATTCACTAGTAGGAGTGAGAAAAACATCACGGGGTAGTGTGAATCGCAGGGTCTGAATTAGGATAAGCAGTGAGTGGCAATGTATGATGGAGAAAAGCACCGCGGGGTGGTCAGCATGGGGAGGGCAGGGAACATGCAATGGCAATGTAGGATAGGTTTCTGAAAATCACCGCGGGGTGGTGCGCATTGTATGGTTGTGTGTTACATTACATTCACTAGTAGGAGTGAGAAAAACATCACGGGGTGGTGCGCATTGTATGGGTGTGTATTACATTACATTCACTAGTAGGAGTGAGAAAAACATCACGGCGTGGTGAGAATCGCAGGGTCTGAATTAGGATAGGCAGTGAGTGGCAATGTAGGATGGAGAAAAGCACCGAGGACTGGTTAGAATGGGGAGGTCATGGAACATGCAGTGGCAATGTAGGATAGCTTTCTGAAAAACATCGCGGGGTGGTGCGCATTGTATGGGTGTGTGTTACATTACATTCACTAGTAGGAGTGAGAAAAACATCAAGGGGTGGTGCGCATTGTATGGATGTGTGTTACATTACATTGACTAGTAAGAGTGAGAAAAACATCACGCGGTGGTGCGCATTGTATGGGTGTGTGTTACATTACATTCACTAGTAGTAGTGAGAAAAACATCACGGGGTGGTGTGAATCGGAGGGTCTGAATTAGTATAGGCAGTGTGTGGCAATGTAGGATGGAGAAAAGCACCGCGGTGTGGTCAGCATGGGGAGGTCAGGGAACATGCAGTGGCAATGTAGGATAGGTTTCTGTAAAACATCGCGGGGTGGTGCGCATTGTATGGTTGTGTGTTACATTACATTCACTAGTAGGAGTGAGAAAAACATCACGGGGTGGTGTGAATTGGTGGGTCTGAATTAGGATAGGCAGTGAGTGGCAATGAAGGATGGAGAAAAGCAGCGCGGGTCCGTCAGCATGGGGAGGTCAAGGAACATGCAGTGGCAAAGTAGGATAGGTTTCTGAAAAACATCGCGGGGTGGTGCGCATTGTATGGGTGTGTGTTACATTAAATTCACTAGTATGAGTGAGAAAAACATCACGGGGTGGTGCGCATTGTATGGGTTTGTGCTACATTACATTCACTAGGAGGAGTGAGAAAAATATCACGGGGTGGTGTGAATCAGAGCGTCTGAATTAGGATAGGCAGTGAGTGGCAATGTAGGATGGAGAAAAGCACCGCGGGGTGGTCAGAATGGGGAGGTCATGGAACATGCAGTGGCAATGTAGGATAGGTATCTGAAAAACATCGCGGGGTGGTGCGCATTGTATGGGTGTGTGTTACATTACATTCACTAGTAGGAGTGAGAAAAACATCACGGCGTGGTGCGCATTGTATGGGTGTGTGTTACATTACATTCACTAGTAGGAGTGAGAAAAACATCACGCGGTGTTGCGCATTGTATGGGTGTGTGTTACATTACATTCACTTGTAGGAGTGAGAAAAACATCACGGGTGGTGTGAATCGGAGAGTCTGAATTAGGATAGGCAGTGAGTGGCAATGTAGGATGGAGAAAAGCACCGCGGGGTGGTCAGCATGGCCAGGTCAGGGAACATGCAGTGGCAATGTAGGATATTTTTCTGAAAAATATCGCGGGTGGTGCGCATTGTATGGGTGTGTGTTACATTACATTCACTAGTAGGAGTGAGAAAAACATCACGGGGTGGTGTGAATCGGAGGGTATGAATTAGGATAGGCAGTGAGTGGCAATGTAGGATGGAGAAAAGCACCGCGGGGTGGTCAGCATGGGGTCGTCAGGGAACATGCAGTGGCAATGTAGGATAGGTTTCTGAAAAATATCGCGGGGTGGTGCACATTGTATGGGTGTGTGTTACATAACATTCAATAGTAGGAGTGAGAAAAACATCACTGGGTGGTGTGAATCGGAGGGTCTGATTTAGGATAGGCAGTGAGTGGCAATGTCGGATGGAGAAAAGCACCACGGGGTGGTCAGAATGGGGAGGTCATGGAACATGCAGTGCCAATGTAGGATAGGTATCTGAAAAACATCACGGTGTGGTGCGCACTGTTTGGGTGTGTGTTACATTAGCTTCACTAGTAGGAGTGAGAAAAACATCACGGGGTGGTGCGCATTGTATGGGTGTGTGTTACATTACATTCACTAGTAGGAGTGAGAAAAACATCACGGGGTGGTGCGCATTGTATGGGTGTGTGTTACATTACATTCACTAGTAGGAGTGAGAAAAACATCACGGTGTGGTGCGCACTGTTTGGGTGTGTGTTACATTAGCGTCACTAGTAGGAGTGAGAAAAACATCACGGGATGGTGCGCATCGTATGGGTGTGTGTTACATTACATTCACTAGTAGGAGTGAGAAAAACATCACGGGGTGGTGCGCATTGTATGGGTGTGTGTTACATTGCGTTCACTAGTAGGAGTGAGAAATACATCACGGTGTGGTGTGCACTGTTTGGGTGTGTGTTACATTAGCGTCACTAGTAGGAGTGAGAAAAACATCACGGGATGGTGCGCATTGTATGGGTGTGTATTACATTACATTCACTAGTAGGAGTGAGAAAAACATCACGGGGTGGTGCACATTGTATGGGTGTGTGTTACATTACATTCACTAGTAGGAGTGAGAAAAACATCACGGGGTGGTGCGCATTGTTTGGGTGTGTGTTACACTAGCGTCACTAGTAGGAGTGAGAAAAACATCACGGGGTGGTGCGCATTGTTTGGGTGTGTGTTACATTAGCTTCACTAGTAGGAGTGAGAAAAACATCACGGGGTGGTGCGCATTGTATGGGTGTGTGTTACATTAGATTCACTAGTAGGAGTGAGAAAAAACATCATGGGGTGGTGCGCATTGTATGGGTGTGTGTTACATTACATTCACTAGTAGGAGTGAGAAAAACATCACGGGGTGGTGTGCATTGTATGGGTGTGTGTTACATTACATTCACTAGTAGGAGTGAGAAAAACATCACGGGGTGGTGCGCATTGTATGGGTGTGTGTTACATTACATTCACTATTAGGAGTGAGAAAAACATCACGGGGTGGTGCGCATTGTTTGGGTGTGTGTTATATTACATTCACTAGTAGGAGTGAGAAAAACATCACGGGGTGGTGCGCATTGTATGGGTGTGTGTTACATTAGATTCACTAGTAGGAGTGAGAAAAACATCACGGGGTGGTGCGCATTTTATGGGTGTGTGTTACATTAGATTCACTAGTAGGAGTGAGAAAAACATCACGGGGTGGTGCTCATTGTATGTGTGTGTGTTACATTACATTCACTAGTAGGTGTGAGAAAAACATCACGGGGTGGTGCGCATTGTACGGGTGTGTGACATTACATTCACTAGTAGGTGTGAGAAAAACATCACGGGGTGGTGCGCATTGTATGGGTGTGTGTTACATTACATTCACTAGTAGGAGTGAGAAAAACATCACGGTGTGGAACACTTTGTATGGGTGTGTGTTACATTAGATTCACTAGTAGGAGTGAGAAAAACATCACGTGGTGTTGCGCATTGTATGGGTGTGTGTTACATTAGATTCACTAGTAGGAGTGAGAAAAACATCAAGGGGTGGTGCGCATTGTATAGGTGTGTGTTACATTACATTCACTATTAGGAGTTGGAAAAACATAACGGGGTGGTGCGCATTGTATGAGTGTGTGTTACATTACATTCACTAGTAGGAGTGAGAAAAACATCACGGGGTGGTGTGCATTGTATGGGTGTGTGTTACATTAGATTCACTAGTAGGAGTGAGAAAAACATCAAGGGGTGGTGCGCATTGTATAGGTGTGTGTTACATTACATTCACTATTAGGAGTTGGAAAAACATAACGGGGTGGTGCGCATTGTATGGGTGTGTGTTACATTACATTCACTAGTAGGAGTGAGAAAAACATCACGGGGTGGTGCGCATTGTATGGGTGTGTGTTACATTACATTCACTAGTAGGAGTGAGAAAAACATCACGGGGTGGTGCGCATTGTATGGGTGTGTGTTACATTAGATTCACTAGTAGGAGTGAGAAAAACATCACGGGGTGGTGCGCATTGTATGGGTGTGTGTTACATTAGATTCACAAGTAGGAGTGAGAAAAACGTCACGGGGTGGTGCGCATTGTATGGGTGTGTGTTACATTACATTCAGTAGTAGGAGTGAGAAAAACATCACGGGGTGGTGCGCATTGTATGGGTGTGTGTTACATTACATTCACTAGTAGGAGTGAGGAAAACATCACGGGGTGGTGCGCATTGTTTCGGTGTGTGTTACATTAGCTTTACTAGTAGGAGTGAGAAAAACATCACGGGGTGGTGTGCATTGTTTGGGTGTGTGTTACATTAGCTTCACAAGTAGGAGTGAGAAAAACATCACGGGGTGGTGCGCATTGTATGGGTGTGTGTTACATTACATTCACTAGTAGGAGTGAGAAAAACATCACGGGGTGGTGCGCATTGTATGGGTGTGTGTTACATTACATTCACTAGTAGGAGGGAGAAAAACATCACGGGGTGGTGCGCCTTGTATGGGTGTGTGTTACATTACATTCACTAGTAGGAGTGAGAAAAACATCACGGGGTGGTGCGCATTGTATGGGTGTGTGGTACATTACATTCACTAGTAGGAGTGAGAAAAACATCACGGGGTGGTGCGCATTGTATGGGTGTGTGTTACTTTAGATTCACTAGTAGGAGTGAGAAAAACATCACGGGATGGTGCGCATTGTATGGGTATGTGTTACATTACATTCTCAACTAGGAGTGAGAAAAACATCATGGGGTGGTGCGCATTGTATGGGTGTGTGTTACATTACATTCACTAGTAGGAGTGAGAAAAACATCACGGGGTGGTGCGCCTTGTATGGGTGTGTGTTACATTACATTCACTAGTAGGAGTGAGAAAAACATCACAGGGTGGTGCGCATTGTATGGGTGTATGTTACATTTCATTCACTAGTAGGAGTGAGAAAAACATCACGGGGTGGTGCGCATTGTATGGGTGTGTGTTACATTACATTCACTAGTAGGAGTGAGAAAACATCACGGGGTGGTGCGCATTGTATGGGTGTGTGTTACATTACATTCACTAGTAGGAGTGAGAAAAACATCACGGGGTGGTGCGCATTGTATGGGTGTGTGTTACATTAGATTCACTAGTAGGAGTGAGAAAAACATCACGGGGTGGTGCGCATTGTATGGGTGTGTGTTACATTACATTCACTAGTAGGAGTGAGAAAAACATCACGGGGTGGTGCGCATTGTATGGGTGTGTGTTACATTACATTCACTAGTAGGAGTGAGAAAAACATCACGGGGTGGTGCCCATTGTATGGGTGTGTGTTACATTACATTCAATAGTAGGAGTGAGAAAAACATCACGGGGTGGTGCGTATTGTATGGGTGTGTGTTACATTACATTCACTAGTAGGAGTGAGAAAAACATCACGGGGTGGTGCGCATTGTATGGGTGTGTGTTACATTACATTCACTAGTAGGAGTGAGAAAAACATCACGGGGTGGTGCCCATTGTATGGGTGTGTGTTACATTACATTCACTAGTAGGAGTGAGAAAAACATCACGGGGTGGTGTGCATTGTATGGGTGTGTGTTACATTACATTCACTAGTAGGAGTGAGAAAAACATCACGGGGTGGTGCGCATTGTATGGGTGTGTGTTACATTACATTCACTAGTAGGAGTGAGAAAAACATCACGGGGAGGTGCGCATTGTATCGGTGTTTGTTACATTACATTCACAACTAGGAGTGAGAAAAACATCACGGGGTGGTGCGCATTGTATGGGTGTGTGTTACATTACATTCACTAGTAGGAGTGAGAAAAACATCACGGGGTGGTGCGCATTGTATGGGTGTGTGTTAAATTACATTCACTAGTAGGAGTGAGAAAAACATCACGGGGTGGTGCGCATTGTATGGGTGTGTGTTACATTACATTCACTAGTAGGAGTGAGAAAAACATCACGGGGTGGTGCGCATTGTATGGGTGTGTGTTACATTACATTCACTAGTAGGAGTGAGAAAAACATCACGGGGTGGTGCGCATTGTATGGGTGTGTGTAACATTACATTCACTAGTAGGAGTGAGAAAAACATCACGGGGTGGTGCGCATTGTATGGGTGTGTGTTACATTACATTCACTAGTAGGAGTGAGAAAAACATCACGGGGTGGTGCGCATCGTATGGGTGTGTGTTACATTACATTCACTAGTAGGAGTGAGAAAAACATCACGGGGTAGTGCGCATTTTAGGGTGTGTGTTACATTACATTCAGTAGTAGGATTGAAAAAAACATCACGGTGTGGTGCGCACTGTTTGGGTGTGTGTTACATTAGCTTCACTAGTAGGAGTGAGAAAAACATCACGGGGTGGTGCGCATTGTATGGGTGTGTGTTACATTACATTCACTAGTAGGAGTGAGAAAAACATCACGGGGTGGTGCGCATTGTATGGGTGTGTGTTACATTACATTCACTAGTAGGAGTGAGAAAAACATCACGGTGTGGTGCGCACTGTTTGGGTGTGTGTTACATTAGCGTCACTAGTAGGAGTGAGAAAAACATCACGGGATGGTGCGCATTGTATGGGTGTGTGTTACATTACATTCACTAGTAGGAGTGAGAAAAACATCACGGGGTGGTGCGCATTGTATGGGTGTGTGTTACATTACATTCACTAGTAGGAGTGAGAAAAACATCACGGGGTGGTGCGCATTGTTTGGGTGTGTGTTACATTACATTCACTAGTAGGAGTGAGAAAAACATCACGGGGTGGTGCGCATTGTATGGGTGTGTGTTACATTAGATTCACTAGTAGGAGTGAGAAAAACATCACGGGGTGGTGCGCATTTTATGGGTGTGTGTTACATTAGATTCACTAGTAGGAGTGAGAAATACATCACGGGGTGGTGCTCATTGTATGGGTGTGTGTTACATTACATTCACTAGTAGGTGTGAGAAAAACATCACGGGGTGGTGCGCATTGTACGGGTGTGTGACATTACATTCACTAGTAGGTGTGAGAAAAACATCACGGGGTGGTGCGCATTGTATGGGTGTGTGTTACATTACATTCACTAGTAGGAGTGAGAAAAACATCACGGTGTGGAACACTTTGTATGGGTGTGTGTTACATTAGATTCACTAGTAGGAGTGAGAAATACATCACGGTGTGGTGCGCACTGTTTGGGTGTGTGTTACATTAGCGTCACTAGTAGGAGTGAGAAAAACATCACGGGATGGTGCGCATTGTATGGGTGTGTATTACATTACATTCACTAGTAGGAGTGAGAAAAACATCACGGGGTGGTGCACATTGTATGGGTGTGTGTTACATTACATTCACTAGTAGGAGTGAGAAAAACATCACGGGGTGGTGCGCATTGTTTGGGTGTGTGTTACACTAGCGTCACTAGTAGGAGTGAGAAAAACATCACGGGGTGGTGCGCATTGTTTGGGTGTGTGTTACATTAGCTTCACTAGTAGGAGTGAGAAAAACATCACGGGGTGGTGCGCATTGTATGGGTGTGTGTTACATTAGATTCACTAGTAGGAGTGAGAAAAAACATCATGGGGTGGTGCGCATTGTATGGGTGTGTGTTACATTACATTCACTAGTAGGAGTGAGAAAAACATCACGGGGTGGTGTGCATTGTATGGGTGTGTGTTACATTACATTCACTAGTAGGAGTGAGAAAAACATCACGGGGTGGTGCGCATTGTATGGGTGTGTGTTACATTACATTCACTATTAGGAGTGAGAAAAACATCACGGGGTGGTGCGCATTGTTTGGGTGTGTGTTATATTACATTCACTAGTAGGAGTGAGAAAAACATCACGGGGTGGTGCGCATTGTATGGGTGTGTGTTACATTAGATTCACTAGTAGGAGTGAGAAAAACATCACGGGGTGGTGCGCATTTTATGGGTGTGTGTTACATTAGATTCACTAGTAGGAGTGAGAAAAACATCACGGGGTGGTGCTCATTGTATGGGTGTGTGTTACATTACATTCACTAGTAGGTGTGAGAAAAACATCACGGGGTGGTGCGCATTGTACGGGTGTGTGACATTACATTCACTAGTAGGTGTGAGAAAAACATCACGGGGTGGTGCGCATTGTATGGGTGTGTGTTACATTACATTCACTAGTAGGAGTGAGAAAAACATCACGGTGTGGAACACTTTGTATGGGTGTGTGTTACATTAGATTCACTAGTAGGAGTGAGAAAAACATCACGTGGTGTTGCGCATTGTATGGGTGTGTGTTACATTAGATTCACTAGTAGGAGTGAGAAAAACATCAAGGGGTGGTGCGCATTGTATAGGTGTGTGTTACATTACATTCACTATTAGGAGTTGGAAAAACATAACGGGGTGGTGCGCATTGTATGAGTGTGTGTTACATTACATTCACTAGTAGGAGTGAGAAAAACATCACGGGGTGGTGTGCATTGTATGGGTGTGTGTTACATTAGATTCACTAGTAGGAGTGAGAAAAACATCAAGGGGTGGTGCGCATTGTATAGGTGTGTGTTACATTACATTCACTATTAGGAGTTGGAAAAACATAACGGGGTGGTGCGCATTGTATGGGTGTGTGTTACATTACATTCACTAGTAGGAGTGAGAAAAACATCACGGGGTGGTGCGCATTGTATGGGTGTGTGTTACATTACATTCACTAGTAGGAGTGAGAAAAACATCACGGGGTGGTGCGCATTGTATGGGTGTGTGTTACATTAGATTCACTAGTAGGAGTGAGAAAAACATCACGGGGTGGTGCGCATTGTATGGGTGTGTGTTACATTAGATTCACAAGTAGGAGTGAGAAAAACGTCACGGGGTGGTGCGCATTGTATGGGTGTGTGTTACATTACATTCAGTAGTAGGAGTGAGAAAAACATCACGGGGTGGTGCGCATTGTATGGGTGTGTGTTACATTACATTCACTAGTAGGAGTGAGGAAAACATCACGGGGTGGTGCGCATTGTTTCGGTGTGTGTTACATTAGCTTTACTAGTAGGAGTGAGAAAAACATCACGGGGTGGTGTGCATTGTTTGGGTGTGTGTTACATTAGCTTCACAAGTAGGAGTGAGAAAAACATCACGGGGTGGTGCGCATTGTATGGGTGTGTGTTACATTACATTCACTAGTAGGAGTGAGAAAAACATCACGGGGTGGTGCGCATTGTATGGGTGTGTGTTACATTACATTCACTAGTAGGAGGGAGAAAAACATCACGGGGTGGTGCGCCTTGTATGGGTGTGTGTTACATTACATTCACTAGTAGGAGTGAGAAAAACATCACGGGGTGGTGCGCATTGTATGGGTGTGTGGTACATTACATTCACTAGTAGGAGTGAGAAAAACATCACGGGGTGGTGCGCATTGTATGGGTGTGTGTTACTTTAGATTCACTAGTAGGAGTGAGAAAAACATCACGGGATGGTGCGCATTGTATGGGTATGTGTTACATTACATTCTCAACTAGGAGTGAGAAAAACATCATGGGGTGGTGCGCATTGTATGGGTGTGTGTTACATTACATTCACTAGTAGGAGTGAGAAAAACATCACGGGGTGGTGCGCCTTGTATGGGTGTGTGTTACATTACATTCACTAGTAGGAGTGAGAAAAACATCACGGGGTGGTGCGCATTGTATGGGTGTATGTTACATTTCATTCACTAGTAGGAGTGAGAAAAACATCACGGGGTGGTGCGCATTGTATGGGTGTGTGTTACATTACATTCACTAGTAGGAGTGAGAAAACATCACGGGGTGGTGCGCATTGTATGGGTGTGTGTTACATTACATTCACTAGTAGGAGTGAGAAAAACATCACGGGGTGGTGCGCATTGTATGGGTGTGTGTTACATTAGATTCACTAGTAGGAGTGAGAAAAACATCACGGGGTGGTGCGCATTGTATGGGTGTGTGTTACATTACATTCACTAGTAGGAGTGAGAAAAACATCACGGGGTGGTGCGCATTGTATGGGTGTGTGTTACATTACATTCACTAGTAGGAGTGAGAAAAACATCACGGGGTGGTGCGCATTGTATGGGTGTGTGTTACATTACATTCACTAGTAGGAGTGAGAAAAACATCACGGGGTGGTGCGCATTGTATGGGTGTGTGTTACATTAGATTCACTAGTAGGAGTGAGAAAAACATCACGGGGTGGTGCGCATTGTATGGGTGTGTGTTACATTAGATTCACAAGTAGGAGTGAGAAAAACGTCACGGGGTGGTGCGCATTGTATGGGTGTGTGTTACATTACATTCAGTAGTAGGAGTGAGAAAAACATCACGGGGTGGTGCGCATTGTATGGGTGTGTGTTACATTACATTCACTAGTAGGAGTGAGGAAAACATCACGGGGTGGTGCGCATTGTTTCGGTGTGTGTTACATTAGCTTTACTAGTAGGAGTGAGAAAAACATCACGGGGTGGTGTGCATTGTTTGGGTGTGTGTTACATTAGCTTCACAAGTAGGAGTGAGAAAAACATCACGGGGTGGTGCGCATTGTATGGGTGTGTGTTACATTACATTCACTAGTAGGAGTGAGAAAAACATCACGGGGTGGTGCGCATTGTATGGGTGTGTGTTACATTACATTCACTAGTAGGAGGGAGAAAAACATCACGGGGTGGTGCGCCTTGTATGGGTGTGTGTTACATTACATTCACTAGTAGGAGTGAGAAAAACATCACGGGGTGGTGCGCATTGTATGGGTGTGTGGTACATTACATTCACTAGTAGGAGTGAGAAAAACATCACGGGGTGGTGCGCATTGTATGGGTGTGTGTTACTTTAGATTCACTAGTAGGAGTGAGAAAAACATCACGGGATGGTGCGCATTGTATGGGTATGTGTTACATTACATTCTCAACTAGGAGTGAGAAAAACATCATGGGGTGGTGCGCATTGTATGGGTGTGTGTTACATTACATTCACTAGTAGGAGTGAGAAAAACATCACGGGGTGGTGCGCCTTGTATGGGTGTGTGTTACATTACATTCACTAGTAGGAGTGAGAAAAACATCACGGGGTGGTGCGCATTGTATGGGTGTATGTTACATTTCATTCACTAGTAGGAGTGAGAAAAACATCACGGGGTGGTGCGCATTGTATGGGTGTGTGTTACATTACATTCACTAGTAGGAGTGAGAAAACATCACGGGGTGGTGCGCATTGTATGGGGGTGTGTTACATTACATTCACTAGTAGGAGTGAGAAAAACATCACGGGGTGGTGCCCATTGTATGGGTGTGTGTTACATTACATTCAATAGTAGGAGTGAGAAAAACATCACGGGGTGGTGCGCATTGTATGGGTGTGTGTTACATTACATTCACTAGTAGGAGTGAGAAAAACATCACGGGGTGGTGCGCATTGTATGGGTGTGTGTTACATTACATTCACTAGTAGGAGTGAGAAAAACATCACGGGGTGGTGCCCATTGTATGGGTGTGTGTTACATTACATTCAATAGTAGGAGTGAGAAAAACATCACGGGGTGGTGCGTATTGTATGGGTGTGTGTTACATTACATTCACTAGTAGGAGTGAGAAAAACATCACGGGGTGGTGCGCATTGTATGGGTGTGTGTTACATTACATTCACTAGTAGGAGTGAGAAAAACATCACGGGGTGGTGCCCATTGTATGGGTGTGTGTTACATTACATTCACTAGTAGGAGTGAGAAAAACATCACGGGGTGGTGTGCATTGTATGGGTGTGTGTTACATTACATTCACTAGTAGGAGTGAGAAAAACATCACGGGGTGGTGCGCATTGTATGGGTGTGTGTTACATTACATTCACTAGTAGGAGTGAGAAAAACATCACGGGGAGGTGCGCATTGTATCGGTGTTTGTTACATTACATTCACAACTAGGAGTGAGAAAAACATCACGGGGTGGTGCGCATTGTATGGGTGTGTGTTACATTACATTCACTAGTAGGAGTGAGAAAAACATCACGGGGTGGTGCGCATTGTATGGGTGTGTGTTAAATTACATTCACTAGTAGGAGTGAGAAAAACATCACGGGGTGGTGCGCATTGTATGGGTGTGTGTTACATTACATTCACTAGTAGGAGTGAGAAAAACATCACGGGGTGGTGCGCATTGTATGGGTGTGTGTTACATTACATTCACTAGTAGGAGTGAGAAAAACATCACGGGGTGGTGCGCATTGTATGGGTGTGTGTAACATTACATTCACTAGTAGGAGTGAGAAAAACATCACGGGGTGGTGCGCATTGTATGGGTGTGTGTTACATTACATTCACTAGTAGGAGTGAGAAAAACATCACGGGGTGGTGCGCATCGTATGGGTGTGTGTTACATTACATTCACTAGTAGGAGTGAGAAAAACATCACGGGGTAGTGCGCATTTTAGGGTGTGTGTTACATTACATTCAGTAGTAGGATTGAAAAAAACATCACGGTGTGGTGCGCACTGTTTGGGTGTGTGTTACATTAGCTTCACTAGTAGGAGTGAGAAAAACATCACGGGGTGGTGCGCATTGTATGGGTGTGTGTTACATTACATTCACTAGTAGGAGTGAGAAAAACATCACGGGGTGGTGCGCATTGTATGGGTGTGTGTTACATTACATTCACTAGTAGGAGTGAGAAAAACATCACGGTGTGGTGCGCACTGTTTGGGTGTGTGTTACATTAGCGTCACTAGTAGGAGTGAGAAAAACATCACGGGATGGTGCGCATTGTATGGGTGTGTGTTACATTACATTCACTAGTAGGAGTGAGAAAAACATCACGGGGTGGTGCGCATTGTATGGGTGTGTGTTACATTACATTCACTAGGAGGAGTGAGAAAAACATCACGGGGTGGTGCGCATTGTTTGGGTGTGTGTTACATTACATTCACTAGTAGGAGTGAGAAAAACATCACGGGGTGGTGCGCATTGTATGGGTGTGTGTTACATTAGATTCACTAGTAGGAGTGAGAAAAACATCACGGGGTGGTGCGCATTTTATGGGTGTGTGTTACATTAGATTCACTAGTAGGAGTGAGAAATACATCACGGGGTGGTGCTCATTGTATGGGTGTGTGTTACATTACATTCACTAGTAGGTGTGAGAAAAACATCACGGGGTGGTGCGCATTGTACGGGTGTGTGACATTACATTCACTAGTAGGTGTGAGAAAAACATCACGGGGTGGTGCGCATTGTATGGGTGTGTGTTACATTACATTCACTAGTAGGAGTGAGAAAAACATCACGGTGTGGAACACTTTGTATGGGTGTGTGTTACATTAGATTCACTAGTAGGAGTGAGAAATACATCACGGTGTGGTGCGCACTGTTTGGGTGTGTGTTACATTAGCGTCACTAGTAGGAGTGAGAAAAACATCACGGGATGGTGCGCATTGTATGGGTGTGTATTACATTACATTCACTAGTAGGAGTGAGAAAAACATCACGGGGTGGTGCACATTGTATGGGTGTGTGTTACATTACATTCACTAGTAGGAGTGAGAAAAACATCACGGGGTGGTGCGCATTGTTTGGGTGTGTGTTACACTAGCGTCACTAGTAGGAGTGAGAAAAACATCACGGGGTGGTGCGCATTGTTTGGGTGTGTGTTACATTAGCTTCACTAGTAGGAGTGAGAAAAACATCACGGGGTGGTGCGCATTGTATGGGTGTGTGTTACATTAGATTCACTAGTAGGAGTGAGAAAAAACATCATGGGGTGGTGCGCATTGTATGGGTGTGTGTTACATTACATTCACTAGTAGGAGTGAGAAAAACATCACGGGGTGGTGTGCATTGTATGGGTGTGTGTTACATTACATTCACTAGTAGGAGTGAGAAAAACATCACGGGGTGGTGCGCATTGTATGGGTGTGTGTTACATTACATTCACTATTAGGAGTGAGAAAAACATCACGGGGTGGTGCGCATTGTTTGGGTGTGTGTTATATTACATTCACTAGTAGGAGTGAGAAAAACATCACGGGGTGGTGCGCATTGTATGGGTGTGTGTTACATTAGATTCACTAGTAGGAGTGAGAAAAACATCACGGGGTGGTGCGCATTTTATGGGTGTGTGTTACATTAGATTCACTAGTAGGAGTGAGAAAAACATCACGGGGTGGTGCTCATTGTATGGGTGTGTGTTACATTACATTCACTAGTAGGTGTGAGAAAAACATCACGGGGTGGTGCGCATTGTACGGGTGTGTGACATTACATTCACTAGTAGGTGTGAGAAAAACATCACGGGGTGGTGCGCATTGTATGGGTGTGTGTTACATTACATTCACTAGTAGGAGTGAGAAAAACATCACGGTGTGGAACACTTTGTATGGGTGTGTGTTACATTAGATTCACTAGTAGGAGTGAGAAAAACATCACGTGGTGTTGCGCATTGTATGGGTGTGTGTTACATTAGATTCACTAGTAGGAGTGAGAAAAACATCAAGGGGTGGTGCGCATTGTATAGGTGTGTGTTACATTACATTCACTATTAGGAGTTGGAAAAACATAACGGGGTGGTGCGCATTGTATGAGTGTGTGTTACATTACATTCACTAGTAGGAGTGAGAAAAACATCACGGGGTGGTGTGCATTGTATGGGTGTGTGTTACATTAGATTCACTAGTAGGAGTGAGAAAAACATCAAGGGGTGGTGCGCATTGTATAGGTGTGTGTTACATTACATTCACTATTAGGAGTTGGAAAAACATAACGGGGTGGTGCGCATTGTATGGGTGTGTGTTACATTACATTCACTAGTAGGAGTGAGAAAAACATCACGGGGTGGTGCGCATTGTATGGGTGTGTGTTACATTACATTCACTAGTAGGAGTGAGAAAAACATCACGGGGTGGTGCGCATTGTATGGGTGTGTGTTACATTAGATTCACTAGTAGGAGTGAGAAAAACATCACGGGGTGGTGCGCATTGTATGGGTGTGTGTTACATTAGATTCACAAGTAGGAGTGAGAAAAACGTCACGGGGTGGTGCGCATTGTATGGGTGTGTGTTACATTACATTCAGTAGTAGGAGTGAGAAAAACATCACGGGGTGGTGCGCATTGTATGGGTGTGTGTTACATTACATTCACTAGTAGGAGTGAGGAAAACATCACGGGGTGGTGCGCATTGTTTCGGTGTGTGTTACATTAGCTTTACTAGTAGGAGTGAGAAAAACATCACGGGGTGGTGTGCATTGTTTGGGTGTGTGTTACATTAGCTTCACAAGTAGGAGTGAGAAAAACATCACGGGGTGGTGCGCATTGTATGGGTGTGTGTTACATTACATTCACTAGTAGGAGTGAGAAAAACATCACGGGGTGGTGCGCATTGTATGGGTGTGTGTTACATTACATTCACTAGTAGGAGGGAGAAAAACATCACGGGGTGGTGCGCCTTGTATGGGTGTGTGTTACATTACATTCACTAGTAGGAGTGAGAAAAACATCACGGGGTGGTGCGCATTGTATGGGTGTGTGGTACATTACATTCACTAGTAGGAGTGAGAAAAACATCACGGGGTGGTGCGCATTGTATGGGTGTGTGTTACATTAGATTCACTAGTAGGAGTGAGAAAAACATCACGGGATGGTGCGCATTGTATGGGTATGTGTTACATTACATTCTCAACTAGGAGTGAGAAAAACATCATGGGGTGGTGCGCATTGTATGGGTGTGTGTTACATTACATTCACTAGTAGGAGTGAGAAAAACATCACGGGGTGGTGCGCCTTGTATGGGTGTGTGTTACATTACATTCACTAGTAGGAGTGAGAAAAACATCACGGGGTGGTGCGCATTGTATGGGTGTATGTTACATTTCATTCACTAGTAGGAGCTAGAAAAACATCACGGGGTGGTGCGCATTGTATGGGTGTGTGTTACATTACATTCACTAGTAGGAGTGAGAAAACATCACGGGGTGGTGCGCATTGTATGGGTGTGTGTTACATTACATTCACTAGTAGGAGTGAGAAAAACATCACGGGGTGGTGCGCATTGTATGGGTGTGTGTTACATTAGATTCACTAGTAGGAGTGAGAAAAACATCACGGGGTGGTGCGCATTGTATGGGTGTGTGTTACATTACATTCACTAGTAGGAGTGAGAAAAACATCACGGGGTGGTGCGCATTGTATGGGTGTGTGTTACATTACATTCACTAGTAGGAGTGAGAAAAACATCACGGGGTGGTGCCCATTGTATGGGTGTGTGTTACATTACATTCAATAGTAGGAGTGAGAAAAACATCACGGGGTGGTGCGCATTGTATGGGTGTGTGTTACATTACATTCACTAGTAGGAGTGAGAAAAACATCACGGGGTGGTGCGCATTGTATGGGTGTGTGTTACATTACATTCACTAGTAGGAGTGAGAAAAACATCACGGGGTGGTGCCCATTGTATGGGTGTGTGTTACATTACATTCACTAGTAGGAGTGAGAAAAACATCACGGGGTGGTGTGCATTGTATGGGTGTGTGTTACATTACATTCACTAGTAGGAGTGAGAAAAACATCACGGGGTGGTGCGCATTGTATGGGTGTGTGTTACATTACATTCACTAGTAGGAGTGAGAAAAACATCACGGGGAGGTGCGCATTGTATCGGTGTTTGTTACATTACATTCACAACTAGGAGTGAGAAAAACATCACGGGGTGGTGCGCATTGTATGGGTGTGTGTTACATTACATTCACTAGTAGGAGTGAGAAAAACATCACGGGGTGGTGCGCATTGTATGGGTGTGTGTTAAATTACATTCACTAGTAGGAGTGAGAAAAACATCACGGGGTGGTGCGCATTGTATGGGTGTGTGTTACATTACATTCACTAGTAGGAGTGAGAAAAACATCACGGGGTGGTGCGCATTGTATGGGTGTGTGTTACATTACATTCACTAGTAGGAGTGAGAAAAACATCACGGGGTGGTGCGCATTGTATGGGTGTGTGTAACATTACATTCACTAGTAGGAGTGAGAAAAACATCACGGGGTGGTGCGCATTGTATGGGTGTGTGTTACATTACATTCACTAGTAGGAGTGAGAAAAACATCACGGGGTGGTGCGCATCGTATGGGTGTGTGTTACATTACATTCACTAGTAGGAGTGAGAAAAACATCACGGGGTAGTGCGCATTTTAGGGTGTGTGTTACATTACATTCAGTAGTAGGATTGAAAAAAACATCACGGTGTGGTGCGCACTGTTTGGGTGTGTGTTACATTAGCTTCACTAGTAGGAGTGAGAAAAACATCACGGGGTGGTGCGCATTGTATGGGTGTGTGTTACATTACATTCACTAGTAGGAGTGAGAAAAACATCACGGGGTGGTGCGCATTGTATGGGTGTGTGTTACATTACATTCACTAGTAGGAGTGAGAAAAACATCACGGTGTGGTGCGCACTGTTTGGGTGTGTGTTACATTAGCGTCACTAGTAGGAGTGAGAAAAACATCACGGGATGGTGCGCATTGTATGGGTGTGTGTTACATTACATTCACTAGTAGGAGTGAGAAAAACATCACGGGGTGGTGCGCATTGTATGGGTGTGTGTTACATTACATTCACTAGTAGGAGTGAGAAAAACATCACGGGGTGGTGCGCATTGTTTGGGTGTGTGTTACATTACATTCACTAGTAGGAGTGAGAAAAACATCACGGGGTGGTGCGCATTTTATGGGTGTGTGTTACATTAGATTCACTAGTAGGAGTGAGAAAAACATCACGGGGTGGTGCGCATTTTATGGGTGTGTGTTACATTAGATTCACTAGTAGGAGTGAGAAATACATCACGGGGTGGTGCTCATTGTATGGGTGTGTGTTACATTACATTCACTAGTAGGTGTGAGAAAAACATCACGGGGTGGTGCGCATTGTACGGGTGTGTGACATTACATTCACTAGTAGGTGTGAGAAAAACATCACGGGGTGGTGCGCATTGTATGGGTGTGTGTTACATTACATTCACTAGTAGGAGTGAGAAAAACATCACGGTGTGGAACACTTTGTATGGGTGTGTGTTACATTACATTCACTAGTAGGAGTGAGAAAAACATCACGTGGTGTTGCGCATTGTATGGGTGTGTGTTACATTAGATTCACTAGTAGGAGTGAGAAAAACATCAAGGGGTGGTGCGCATTGTATAGGTGTGTGTTACATTACATTCACTATTAGGAGTTGGAAAAACATAACGGGGTGGTGCGCATTGTATGGGTGTGTGTTACATTACATTCACTAGTAGGAGTGAGAAAAACATCACGGGGTGGTGTGCATTGTATGGGTGTGTGTTACATTAGATTCACTAGTAGGAGTGAGAAAAACATCAACGGGTGGTGCGCATTGTATAGGTGTGTGTTACATTACATTCACTATTAGGAGTTGGAAAAACATAACGGGGTGGTGCGCATTGTATGGGTGTGTGTTACATTACATTCACTAGTAGGAGTGAGAAAAACATCACGAGGTGGTGCGCATTGTATGGGTGTGTGTTACATTACATTCACTAGTAGGAGTGAGAAAAACATCACGGGGTGGTGCGCATTGTATGGGTGTGTGTTACATTAGATTCACTAGTAGGAGTGAGAAAAACATCACGGGGTGGTGCGCATTGTATGGGTGTGTGTTACATTAGATTCACAAGTAGGAGTGAGAAAAACGTCACGGGGTGGTGCGCATTGTATGGGTGTGTGTTACATTACATTCAGTAGTAGGAGTGAGAAAAACATCACGGGGTGGTGCGCATTGTATGGGTGTGTGTTACATTACATTCACTAGTAGAAGTGAGGAAAACATCACGGGGTGGTGCGCATTGTTTCGGTGTGTGTTACATTAGCTTTACTAGTAGGAGTGAGAAAAACATCACGGGGTGGTGTGCATTGTTTGGGTGTGTGTTACATTAGCTTCACAAGTAGGAGTGAGAAAAACATCACGGGGTGGTGCGCATTGTATGGGTGTGTGTTACATTACATTCACTAGTAGGAGTGAGAAAAACATCACGGGGTGGTGCGCATTGTATGGGTGTGTGTTACATTACATTCACTAGTAGGAGGGAGAAAAACATCACGGGGTGGTGCGCCTTGTATGGGTGTGTGTTACATTACATTCACTAGTAGGAGTGAGAAAAACATCACGGGGTGGTGCGCATTGTATGGGTGTGTGGTACATTACATTCACTAGTAGGAGGGAGAAAAACATCACGGGGTGGTGCGCCTTGTATGGGTGTGTGTTACATTACATTCACTAGTAGGAGTGAAAAAAACATCACGGGGTGGTGCGCATTGTATGGGTGTGTGTTACATTTCATTCACTAGTAGGAGTGAGAAAAACATCACGGGGTGGTGCGCATTGTATGGGTGTGTGTTACATTACATTCACAAGTAGGAGTGAGAAAACATCACGGGGTGGTGCGCATTGTATGGGTGTGTGTTACATTACATTCACTAGTAGGAGTGAGAAAAACATCACGGGGTGGTGCGCATTGTATGGGTGTGTGTTACATTAGATTCACTAGTAGGAGTGAGAAAAACATCACGGGGTGGTGCGCATTGTATGGGTGTGTGTTACATTACATTCACTAGTAGGAGTGAGAAAAACATCACGGGGTGGTGCCCATTGTATGGGTGTGTGTTACATTACATTCAATAGTAGGAGTGAGAAAAACATCACGGGGTGGTGCGCATTGTATGGGTGTGTGTTACATTACATTCACTAGTAGGAGTGAGAAAAACATCACGGGGTGGTGCGCATTGTATGGGTGTGTGTTACATTACATTCACTAGTAGGAGTGAGAAAAACATCACGTGGTGGTGCCCATTGTATGGGTGTGTGTTACATTACATTCACTAGTAGGAGTGAGAAAAACATCACGGGGTGGTGCGCATTGTATGGGTGTGTGTTACATTACATTCACTAGTAGGAGTGAGAAAAACATCACGGGGTGGTGCGCATTGTATGGGTGTGTGTTACATTACATTCACTAGTAGGAGTGAGAAAAACATCACGGGGAGGTGCGCATTGTATGGGTGTTTGTTACATTACATTCACAACTAGGAGTGAGAAAAACATCACGGGGTGGTGCGCATTGTATGGGTGTGTGTTACATTACATTCACTAGTAGGAGTGAGAAAAACATCACGGGGTGGTGCGCATTGTATGGGTGTGTGTTAAATTACATTCACTAGTAGGAGTGAGAAAAACATCACGGGGTGGTGCGCATTGTATGGGTGTGTGTTACATTACATTCACTAGTAGGAGTGAGAAAAACATCACGGGGTGGTGCGCATTGTATGGGTGTGTGTTACATTACATTCACTAGTAGGAGTGAGAAAAACATCACGGGGTGGTGCGCATTGTATGGGTGTGTGTAACATTACATTCACTAGTAGGAGTGAGAAAAACATCACGGGGTGGTGCGCATTGTATGGGTGTGTGTTACATTACATTCACTAGTAGGAGTGAGAAAAACATCACAGGGTGGTGCGCATCGTATGGGTGTGTGTTACATTACATTCACTAGTAGGAGTGAGAAAAACATCACGGGGTAGTGCGCATTTTAGGGTGTGTGTTACATTACATTCAGTAGTAGGATTGAAAAAAACATCACGGTGTGGTGCGCACTGTTTGGGTGTGTGTTACATTAGCTTCACTAGTAGGAGTGAGAAAAACATCACGGGGTGGTGCGCATTGTATGGGTGTGTGTTACATTACATTCACTAGTAGGAGTGAGAAAAACATCACGGGGTGGTGCGCATTGTATGGGTGTGTGTACATTACATTCACTAGTAGGAGTGAGAAAAACATCACGGTGTGGTGCGCACTGTTTGGGTGTGTGTTACATTAGCGTCACTAGTAGGAGTGAGAAAAACATCACGGGATGGTGCGCATTGTATGGGTGTGTGTTACATTACATTCACTAGTAGGAGTGAGAAAAACATCACGGGGTGGTGCGCATTGTATGGGTGTGTGTTACATTACATTCACTAGTAGGAGTGAGAAAAACATCACGGTGTGGTGCGCAATGTTTGGGTGTGTGTTACATTAGCGTCACTAGTAGGAGTGAGAAAAACATTACGGGATGGTGCGCATTGTATGGGTGTGTGTTACATTACATTCACTAGTAGGAGTGAGAAAAACATCACGGGGTGGTGCGCATTGTTTGGGTGTGTGTTACATTAGCTTTACTAGTAGGAGTGAGAAAAACATCACGGGGTGGTGCGCATTGTTTGGGTGTGTGTTACACTAGCTTCACAAGTAGGAGTGAGAAAAACATCACGGGGTGGTGCGCATTGTGTGGATTGTGTTACATTACATTCACTAGTAGGAGTGAGAAAAACATCACGGAGTGGTGCGCATTGTATGGGTGTGTGTTACATTACATTCACTAGTAGGAGTGAGAAAAACATCACGGGGTGGTGCGCATTGTATGGGTGTGTGTTACATTACATTCACTAGTAGGAGTGAGAAAAACATCACGGGGTGGTGCGCATTGTATGGGTGCGTGTTACATTACATTCACTAGTAGGAGTGAGAAAAACATCACGGGGTGGTGCGCATTATATGGGTGCGTGGTACATTACATTCACTAGTAGGAGTGAGAAAAACATCACGGGGTGGTGCGCATTGTATGGGTGTGTGTTACTTTAGATTCACTAGTAGGAGTGAGAAAAACATCACGGGGTGTTGCGCATTGTATGGGTGTGTGTTACATTACATTCACAACTAGGAGTGAGAAAAACATCACGGGGTGGTGCGCATTGTATGGGTGTGTGTTTACATTACATTCACTAGTAGGAGTGAGAAAAATATCACGGGTGGTGCGCATTGTATGGGTGTGTGTTACATTACATTCACTAGTAGGAGTGAGAAAAACATCACGGGGTGGTGCGCATTGTATGGGTGTGTGTTACATTACATTCAGTAGTAGGAGTGAGAAAAACATCACGGGGTGGTGCGCATTGTTTGGGTGTGTGTTACATTAGCTTCACTAGTAGGAGTGAGAAAAACATCACGGGGTGGTGCGCATGTATGGGTGTGTGTTACATTAGATTCACTAGTAGGAGTGAGAAAAAACATCACGGGGTGGTGCGCATTGTATGGGTGTGTGTTACATTACATCACTAGTAGGAGTGAGAAAAACATCACGGGGGTGGTGCGCATTGTATGGGTGTGTGTTACATTACATTCACTAGTAGGAGTGAGAAAAACATCACGGGGTGGTGCGCATTGTATGGGTGTGTGTTACATTACATTCACTAGTAGGAGTGAGAAAAACATCACGGGGTGGTGCGCATTGTTTTGGTGTGTGTTACATTACATTCACTAGTAGGAGTGAGAAAAACATCACGGGGTGGTGCGCATTGTATGGGTGTGTGTTACATTACATTCACTAGTAGGAGTGAGAAAAACATCACGGGGTGGTGCGCATTGTATGGGTATGTGTTACATTAGATTCACTAGTAGGAGTGAGAAAAACATCACGGGGTGGTGCGCATTTTATGGGTGTGTGTTGCATTAGATTCACTAGTAGGAGTGAGAAAAACATCACGGGGTGGTGCTCATTGTATGGGTGTGTGTTACATTACATTCACTAGTAGGTGTGAGAAAAACATCACGGGGTGGTGCGCATTGTATGGGTGTGTGACATTACATTCACTAGTAGGTGTGAGAAAAACATCACGGGGTGGTGCGCATTGTATGGGTGTGTGTTACATTACATTCACTAGTAGGAGTGAGAAAAACATCACGGTGTTGAACACTTTGTATGGGTGTGTGTTACATTAGATTCACTAGTAGGAGTGAGAAAAACATCACGTGGTGTTGCGCATTGTATGGGTGTGTGTTACATTAGATTCACTAGCAGGAGTGAGAAAAACATCACGTGGTGGTGCGCATTGTATGGGTGTGTGTTACATTACATTCACTAATAGGAGTGAGAAAAACATCACGGGGTGGTGCGGATTTTATGGCTGTGTGTTACATTACATTCACTAGTAGGAGTGAGAAAAACATCACGGGGTGGTGTGCATTGTATGGGTGTGTGTTACATTAGATTCACTAGTAGGAGTGAGAAAAACATCAAGGGGTGGTGCGCATTGTATAGGTGTGTGTTACATTACATTCACTATTAGGAGTTTGAAAAACATAACGGGGTGGTGCGCATTGTATGGGTGTGTGTTACATTACATTCACTAGTAGGAGTGAGAAAAACATCACGGGGTGGTGCGCATTGTATGGGTGTGTGTTACATTACATTCACTAGTAGGAGTGAGAAAAACATCACGGGGTGGTGCGCATTGTATGGGTGTGTGTTACATTAGATTCACTAGTAGGAGTGAGAAAAACATCACGGGGTGGTGCGCATTGTATGGGTGTGTGTTACATTAGATTCACAAGTAGGAGTGAGAAAAAGGTCACGGGGTGGTGCGCATTGTATGGTTGTGTGTTACATTACATTCAGTAGTAGGAGTGAGAAAAACATCACGGGGTGGTGCGCATTGTATGGGTGTGTGTTACATTACATTCACTAGTAGGAGTGAGGAAAACATCACAGGGTGGTGCGCATTGTTTCGGTGTGTGTTACATTAGCTTTACTAGTAGGAGTGAGAAAAACATCACGGGGTGGTGTGCATTGTTTGGGTGTGTGTTACATTAGCTTCACAAGTAGGAGTGAGAAAAACATCACGGGGTGGTGCGCATTGTATGGGTGTGTGTTACATTACATTCACTAGTAGGAGTGAGAAAAACATCACGGGGTGGTGCACATTGTATGGGTGTGTGTTACATTACATTCACTAGTAGGAGTGAGAAAAACATCACGGGGTGGTGCGCCTTGTATGGGTGTGTGTTACATTACATTCACTAGTAGGAGTGAGAAAAACATCACGGGGTGGTGCGCATTGTATGGGTGTGTGGTACATTACATTCACTAGTAGGAGTGAGAAAAACATCACGGGGTGGTGCGCATTGTATGGGTGTGTGTTACTTTAGATTCACTAGTAGTAGTGAGAAAAACATCACGGGGTGGTGCGCATTGTATGGGTGTGTGTTACATTACATTCTCAACTAGGAGTGAGAAAAACATCACGGGGTGGTGCGCATTGTATGGGTGTGTGTTACATTACATTCACTAGTAGGAGTGAGAAAAACATCACGGGGTGGTGCGCCTTGTATGGGTGTGTGTAACATTACATTCACTAGTAGGAGTGAGAAAAACATCACGGGGTGGTGCGCATTGTATGGGTGTGTGTTACATTACATTCACCATTAGGAGTGAGAAAAACCTCACGCGGTGGTGCGCATTGTATGGGTGTGTGTTACATTACATTCACTAGTAGGAGTGAGAAAAACATGACGGGGTGGTGTGAATCGGAGGGTCTGAATTAGTATAGGCAGTGAGTGGCAATGTAGGATGGAGAAAAGCACCGCGGTGTGGTCAGCATGGGGTTGTCAGGGAACATGCAGTGGCAATGTAGGATAGGTTTCTGAAAAATATCGCGGGGTGGTGCGCATTGTATGGGTGTGTGTTACATTACATTCACTAGTAGGAGTGAGAAAAACATCACGGGGTGGTGTGAATCGGAGGGTCTATATTAGGATAGGCAGTGAGGGGCAATGTAGGATGGAGAAAAGCACCGCGGGGTGGTCAGCATGGGGAGGTCAGGGAACATGCAGTGGCAATGAACGATAGTTTTCTGAAAAATATCACGGAGTGGTGCGCATTGTATGGGTGTGTGTTACATTACATTCACTAGTAGGAGTGAGAAAAACATCACGGGGTGGTGTGAATCGGAGGATCTGAATTAGGATAGGCAGTGAGTGGCAATGTAGGATGGAGAAAAGCACCGCGGGGTGGTCAGCATGGGTAGGTCAGGGAACATGCTGTGGCAATATAGGATAGGTTTCTGAAAAACATCGCGGGGTGGTGCGCATTGTATGGGTGTGTGTTACATTACATTCACTAGTAGGAGTGAGAAAAACATCACGGGGTGGTGTGAATCGGAGGGTCTGAATTAGTATAGGCAGTGAGTGGCAATGTAGCATGGAGAAAAGCACCGAGTGTGGTCAGCATGGGGAGGTCAGGGAACATGCAGTGGCAATGTAGGATAGGTTTCTGAAAAATATCGCGGTTTGGTGCGCATTGTATGGGTGTGTGTTACATTACATTCACTAGTAGGAGTGAGAAAAACATCACGGGGTGGTGTGAATCGGAGGGTCTGAATTAGGATAGGCAGTGAGTGGCAATGTAGGATGGAGAAAAGCACCGCGGGGTGGTCAGCATGGGGAGGTAAGGGAACATGCAGTGGCAATGAACGATAGTTTTCTGAAAAATATCAAGGGATGGTGCCCATCGTATGGGTGTGTGTTACATTACATTCACTAGTAGGAGTGAGAAAAACATCACGGGGTGGTGTGAATCGGAGGGTCTGAATTAGGATAGGCAGTGAGTGGCAATGTAGGATGGAGAAAGCACCGTGGGTGGTCAGCATGGGGAGGTCAGGGAACATGCAGTGGCAATATAGGATAGGTTTCTAAAAAACATCGCGGGGTGGTGCGCATTGTATGGGTGTGTGTTACATTACATTCACTAGTCGGAGTGAGAAAAACATCACGGGGTAGTGCGCATTGTATGGGTGTGTGTTACATTACATTCACTAGTAGGAGTGAGAAAAAACATCACGGGGTGGTGTGAATCGCAAGGCCTGAATTAGGATAGGCAGTGAGTGGCAATGTAAGATGGAGAAAAGCACCGCGGGGTGGTCAGCATGGGGAGGTCAGGGAACATGCAATGGCAATGTAGGATAGGTTTCTGAAAAACATCGCGGGGTGGTGCGCATTGTATGGTTGTGTGTTACATTACATTCACTAGTAGGAGTGAGAAAAACATCACGGGGTGGTGTGAATTGGAGGGTCTGAATTAGGATAGGCAGTGAGTGGCAATGAAGGATGGAGAAAAGCAACGCGGGTCCGTCAGCATGGGGAGGTCAGGGAACATGCAGTGGCAAAGTAGGATAGGTTTCTGAAAAACATCGCGGGGTGGTGCGCATAGTATGGGTGTGTGTTACATTACATTCACTAGTAGGAGTGAGAAAAACATCACGGGGTGGTGCGCATTGTATGGGTGTGTGTTACATTACATTCACTAGTAGGAGTGAGAAAAACATCACGGGGTGGTGCGCATTGTATGGGAGTGTGTTACATTACATTCACTAGTAGGAGTGAGAAAAACATCACGGGGTGGTGTGAATCGCAGGGTCTGAATTAGGATAGGCAGTGAGTGGCAATGTAGGATGGAGAAAAGCACCGCGGGGTGGTCAGCATGGGGAGGTCAGGGAACATGCAATGGCAATGTAGGATATGTTTCTGAAAAACATCGCGGGGTGGTGCGCATTGTATGGGTGTGTGTTACATTACATTCACGAGTAGGAGTGAGAAAAACATCACGAGGTGGTGCGCATTGTATGGGTGTGTGTTACATTACATTCACTAGTAGGAGTGAGAAAAACATCACGGGGTGGTGTGAATCGGAGGGTCTGAATTAGTATAGGCAGTGAGTGGCAATGTAGCATGGAGAAAAGCACCGAGTGTGGTCAGCATGGGGAGGTCAGGGAACATGCAGTGGCAATGTAGGATAGGTTTCTGAAAAATATCGCGGTTTGGTGCGCATTGTATGGGTGTGTGTTACATTACATTCACTAGTAGGAGTGAGAAAAACATCACGGGGTGGTGTTAATCGGAGGGTCTGAATTAGGATAGGCAGTGAGTGGCAATGTAGGATGGAGAAAAGCACCGCGGGGTGGTCAGCATGGGGAGGTAAGGGAACATGCAGTGGCAATGAACGATAGTTTTCTGAAAAATATCAAGGGATGGTGCCCATTGTATGGGTGTGTGTTACATTACATTCACTAGTAGGAGTGAGAAAAACATCACGGGGTGGTGTGAATCGGAGGGTCTGAAATAGGATAGGCAGTGAGTGGCAATGTAGGATGGAGAAAGCACCGTGGGGTGGTCAGCATGGGGAGGTCAGGGAACATGCAGTGGCAATATAGGATAGGTTTCTAAAAAACGTCGCGGGGTGGTGCGCATTGTATGGGTGTGTGTTACATTACATTCACTAGTCGGAGTGAGAAAAACATCACGGGGTAGTGCGCATTGTATGGGTGTGTGTTACATTACATTCACTAGTAGGAGTGAGAAAAACATCACGGGGTGGTGTGAATCGCAAGGCCTGAATTAGAATAGGCAGTGAGTGGCAATGTAAGATGGAGAAAAGCACCGCGGGGTGGTCAGCATGGGGAGGTCAGGGAACATGCAATGGCAATGTAGGATAGGTTTCTGAAAAACATCGCGGGGTGGTGCGCATTGTATGGTCGTGTGTTACATTACATTCACTAGTAGGAGTGAGAAAAACATCACGGGGTGGTGTGAATTGGAGGGTCTGAATTAGGATAGGCAGTGAGTGGCAATGAAGGATGGAGAAAAGCAACGCGGGTCCGTCAGCATGGGGAGGTCAGGGAACATGCAGTGGCAAAGTAGGATAGGTTTCTGAAAAACATCGCGGGGTGGTGCGCATAGTATGGGTGTGTGTTACATTACATTCACTAGTAGGAGTGAGAAAAACATCACGGGGTGGTGCGCATTGTATGGGTGTGTGTTACATTACATTCACTAGTAGGAGTGAGAAAAACATCACGGGGTGGTGCGCATTGTATGGGAGTGTGTTACATTACATTCACTAGTAGGAGTGAGAAAAACATCACGGGGTGGTGTGAATCGCAGGGTCTGAATTAGGATAGGCAGTGAGTGGCAATGTAGGATGGAGAAAAGCACCGCGGGGTGGTCAGCATGGGGAGGTCAGGGAACATGCAATGGCAATGTAGGATAGGTTACTGAAAAACATCGCGGGGTGGTGCGCATTGTATGGTTGTGTGTTACATTACATTGACTAGTAGGAGTGAGAAAAACATCACGGGGTGGTGCGCATTGTATGGGTGTGTGTTACATTACATTCACTAGTAGGAGTGAGAAAAACATCACGGGGTGGTGTGAATCGCAGGGTCTGAATTAGGATAGGCAGTGAGTGGCAATGTAGGATGGAGAAAAGCACCGCGGGCTGGTCAGAATGGGGAGCTCAGGGAACATGCAGTGGCAATGTACGATAGGTTTCTGAAAAACATCGCGGGGTGGTGCGCATTGTATGGGTGTGTGTTACATTACATTCACTAGTAGGAGTGAGAAAAACATCACGGGGTGGTGCGCATTGTATGGGTGTGTGTTACATTACATTCACCATTAGGAGTGAGAAAAACATCACGCGGTGGTGCGCATTGTATGGGTGTGTGTTACATTACATTCACTAGTAGGAGTGAGAAAAACATCAGGGGTGGTGCGCATTTTATGTGTGTGTGTTACATTACATTCACTAGTAGGAGTTAGAAAAACATCACGGGGTGGTGTGAATCAGAGCGTCAGAATTAGGATAGGCAGTGAGTGGCAATGTAGGATGGGGAAAAGATCCGCGGGGTGGTCAGAATGGGGAGGTCATGGAACATGCAGTGGCAATGTAGGATAGGTTTCTGAAAAACATCGCGGGGTGGTGCGCATTGTATGGTTGTGTGTTACATTACATTCACTAGTAGGAGTGAGAAAAACATCACGGGGTGGTGTGCATTGTATGGGTGTGTGTTACATTACATTCACTAGTAGGAGTGAGAAAAACATCACAGGGTGGTGTGAATCGCAGGGTCTGAATTAGGATAGGCAGTGAGTGGCAATGTAGGATGGAGAAAAGCACCGCGGGCTGGTCAGAATGGGGAGCTCAGGGAACATGCAGTGGCAATGTACGATAGGTTTCTGAAAAACATCGCGGGGTGGTGCGCATTGTATGGGTGTGTGTTACATTACATTCACTAGTAGGAGTGAGAAAAACATCACGGGGTGGTGCGCATTGTATGGGTGTGTGTTACATTACATTCACTAGTAGGAGTGAGAAAAACATGACGGGGTGGTGTGAATCGGAGGGTCTGAATTAGTATAGGCAGTGAGTGGCAATGTAGGATGGAGAAAAGCACCGCGATGTGGTCAGCATGGGGATGTCAGGGAACATGCAGTGGCAATGTAGGATAGGTTTCTGAAAAATATCTCGGGGTGGTGCGCATTGTATGGGTGTGTGTTACATTACATTCACTAGTAGGAGTGAGAAAAACATCACGGGGTGGTGTGAATCGGAGGGTCTGAATTAGGATAGGCAGTGAGTGGCAATGTAGGATGGAGAAAAGCACCACGGGGTGGTCAGCATGGGGAGGTCAGGGAACATGCAGTGGCAATGAACGATAGTTTTCTGAAAAATATCACGGGGTGGTGCGCATTGTATGGGTGTGTGTTACATTACATTCACTAGTAGGAGTGAGAAAAACATCACGGGGTGGTGTGAATCGGAGGGTCTGAATTAGGATAGGCAGTGAGTGGCAATGTAGGATGGAGAAAAGCACCGCGGGGTGGTCAGCATGGGGAGGTCAGGGAACATGCTGTGGCAATATAGGATAGTTTT
The DNA here is from genome assembly GCF_034190915.1 of Cavia porcellus. Classification (NCBI taxonomy): domain Eukaryota; kingdom Metazoa; phylum Chordata; class Mammalia; order Rodentia; family Caviidae; genus Cavia; species Cavia porcellus. Next base: position 714,277 of record NW_026947602.1, read on the forward strand.
CTGAAAAACATCGCGGGGTGGTGCGCATTGTATGGGTGTGTGTTACATTACATTCACTAGTAGGAGTGAGAAAAACATCACGGCGTAGTGCACATTGTATGGGTGTGTGTTACATTACATTCACTAGTAGGAGTGAGAAAAACATCACGGGGTGGTGTGAATCGCACGGCCTCAATTAGGATAGGCAGTGAGTGGCAATGTAGGATGGAGAAAAGCACCGCCCGGTGGTCATCATGGGGAGGTCAGGGAACATGCAATAGCAATGTAAGATAGGTTTCTGAAAAACATCGCGGGGTGGTGCGCATTGTATGGTTGTGTGTTACATTACATTCACTAGTAGGAGTGAGAAAATCATCACGAGGTGGTGTGAATTGGAGGGTTTGAATTAGGATAGGCAGTGAGTGGCAATGAAGGATGGAGAAAAGCACCGCGGGTCCGTCAGCATGGGGAGGTCACGGAACATGCAGTGGCAAAGTAGGATAGGTTTCTGAAAAACATCGCGGGGTGGTGCGCATTGTATGGGTGTGTGTTACATTACATTCACTAGTAGGAGTGAGAAAAACATCAGGGGTGGTGCGCATTGTATGTGTGTGTGTTACATTACATTCACTAGTAGGAGTTAGAAAAACATCACGGGGTGGTGTGAATCAGAGCGTCAGAATTAGGATAGGCAGTGAGTGGCAATGTAGGATGGGGAAAAGCCCCGCGGGGTGGTCAGAATGGGGAGGTCATGGAACATGCAGTGGCAATGTAGGATAGGTTTCTGAAAAACATCGCGGGGTGGTGCGCATTGTATGGTTGTGTGTTACATTACATTCAATAGTAGGAGTGAGAAAAACATCACGGGGTGGTGCGCATTGTATGGGTGTGTGTTACATTACATTCACTAGTAGGAGTGAGAAAAACATCACAGGGTGGTGTGAATCGCAGGGTCTGAATTAGGATAGGCAGTGAGTGGCAATGCAGGATGGAGAAAAGCACCGCGGGCTGGTCAGAATGGGGAGCTCAGGGAACATGCAGTGGCAATGTACGATAGGTTTCTGAAAAACATCGCGGGGTGGTGCGCATTGTATGGGTGTGTGTTACATTACATTCACTAGTAGGAGTGAGAAAAACATCACGGGGTGGTGCGCATTGTATGGGTGTGTGTTACATTACATTCACCATTAGGAGTGAGAAAAACCTCACGCGGTGGTGAGCATTGTATGGGTGTGTGTTACATTACATTCACTAGTAGGAGTGAGAAAAACATGACGGGGTGGTGTGAATCGGAGGGTCTGAATTAGTATAGGCAGTGAGTGGCAATGTAGGATGGAGAAAAGCACCGCGGTGTGGTCAGCATGGGGATGTCAGGGAACATGCAGTGGCAATGTAGGATAGGTTTCTGAAAAATATCGCGGGGTGGTGCGCATTGTATGGGTGTGTGTTACATTACATTCACTAGTAGGAGTGAGAAAAACATCACGGGGTGGTGTGAATCGGAGGGTCTGAATTAGGATAGGCAGTGAGTGGCAATGTAGGATGGAGAAAAGCACCGCGGGGTGGTCAGCATGGGGAGGTCAGGGAACATGCAGTGGCAATGAACGATAGTTTTCTGAAAAATATCACGGAGTGGTGCGCATTGTATGGGTGTGTGTTACATTACATTCACTAGTAGGAGTGAGAAAAACATCACGGGGTGGTGTGAATCGGAGGATCTGAATTAGGATAGGCAGTGAGTGGCAATGTAGGATGGAGAAAAGCACCGCGGGTCCGTCAGCTTGGGGAGGTCAGGGAACATGCAGTGGCAAAGTAGGATAGGTTTCTGAAAAACATCGCGGGGTGGTGCGCATTGTATGGGTGTGTGTTACATTACATTCACTAGTAGGAGTGAGAAAAACATCAGGGGTGGTGCGCATTGTATGTGTGTGTGTTACATTACATTCACTAGTAGGAGTGAGCAAAACATCACGGGGTGGTGCGCATTGTATGGGTTTGTGTTACATTACATTCACTAGTAGGAGTTAGAAAAACATCACGGGGTGGTGTGAATCAGAGCGTCAGAATTAGGATAGGCAGTGAGTGGCAATGTAGGATGGGGAAAAGCCCCGCGGGGTGGTCAGAATTGGGAGGTCATGGAACATGCAGTGGCAATGTAGGATAGGTTTCTGAAAAACATCGCGGGTTGGTGCGCATTGTATGGGTGTGTGTTACATTACATTCACTAGTAGGAGTGAGAAAAACATCACGCGGTGGTGCGCATTGTATGGGTGTGTGTTACATTACATTCACTAGTAGGAGTGAGAAAAACATCACGGGGTGGTGTGAATCGGAGGGTCTGAATTAGGATAGGCAGTGAGTGGCAATGTAGGATGGAGAAAAGCACCGCGGGGTGGTCAGCATGGGGACGTCAGGGAACATGCAGTGGCAATGTAGGATAGGTTTCTGAAAAATATAGTGGGGTGGTTCACATTGTATGGGTGTGTGTGACATAACATTCACTAGTAGGAGTGAGAAAAACATCACGGGGTGGTGTGAATCGGAGGGTCTGATTTAGGATAGGCAGTGAGTGGCAATGTCGGATGGAGAAAAGCACCGCGGGGTGGTCAGCATGGGGAGGTCAGGGAACATGCATTGGCAATGTAGGATAGGTTTCTGAAAAACATCGCGGGGTGGTGTGCATTGTATGGGTGTGTGTTACATTACATTCACTAGTAGGAGTGAGAAAAACATCTCGGGGTGGTGCGCATTGTATGGGTGTGTGTTACATTGCATTCACTAGTAGGAGTGAGAAAAACATCACGGGGTAGTGTGAATCGCAGGGTCTGAATTAGGATAGGCAGTGAGTGGCAATGTATGATGGAGAAAAGCACCGCGGGGTGGTCAGCATGGGGAGGGCATGGAACATGCAATGGCAATGTAGGATAGGTTTCTGAAAATCATCGCGGGGTGGTGCGCATTGTATGGTTGTGTGTTACATTACATTCACTAGTAGGAGTGAGAAAAACATCACGGGGTGGTGCGCATTGTATGGGTGTGTATTACATTACATTCACTAGTAGGAGTGAGAAAAACATCACGGCGTGGTGAGAATCGCAGGGTCTGAATTAGGATAGGCAGTGAGTGGCAATGTAGGATGGAGAAAAGCACCGCGGGCTGGTCAGAATGGGGAGGTCATGGAACATGCAGTGGCAATGTAGGATAGCTTTCTGAAAAACATCGCGGGGTGGTGCGCATTGTATGGGTGTGTGTTACATTACATTCACTAGTAGGAGTGAGAAAAACATCACGGGGTGGTGCGCATTGTATGGATGTGTGTTACATTACATTGAATAGTAAGAGTGAGAAAAACATCACGCGGTGGTGCGCATTGTATGGGTGTGTGTTACATTACATTCACTAGTAGTAGTGAGAAAAACATCACGGGGTGGTGTGAATCGGAGGGTCTGAATTAGTATAGGCAGTGAGTGGCAATGTAGGATGGAGAAAAGCACCGCGGTGTGGTCAGCATGGGGAAGTCAGGGAACATGCAGTGGCAATGTAGGATAGGTTTCTGTAAAACATCGCGGGGTGGTGCGCATTGTATGGTTGTGTGTTACATTACATTCACTAGTAGGAGTGAGAAAAACATCACGGGGTGGTGTGAATTGGAGGGTCTGAATTAGGATAGGCAGTGAGTGGCAATGAAGGATGGAGAAAAGCACCGCGGGTCCGTCAGCATGGGGAGGTCAAGGAACATGCAGTGGCAAAGTAGGATAGGTTTCTGAAAAACATCGCGATGTGGTGCGCATTGTATGGGTGTGTGTTACATTAAATTCACTAGTATGAGTGAGAAAAACATCACGGGGTGGTGCACATTGTATGGGTTTGTGCTACATTACATTCACTAGGAGGAATGAGAAAAATATCACGGGGTGGTGTGAATCAGAGCGTCTGAATTAGGATAGGCAGTGAGTGGCAATGTAGGATGGAGAAAAGCACCGCGGGCTGGTCAGAATGGGGAGGTCATGGAACATGCAGTGGCAATGTAGGATAGGTATCTGAAAAATATCGCGGGGTGGTGCGCATTGTATGGGTGTGTGTTACATTACATTCACTAGTAGGAGTGAGAAAAACATCACGGGGTGGTGCGCATTGTATGGGTGTGTGTTACATTACATTCACTAGTAGGAGTGAGAAAAACATCACGCGGTGTTGCGCATTGTATGGGTGTGTGTTACATTACATTCACTTGTAGGAGTGAGAAAAACATCACGGGTGGTGTGAATCGGAGGGTCTGAATTAGGATAGGCAGTGAGTGGCAATGTAGGATGGAGAAAAGCACCGCGGGGTGGTCAGCATGGCCAGGTCAGGGAAAATGCAGTGGCAATGTAGGATATTTTTCTGAAAAATATCGCGGGTGGTGCGCATTGTATGGGTGTGTGTTACATTACATTCACTAGTAGGAGTGAGAAAAACATCACGGGGTGGTGTGAATCGGAGGGTCTGAATTAGGATAGGCAGTGAGTGGCAATGTAGGATGGAGAAAAGCACCGCGGGGTGGTCAGCATGGGGTCGTCAGGGAACATGCAGTGGCAATGTAGGATAGGTTTCTGAAAAATATCGCGGGGTGGTGCACATTGTATGGGTGTGTGTTACATAACATTCAATAGTAGGAGTGAGAAAAACATCACTGGGTGGTGTGAATCGGAAGGTCTGATTTAGGATAGGCAGTGAGTGGCAATGTCGGATGGAGAAAAGCACCGCGGGGTGGTCAGCATGGGGAGGTCAGGGAACATGCATTGGCAATGTAGGATAGGTTTCTGAAAATCATCGCGGGGTGGTGCACATTGTATGGGTGTGTGTTACATTACATTCACTAGTAGGAGTGAGAAAAACATCACGGGGTGGTGCGCATTGTATGGGTGTGTGTTACATTACATTCACTAGTAGGAGTGAGAAAAACATCACGGGGTAGTGTGAATCGCAGGGTCTGAATTAGGATAGGCAGTGAGTGGCAAAGTAGGATGGAGAAAAGCACCGCCGGGTGGTCAGCATGTGGAGGTCAGGGAACATGCAATGGCAATGTAGGATAGGTTTCTGAAAAACATCGCGGGGTGGTGCGCATTGTATGGTTGTGTGTTACATTACATTCAGTAGTAGGAGTGAGAAAAACATCACGAGGTGGTGCGCATTGTATGGGTGTGTGTTACATTACATTCACTAGTATGAGGGAGAAAAACATCACGGGGTGGTGCGCATTGTATGGGTTTGTGCTACATTAAATTCACTAGGAGGAGTGAGAAAAACATCACGGGGTGGTGTGAATCAGAGCGTCTGAATTAGGATAGGCAGTGAGTGGCAATGTAGGATGGAGAAAAGCACCGCGGGGTGGTCAGAATGGGGAGGTCATGGAACATGCAGTGGCAATGTAGGATAGGTTTCTGAAAAACATCGCGGGGTGGTGCACATTGTATGGGTGTGTGTTACATTACATTCACTAGTAGGAGTGAGAAAAACATCACGCCGTGGTGCACATTGTATGGGTGTGTGTTACATTACATTCACTAGTAGGAGTGAGAAAAACATCACGGGGTGGTGTGAATCGGAAGGTCTGAATTAGGATAGGCAGTGAGTGGCAATGTAGGATGGAGAAAAGCACCGCGGGGTGGTCAGCATGGCCAGGTCAGGGAACATGCAGTCGCAATGTAGGATATTTTTCTGAAAAATATCGCGGGTGGTGCGCATTGTATGGGTGTGTGTTACATTACATTCACTAGTAGGAGTGAGAAAAACATCACGGGGTGGTGTGAATCGGAGGGTCTGAATTAGGATAGGAAGTGAGTGGCAATGTAGGATGGAGAAAAGCACCGCGGGGTGGTCAGCATGGGGACGTCAGGGAACATGCAGTGGCAATGTAGGATAGGTTTCTGAAAAATATCGCGGGGTGGTGCACATTGTATGGGTGTGTGTTACATTACATTCACTAGTAGGAGTGAGAAAAACATCACGGGGTGGTGCGCATTGTATGGGTGTGTGTTACATTACATTCACTAGTAGGAGTGAGAAAAACATCACGGTGTTGAACACTTTGTATGGGTGTGTGTTACATTAGATTCACTAGTAGGAGTGAGAAAAACATCACGTGGTGTTGCGCATTGTATGGGTGTGTGTTACATTAGATTCACTAGCAGGAGTGAGAAAAACATCACGTGGTGGTGCGCATTGTATGGGTGTGTGTTACATTACATTCACTAATAGGAGTGAGAAAAACATCACGGGGTGGTGCGCATTTTATGGGTGTGTGTTACATTACATTCACTAGTAGGAGTGAGAAAAACATCACGGGGTGGTGTGCATTGTATGGGTGTGTGTTACATTAGATTCACTAGTAGGAGTGAGAAAAACATCAAGGGGTGGTGCGCATTGTATAGGTGTGTGTTACATTACATTCACTATTAGGAGTTTGAAAAACATAACGGGGTGGTGCGCATTGTATGGGTGTGTGTTACATTACATTCACTAGTAGGAGTGAGAAAAACATCACGGGGTGGTGCGCATTGTATGGGTGTGTGTTACATTACATTCACTAGTAGGAGTGAGAAAAACATCACGGGGTGGTGCGCATTGTATGGGTGTGTGTTACATTAGATTCACTAGTAGGAGTGAGAAAAACATCACGGGGTGGTGCGCATTGTATGGGTGTGTGTTACATTAGATTCACAAGTAGGAGTGAGAAAAAGGTCACGGGGTGGTGCGCATTGTATGGTTGTGTGTTACATTACATTCAGTAGTAGGAGTGAGAAAAACATCACGGGGTGGTGCGCATTGTATGGGTGTGTGTTACATTACATTCACTAGTAGGAGTGAGGAAAACATCACAGGGTGGTGCGCATTGTTTCGGTGTGTGTTACATTAGCTTTACTAGTAGGAGTGAGAAAAACATCACGGGGTGGTGTGCATTGTTTGGGTGTGTGTTACATTAGCTTCACAAGTAGGAGTGAGAAAAACATCACGGGGTGGTGCGCATTGTATGGGTGTGTGTTACATTACATTCACTAGTAGGAGTGAGAAAAATATCACGGGGTGGTGCGCATTGTATGGGTGTGTGTTACATTACATTCACTAGTAGGAGTGAGAAAAACATCACGGGGTGGTGCGCCTTGTATGGGTGTGTGTTACATTACATTCACTAGTAGGAGTGAGAAAAACATCACGGGGTGGTGCGCATTGTATGGGTGTGTGGTACATTACATTCACTAGTAGGAGTGAGAAAAACATCACGGGGTGGTGCGCATTGTATGGGTGTGTGTTACTTTAGATTCACTAGTAGTAGTGAGAAAAACATCACGGGGTGGTGCGCATTGTATGGGTGTGTGTTACATTACATTCTCAACTAGGAGTGAGAAAAACATCACGGGGTGGTGTGCATTGTATGGGTGTGTGTTACATTACATTCACTAGTAGGAGTGAGAAAAACATCACGGGGTGGTGCGCCTTGTATGGGTGTGTGTTACATTACATTCACTAGTAGGAGTGAGAAAAACATCACGGGGTGGTGCGCATTGTATGGGTGTGTGTTACATTACATTCACCATTAGGAGTGAGAAAAACCTCACGCGGTGGTGCGTATTGTATGGGTGTGTGTTACATTACATTCACTAGTAGGAGTGAGAAAAACATGACGGGGTGGTGTGAATCGGAGGGTCTGAATTAGTATAGGCAGTGAGTGGCAATGTAGGATGGAGAAAAGCACCGCGGTGTGGTCAGCATGGGGTTGTCAGGGAACATGCAGTGGCAATGTAGGATAGGTTTCTGAAAAATATCGCGGGGTGGTGCGCATTGTATGGGTGTGTGTTACATGACATTCACTAGTAGGAGTGAGAAAAACATCACGGGGTGGTGTGAATCGGAGGGTCTGAATTAGGATAGGCAGTGAGTGGCAATGTAGGATGGAGAAAAGCACCGCGGGGTGGTCAGCATGGGGAGGTCAGGGAACATGCAGTGGCAATGAACGATAGTTTTCTGAAAAATATCACGGAGTGGTGCGCATTGTATGGGTGTGTGTTACATTACATTCACTAGTAGGAGTGAGAAAAACATCACGGGGTGGTGTGAATCGGAGGATCTGAATTAGGATAGGCAGTGAGTGGCAATGTAGGATGGAGAAAAGCACCGCGGGGTGGTCAGCATGGGTAGGTCAGGGAACATGCTGTGGCAATATAGGATAGGTTTCTGAAAAACATCGCGGGGTGGTGCGCATTGTATGGGTGTGTGTTACATTACATTCACTAGTAGGAGTGAGAAAAACATCACGGGGTGGTGTGAATCGGAGGGTCTGAATTAGTATAGGCAGTGAGTGGCAATGTAGCATGGAGAAAAGCACCGAGTGTGGTCAGCATGGGGAGGTCAGGGAACATGCAGTGGCAATGTAGGATAGGTTTCTGAAAAATATCGCGGTTTGGTGCGCATTGTATGGGTGTGTGTTACATTACATTCACTAGTAGGAGTGAGAAAAACATCACGGGGTGGTGTGAATCGGAGGGTCTGAATTAGGATAGGCAGTGAGTGGCAATGTAGGATGGAGAAAAGCACCGCGGGGTGGTCAGCATGGGGAGGTAAGGGAACATGCAGTGGCAATGAACGATAGTTTTCTGAAAAATATCAAGGGATGGTGCCCATCGTATGGGTGTGTGTTACATTACATTCACTAGTAGGAGTGAGAAAAACATCACGGGGTGGTGTGAATCGGAGGGTCTGAATTAGGATAGGCAGTGAGTGGCAATGTAGGATGGAGAAAGCACCGTGGGGTGGTCAGCATGGGGAGGTCAGGGAACATGCAGTGGCAATATAGGATAGGTTTCTAAAAAACATCGCGGGGTGGTGCGCATTGTATGGGTGTGTGTTACATTACATTCACTAGTCGGAGTGAGAAAAACATCACGGGGTAGTGCGCATTGTATGGGTGTGTGTTACATTACATTCACTAGTAGGAGTGAGAAAAACATCACGGGGTGGTGTGAATCGCAAGGCCTGAATTAGGATAGGCAGTGAGTGGCAATGTAAGATGGAGAAAAGCACCGCGGGGTGGTCAGCATGGGGAGGTCAGGGAACATGCAATGGCAATGTAGGATAGGTTTCTGAAAAACATCGCGGGGTGGTGCGCATTGTATGGTTGTGTGTTACATTACATTCACTAGTAGGAGTGAGAAAAACATCACGGGGTGGTGTGAATTGGAGGGTCTGAATTAGGATAGGCAGTGAGTGGCAATGAAGGATGGAGAAAAGCAACGCGGGTCCGTCAGCATGGGGAGGTCAGGGAACATGCAGTGGCAAAGTAGGATAGGTTTCTGAAAAACATCGCGGGGTGGTGCGCATAGTATGGGTGTGTGTTACATTACATTCACTAGTAGGAGTGAGAAAAACATCACGGGGTGGTGCGCATTGTATGGGTGTGTGTTACATTACATTCACTAGTAGGAGTGAGAAAAACATCACGGGTTGGTGCGCATTGTATGGGAGTGTGTTACATTACATTCACTAGTAGGAGTGAGAAAAACATCACGGGGTGGTGTGAATCGCAGGGTCTGAATTAGGATAGGCAGTGAGTGGCAATGTAGGATGGAGAAAAGCACCGCGGGGTGGTCAGCATGGGGAGGTCAGGGAACATGCAATGGCAATGTAGGATATGTTTCTGAAAAACATCGCGGCGTGGTGCGCATTGTATGGGTGTGTGTTACATTACATTCACTAGTAGGAGTGAGAAAAACATCACGAGGTGGTGCGCATTGTATGGGTGTGTGTTACATTACATTCACTAGTAGGAGTGAGAAAAACATCACGGGGTGGTGTGAATCGGAGGGTCTGAATTAGTATAGGCAGTGAGTGGCAATGTAGCATGGAGAAAAGCACCGAGTGTGGTCAGCATGGGGAGGTCAGGGAACATGCAGTGGCAATGTAGGATAGGTTTCTGAAAAATATCGCGGTTTGGTGCGCATTGTATGGGTGTGTGTTACATTACATTCACTAGTAGGAGTGAGAAAAACATCACGGGGTGGTGTTAATCGGAGGGTCTGAATTAGGATAGGCAGTGAGTGGCAATGTAGGATGGAGAAAAGCACCGCGGGGTGGTCAGCATGGGGAGGTAAGGGAACATGCAGTGGCAATGAACGATAGTTTTCTGAAAAATATCAAGGGATGGTGCCCATTGTATGGGTGTGTGTTACATTACATTCACTAGTAGGAGTGAGAAAAACATCACGGGGTGGTGTGAATCGGAGGGTCTGAATTAGGATAGGCAGTGAGTGGCAATGTAGGATGGAGAAAGCACCGTGGGGTGGTCAGCATGGGGAGGTCAGGGAACATGCAGTGGCAATATAGGATAGGTTTCTAAAAAACATCGCGGGGTGGTGCGCATTGTATGGGTGTGTGTTACATTACATTCACTAGTCGGAGTGAGAAAAACATCACGGGGTAGTGCGCATTGTATGGGTGTGTGTTACATTACATTCACTAGTAGGAGTGAGAAAAACATCACGGGGTGGTGTGAATCGCAAGGCCTGAATTAGGATAGGCAGTGAGTGGCAATGTAAGATGGAGAAAAGCACCGCGGGGTGGTCAGCATGGGGAGGTCAGGGAACATGCAATGGCAATGTAGGATAGGTTTCTGAAAAACATCGCGGGGTGGTGCGCATTGTATGGTTGTGTGTTACATTACATTCACTAGTAGGAGTGAGAAAAACATCACGGGGTGGTGTGAATTGGAGGGTCTGAATTAGGATAGGCAGTGAGTGGCAATGAAGGATGGAGAAAAGCAACGCGGGTCCGTCAGCATGGGGAGGTCAGGGAACATGCAGTGGCAAAGTAGGATAGGTTTCTGAAAAACATCGCGGGGTGGTGCGCATAGTATGGGTGTGTGTTACATTACATTCACTAGTAGGAGTGAGAAAAACATCACGGGGTGGTGCGCATTGTATGGGTGTGTGTTACATTACATTCACTAGTAGGAGTGAGAAAAACATCACGGGGTGGTGCGCATTGTATGGGAGTGTGTTACATTACATTCACTAGTAGGAGTGAGAAAAACATCACGGGGTGGTGTGAATCGCAGGGTCTGAATTAGGATAGGCAGTGAGTGGCAATGTAGGATGGAGAAAAGCACCGCGGGGTGGTCAGCATGGGGAGGTCAGGGAACATGCAATGGCAATGTAGGATAGGTTACTGAAAAACATCGCGGGGTGGTGCGCATTGTATGGTTGTGTGTTACATTACATTGACTAGTAGGAGTGAGAAAAACATCACGGGGTGGTGCGCATTGTATGGGTGTGTGTTACATTACATTCACTAGTAGGAGTGAGAAAAACATCACGGGGTGGTGTGAATCGCAGGGTCTGAATTAGGATAGGCAGTGAGTGGCAATGTAGGATGGAGAAAAGCACCGCGGGCTGGTCAGAATGGGGAGCTCAGGGAACATGCAGTGGCAATGTACGATAGGTTTCTGAAAAACATCGCGGGGTGGTGCGCATTGTATGGGTGTGTGTTACATTACATTCACTAGTAGGAGTGAGAAAAACATCACGGGGTGGTGCGCATTGTATGGGTGTGTGTTACATTACATTCACCATTAGGAGTGAGAAAAACATCACGCGGTGGTGCGCATTGTATGGGTGTGTGTTACATTACATTCACTAGTAGGAGTGAGAAAAACATCAGGGGTGGTGCGCATTTTATGTGTGTGTGTTACATTACATTCACTAGTAGGAGTTAGAAAAACATCACGGGGTGGTGTGAATCAGAGCGTCAGAATTAGGATAGGCAGTGAGTGGCAATGTAGGATGGGGAAAAGATCCGCGGGGTGGTCAGAATGGGGAGGTCATGGAACATGCAGTGGCAATGTAGGATAGGTTTCTGAAAAACATCGCGGGGTGGTGCGCATTGTATGGTTGTGTGTTACATTACATTCACTAGTAGGAGTGAGAAAAACATCACGGGGTGGTGCGCATTGTATGGGTGTGTGTTACATTACATTCACTAGTAGGAGTGAGAAAAACATCACAGGGTGGTGTGAATCGCAGGGTCTGAATTAGGAAAGGCAGTGAGTGGCAATGTAGGATGGAGAAAAGCACCGCGGGCTGGTCAGAATGGGGAGCTCAGGGAACATGCAGTGGCAATGTACGATAGGTTTCTGAAAAACATCGCGGGGTGGTGCGCATTGTATGGGTGTGTGTTACATTACATTCACTAGTAGGAGTGAGAAAAACATCACGGGGTGGTGCGCATTGTATGGGTGTGTGTTACATTACATTCACTAGTAGGAGTGAGAAAAACATGACGGGGTGGTGTGAATCGGAGGGTCTGAATTAGTATAGGCAGTGAGTGGCAATGTAGGATGGAGAAAAGCACCGCTATGTGGTCAGCATGGGGATGTCAGGGAACATGCAGTGGCAATGTAGGATAGGTTTCTGAAAAATATCTCGGGGTGGTGCGCATTGTATGGGTGTGTGTTACATTACATTCACTAGTAGGAGTGAGAAAAACATCACGGGGTGGTGTGAATCGGAGGGTCTGAATTAGGATAGGCAGTGAGTGGCAATGTAGGATGGAGAAAAGCACCACGGGGTGGTCAGCATGGGGAGGTCAGGGAACATGCAGTGGCAATGAACGATAGTTTTCTGAAAAATATCACGGGGTGGTGCGCATTGTATGGGTGTGTGTTACATTACATTCACTAGTAGGAGTGAGAAAAACATCACGGGGTGGTGTGAATCGGAGGGTCTGAATTAGGATAGGCAGTGAGTGGCAATGTAGGATGGAGAAAAGCACCGCGGGGTGGTCAGCATGGGGAGGTCAGGGAACATGCTGTGGCAATATAGGATAGTTTTCTGAAAAACATCGCGGGGTGGTGCGCATTGTATGGGTGTGTGTTACATTACATTCACTAGTAGGAGTGAGAAAAACATCACGGCGTAGTGCACATTGTATGGGTGTGTGTTACATTACATTCACTAGTAGGAGTGAGAAAAACATCACGGGGTGGTGTGAATCGCACGGCCTCAATTAGGATAGGCAGTGAGTGGCAATGTAGGATGGAGAAAAGCACCGCCCGGTGGTCATCATGGGGAGGTCAGGGAACATGCAATAGCAATGTAAGATAGGTTTCTGAAAAACATCGCGGGGTGGTGCGCATTGTATGGTTGTGTGTTACATTACATTCACTAGTAGGAGTGAGAAAATCATCACGAGGTGGTGTGAATTGGAGGGTTTGAATTAGGATAGGCAGTGAGTGGCAATGAAGGATGGAGAAAAGCACCGCGGGTCCGTCAGCATGGGGAGGTCACGGAACATGCAGTGGCAAAGTAGGATAGGTTTCTGAAAAACATCGCGGGGTGGTGCGCATTGTATGGGTGTGTGTTACATTACATTCACTAGTAGGAGTGAGAAAAACATCAGGGGTGGTGCGCATTGTATGTGTGTGTGTTACATTACATTCACTAGTAGGAGTTAGAAAAACATCACGGGGTGGTGTGAATCAGAGCGTCAGAATTAGGATAGGCAGTGAGTGGCAATGTAGGATGGGGAAAAGCCCCGCGGGGTGGTCAGAATGGGGAGGTCATGGAACATGCAGTGGCAATGTAGGATAGGTTTCTGAAAAACATCGCGGGGTGGTGCGCATTGTATGGTTGTGTGTTACATTACATTCAATAGTAGGAGTGAGAAAAACATCACGGGGTGGTGCGCATTGTATGGGTGTGTGTTACATTACATTCACTAGTAGGAGTGAGAAAAACATCACAGGGTGGTGTGAATCGCAGGGTCTGAATTAGGATAGGCAGTGAGTGGCAATGCAGGATGGAGAAAAGCACCGCGGGCTGGTCAGAATGGGGAGCTCAGGGAACATGCAGTGGCAATGTACGATAGGTTTCTGAAAAACATCGCGGGGTGGTGCGCATTGTATGGGTGTGTGTTACATTACATTCACTAGTAGGAGTGAGAAAAACATCACGGGGTGGTGCGCATTGTATGGGTGTGTGTTACATTACATTCACCATTAGGAGTGAGAAAAACCTCACGCGGTGGTGAGCATTGTATGGGTGTGTGTTACATTACATTCACTAGTAGGAGTGAGAAAAACATGACGGGGTGGTGTGAATCGGAGGGTCTGAATTAGTATAGGCAGTGAGTGGCAATGTAGGATGGAGAAAAGCACCGCGGTGTGGTCAGCATGGGGATGTCAGGGAACATGCAGTGGCAATGTAGGATAGGTTTCTGAAAAATATCGCGGGGTGGTGCGCATTGTATGGGTGTGTGTTACATTACATTCACTAGTAGGAGTGAGAAAAACATCACGGGGTGGTGTGAATCGGAGGGTCTGAATTAGGATAGGCAGTGAGTGGCAATGTAGGATGGAGAAAAGCACCGCGGGGTGGTCAGCATGGGGAGGTCAGGGAACATGCAGTGGCAATGAACGATAGTTTTCTGAAAAATATCACGGAGTGGTGCGCATTGTATGGGTGTGTGTTACATTACATTCACTAGTAGGAGTGAGAAAAACATCACGGGGTGGTGTGAATCGGAGGATCTGAATTAGGATAGGCAGTGAGTGGCAATGTAGGATGGAGAAAAGCACCGCGGGTCCGTCAGCTTGGGGAGGTCAGGGAACATGCAGTGGCAAAGTAGGATAGGTTTCTGAAAAACATCGCGGGGTGGTGCGCATTGTATGGGTGTGTGTTACATTACATTCACTAGTAGGAGTGAGAAAAACATCAGGGGTGGTGCGCATTGTATGTGTGTGTGTTACATTACATTCACTAGTAGGAGTGAGCAAAACATCACGGGGTGGTGCGCATTGTATGGGTTTGTGTTACATTACATTCACTAGTAGGAGTTAGAAAAACATCACGGGGTGGTGTGAATCAGAGCGTCAGAATTAGGATAGGCAGTGAGTGGCAATGTAGGATGGGGAAAAGCCCCGCGGGGTGGTCAGAATTGGGAGGTCATGGAACATGCAGTGGCAATGTAGGATAGGTTTCTGAAAAACATCGTGGGTTGGTGCGCATTGTATGGGTGTGTGTTACATTACATTCACTAGTAGGAGTGAGAAAAACATCACGCGGTGGTGCGCATTGTATGGGTGTGTGTTACATTACATTCACTAGTAGGAGTGAGAAAAACATCACGGGGTGGTGTGAATCGGAGGGTCTGAATTAGGATAGGCAGTGAGTGGCAATGTAGGATGGAGAAAAGCACCGCGGGGTGGTCAGCATGGGGACGTCAGGGAACATGCAGTGGCAATGTAGGATAGGTTTCTGAAAAATATAGTGGGGTGGTTCACATTGTATGGGTGTGTGTGACATAACATTCACTAGTAGGAGTGAGAAAAACATCACGGGGTGGTGTGAATCGGAGGGTCTGATTTAGGATAGGCAGTGAGTGGCAATGTCGGATGGAGAAAAGCACCGCGGGGTGGTCAGCATGGGGAGGTCAGGGAACATGCATTGGCAATGTAGGATAGGTTTCTGAAAAACATCGCGGGGTGGTGTGCATTGTATGGGTGTGTGTTACATTACATTCACTAGTAGGAGTGAGAAAAACATCTCGGGGTGGTGCGCATTGTATGGGTGTGTGTTACATTGCATTCACTAGTAGGAGTGAGAAAAACATCACGCGGTAGTGTGAATCGCAGGGTCTGAATTAGGATAGGCAGTGAGTGGCAATGTATGATGGAGAAAAGCACCGCGGTGTGGTCAGCATGGGGAGGGCAGGGAACATGCAATGGCAATGTAGGATAGGTTTCTGAAAATCATCGCGGGGTGGTGCGCATTGTATGGTTGTGTGTTACATTACATTCACTAGTAAGAGTGAGAAAAACATCACGGGGTGGTGCGCATTGTATGGGTGTGTATTACATTACATTCACTAGTAGGAGTGAGAAAAACATCACGGCGTGGTGAGAATCGCAGGGTCTGAATTAGGATAGGCAGTGAGTGGCAATGTAGGATGGAGAAAAGCACCGCGGGCTGGTCAGAATGGGGAGGTCATGGAACATGCAGTGGCAATGTAGGATAGCTTTCTGAAAAACATCGCGGGGTGGTGCGCATTGTATGGGTGTGTGTTACATTACATTCACTAGTAGGAGTGAGAAAAACATCACGGGGTGGTGCGCATTGTATGGATGTGTGTTACATTACATTGAATAGTAAGAGTGAGAAAAACATCACGCGGTGGTGCGCATTGTATGGGTGTGTGTTACATTACATTCACTAGTAGTAGTGAGAAAAACATCACGGGGTGGTGTGAATCGGAGGGTCTGAATTAGTATAGGCAGTGAGTGGCAATGTAGGATGGAGAAAAGCACCGCGGTGTGGTCAGCATGGGGAAGTCAGGGAACATGCAGTGGCAATGTAGGATAGGTTTCTGTAAAACATCGCGGGGTGGTGCGCATTGTATGGTTGTGTGTTACATTACATTCACTAGTAGGAGTGAGAAAAACATCACGGGGTGGTGTGAATTGGAGGGTCTGAATTAGGATAGGCAGTGAGTGGCAATGAAGGATGGAGAAAAGCACCGCGGGTCCGTCAGCATGGGGAGGTCAAGGAACATGCAGTGGCAAAGTAGGATAGGTTTCTGAAAAACATCGCGATGTGGTGCGCATTGTATGGGTGTGTGTTACATTAAATTCACTAGTATGAGTGAGAAAAACATCACGGGGTGGTGCACATTGTATGGGTTTGTGCTACATTACATTCACTAGGAGGAATGAGAAAAATATCACGGGGTGGTGTGAATCAGAGCGTCTGAATTAGGATAGGCAGTGAGTGGCAATGTAGGATGGAGAAAAGCACCGCGGGCTGGTCAGAATGGGGAGGTCATGGAACATGCAGTGGCAATGTAGGATAGGTATCTGAAAAATATCGCGGGGTGGTGCGCATTGTATGGGTGTGTGTTACATTACATTCACTAGTAGGAGTGAGAAAAACATCACGGGGTGGTGCGCATTGTATGGGTGTGTGTTACATTACATTCACTAGTAGGAGTGAGAAAAACATCACGCGGTGTTGCGCATTGTATGGGTGTGTGTTACATTACATTCACTTGTAGGAGTGAGAAAAACATCACGGGTGGTGTGAATCGGAGGGTCTGAATTAGGATAGGCAGTGAGTGGCAATGTAGGATGGAGAAAAGCACCGCGGGGTGGTCAGCATGGCCAGGTCAGGGAAAATGCAGTGGCAATGTAGGATATTTTTCTGAAAAATATCGCGGGTGGTGCGCATTGTATGGGTGTGTGTTACATTACATTCACTAGTAGGAGTGAGAAAAACATCACGGGGTGGTGTGAATCGGAGGGTCTGAATTAGGATAGGCAGTGAGTGGCAATGTAGGATGGAGAAAAGCACCGCGGGGTGGTCAGCATGGGGTCGTCAGGGAACATGCAGTGGCAATGTAGGATAGGTTTCTGAAAAATATCGCGGGGTGGTGCACATTGTATGGGTGTGTGTTACATAACATTCAATAGTAGGAGTGAGAAAAACATCACTGGGTGGTGTGAATCGGAAGGTCTGATTTAGGATAGGCAGTGAGTGGCAATGTCGGATGGAGAAAAGCACCGCGGGGTGGTCAGCATGGGGAGGTCAGGGAACATGCATTGGCAATGTAGGATAGGTTTCTGAAAATCATCGCGGGGTGGTGCACATTGTATGGGTGTGTGTTACATTACATTCACTAGTAGGAGTGAGAAAAACATCACGGGGTGATGCGCATTGTATGGGTGTGTGTTACATTACATTCACTAGTAGGAGTGAGAAAAACATCACGGGGTAGTGTGAATCGCAGGGTCTGAATTAGGATAGGCAGTGAGTGGCAAAGTAGGATGGAGAAAAGCACCGCCGGGTGGTCAGCATGTGGAGGTCAGGGAACATGCAATGGCAATGTAGGATAGGTTTCTGAAAAACATCGCGGGGTGGTGCGCATTGTATGGTTGTGTGTTACATTACATTCAGTAGTAGGAGTGAGAAAAACATCACGAGGTTGTGCGCATTGTATGGGTGTGTGTTACATTACATTCACTAGTATGAGGGAGAAAAACATCACGGGGTGGTGCGCATTGTATGGGTTTGTGCTACATTAAATTCACTAGGAGGAGTGAGAAAAACATCACGGGGTGGTGTGAATCAGAGCGTCTGAATTAGGATAGGCAGTGAGTGGCAATGTAGGATGGAGAAAAGCACCGCGGGGTGGTCAGAATGGGGAGGTCATGGAACATGCAGTGGCAATGTAGGATAGGTTTCTGAAAAACATCGCGGGGTGGTGCACATTGTATGGGTGTGTGTTACATTACATTCACTAGTAGGAGTGAGAAAAACATCACGCCGTGGTGCACATTGTATGGGTGTGTGTTACATTACATTCACTAGTAGGAGTGAGAAAAACATCACGGGGTGGTGTGAATCGGAAGGTCTGAATTAGGATAGGCAGTGAGTGGCAATGTAGGATGGAGAAAAGCACCGCGGGGTGGTCAGCATGGCCAGGTCAGGGAACATGCAGTCGCAATGTAGGATATTTTTCTGAAAAATATCGCGGGTGGTGCGCATTGTATGGGTGTGTGTTACATTACATTCACTAGTAGGAGTGAGAAAAACATCACGGGGTGGTGTGAATCGGAGGGTCTGAATTAGGATAGGAAGTGAGTGGCAATGTAGGATGGAGAAAAGCACCGCGGGGTGGTCAGCATGGGGACGTCAGGGAACATGCAGTGGCAATGTAGGATAGGTTTCTGAAAAATATCGCGGGGTGGTGCACATTGTATGGGTGTGTGTTACATTACATTCACTAGTAGGAGTGAGAAAAACATCACGGGGTGGTGCGCATTGTATGGGTGTGTGTTACATTACATTCATTAGTAGGAGTGAGAAAAACATCACGGGGTGGTGTGATTCGCAGGGTCTGAATTAGGATAGGAAGTGAGTGGCAAAGTAGGATGGAGAAAAGCACCGCGGGGTGGTCAGCATGGGGAGGTCAGGGAACATGCAATGGCAATGTAGGATAGGTTTCTGAAAAACATCGCGGGGTTGTGCGCATTGTATTGTTGTGTGTTACATTACATTCACTAGTAGGAGTGAGAAAAACATCACGAGGTGGTGCGCATTGTATGGGTGTGTGTTACATTACATTCACTAGTAGGAGTGAGAAAAACATCACGGGGTGGTGTGAATCGCAGGGTCTGAATTAGGATAGGCAGTGAGTGGCAATGTAGGATGGAGAAAAGCACCGCGGGCTGGTCAGAATGGGGAGGTCATGGAACATGCAGTGGCAAAGTAGGATAGGTTTCTGAAAAACATCGCGGGGTGGTGCGCATTGTATGGGTGTGTGTTACATTACATTCACTAGTAGGAGTGAGAAAAACATCACGGGGTGGTGCGCATTGTATGGGTGTGTGTTACATTACATTCACTAGTAGGAGTGAGAAAAACATCACGCAGTCGGGCGCATTGTATGGGTGTGTGTTACATTACATTCACTAGTAGGAGTGAGAAAAACATCACGGGGTGGTGTGAATCGGAGGGTCTGAATTAGGATAGGCAGTGAGTGGCAATGTAGGATGGAGAAAAGCACCGCGGGGTGGTCAGCATGGGGAGGTCAGGGAACATGCAGTGGCAATGTAGGATAGGTTTCTGAAAAATATCGCGGGGTGGTGCGCATTGTATGGGTGTGTGTTACATTACATTCACTAGTAGGAGTGAGAAAAACATCACGGGGTGGTGTGAATCGGAGGGTCTGAATTAGAATAGGCAGTGAGTAGCAATGTAGGATGGAGAAAAGCACCGCGGGGTGGTCAGCATGGGGAGGTCTGGGAACATGCAGTGGCAATGTAGGATAGGTTTCTGAAAAATATCGCGGGGTGGTGCGCATTGTATGGGTGTGTGTAACATTACATTCACTAGTAGGAGTGAGAAAAACATCACGGGGTAGTGCGCATTGTATGGGTGTGTGTTACATTACATTCACTAGTAGGAGTGAGAACAACATCACGCGATGGTGCGCATTGTATGGGTGTGTGTTACATTACATTCACTAGTAGGAGTGAGAAAAACATCACGGGGTGGTGTGAATCGGAGGGTCTGAATTAGGATAGGCAGTGAGTGGCAATGTAGGATGGAGAAAAGCACCGCGGGGTGGTCAGCATGGCCAGGTCAGGAAAAATGCAGTGGCAATGTAGGATATTTTTCTGAAAAATATCGCGGGTGGTGCGCATTGTATGGGTGTGTGTTACATTACATTCACTAGTAGGAGTGAGAAAAACATCACGGGGTGGTGTGAATCGGAGGGTCTGAATTAGGATAGGAAGTGAGTGGCAATGTAGGATGGAGAAAAGCACCGCGGGGTGGTCAGCATGGGGACGTCAGGGAACATGCAGTGGCAATGTAGGATAGGTTTCTGAAAAATATCGCGGGGTGGTGCACATTGTATGGGTGTGTGTTACATTACATTCACTGGTAGGAGTGAGAAAAACATCACGGTGTGGTGCGCATTGTATGGGTGTGTGTTACATTACATTCATTGGTAGGAGTGAGAAAAACATCACGGGGTGGTGTGAATCGCAGGGTCTGAATTAGGATAGGCAGAGAGTGGCAAAGTAGGATGGAGAAAAGCACCGCGGGGTGGTCAGCATGGGGAGGTCAGGGAACATGCAATGGCAATGTAGGATAGGTTTCTGAAATACATCGCGGGGTTGTGCGCATTGTATGGTTGTGTTATACATTACATTCACTAGTAGGAGTGAGAAAAACATCACGAGGTGGTGCGCATTGTATGGGTGTGTGTTACATTACATTCACTAGTAGGAGTGAGAAAAACATCACGTGGTGGTGTGAATCGCAGGGTCTGAATTAGGATAGGCAGTGAGTGGCAATGTAGGATGGAGAAAAGCACCGCGGGCTGGTCACAATGGGGAGGTCATGGAACATGCAGTGGCAAAGTAGGATAGGTTTCTGAAAAACATCGCGTGGTGGTGCGCATTGTATGGGTGTGTGTTACATTACATTCACTAGTAGGAGTGAGAAAAACATCACGGGGTGGTGCGCATTGTATGGGTGTGTGTTACATTACATTCACTAGTAGGAGTGAGAAAAACATCAGGCAGTGGGGCGCATTGTATGGGTGTGTGTTACATTACATTCACTAGTAGGAGTGAGAAAAACATCACGGGGTGGTGTGAATCGGAGGGTCTGAATTAGGATAGGCAGTGAGTGGCAATGTAGGATGGAGAACAGCACCGCGGGGTGGTCAGCATGGGGAGGTCAGGGAACATGCAGTGGCAACGTAGGATAGGTTTCTGAAAAATATCGCGGGGTGGTGCGCATTGTATGGGTGTGTGTTACATTACATTCATTAGTAGGAGTGAGAAAAACATCACTGGGTGGTGTGAATCGGAGGGTCTGAATTAGAATAGGCAGTGAGTAGCAATGTAGGATGGAGAAAAGCACCGCGGGGTGGTTAGCATGGGGAGGTCAGGGAACATGCAGTGGCAATGTAGGATAGGTTTCTGAAAAATATCGCGGGGTGGTGCGCATTGTATATGTGTGTGTAACATTACATTCACTAGTAGGAGTGAGAAAAACATCACGGGGTAGTGCGCATTGTATGGGTGTGTGTTACATTGCATCCCCTAGTACGAGTGAGAAAAACATCACGGGGTGGTGTGAATCGCAGGGCCTCAATTAGGATAGGCAGTGAGTGGCAATGTAGGATGGAGAAAAGCACCGCGGGGAGGTCAGCATGGGGAGGTCAGGGAACATTCAATAGCAATGTAGGATAGGTTTCTGAAAAACATCGCGGGGTGGTGCGCATTGTATGGTTGTGTGTTACATTACATTCACTAGTTGGAGTGAGAAAAACATCACGAGGTGGTGTGAATTGGAGGGTTTGAATTAGGATAGGCAGTGAGTGGCAATGAAGGATGGAGAAAAGCACCGCGGGTCCGTCAGCATGGGGAGGTCAGGGAACATGCAGTGGCAAAGTCGGATAGGTTTCTGAAAAACATCGCGGGGTGGTGCGCATTGTATGGGTGTGTGTTACATTACATTCACTAGTAGGTGTGAGAAAAACATCAGGGGTGGTTAGCATTGTATGTGTGTGTGTTACATTACATTCACTAGTAGGAGTGAGCAAAACATCACGGGGTGGTGCGCATTGTATGGGTTTGTGTTACATTACATTCACTAGTAGGAGTTAGAAAAACATCACGTAGTGGTGTGAATCAGAGCGTCTGAATTAGGATAGGCAGTGAGTTGCAATGTAGGATGGGGAAAAGCCCCGCGGGGTGGTCAGAATGGGGAGGTCATGGAACATGCAGTGGCAATGTAGGATAGGTTTCTGAAAAACATCGCGGGGGGGTGCGCATTGTATGGGTGTGTGTTACATTACATTCACTAGTAGGAATGAGAAAAATATCACGCGGTGGTGCGCATTGTATGGGTGTGTGTTACATTACATTCACTAGTAGGAGTGAGAAAAACATCACGGGGTGGTGTGAATCGGAGGGTCTGGATTAGGATAGGCAGTGAGTGGCAATGTAGGATGGAGAAAAGCACCGCGGGGTGGTCAGCATGGGGAAGTCAGGGAACATGCAGTGGCAATGTAGGATATTTTTCTGAAAAATATCGCGGGGTGGTGCGCATTGTATGGGTGTGTGTTACATTACATTCACTAGTAGGAGTGAGAAAAACATCACGGCGTGGTGAGAATCGCAGGGTCTGAATTAGGATAGGCAGTGAGTGGCAATGTAGGATGGAGAAAAGCACCGCGGGCTGGTCAAATGGGGAGGTCATGGAACATGCAGTGGCAATGTAGGATAGCTTTCTGAAAAACATCGCGGGGTGGTGCGCATTGTATGGGTGTGTGTTACATTACATTCACTAGTAGGAGTGAGAAAAACATCACGGGGTGGTGTGCATTGTATGGGTGTGTGTTACATTACATTCACTAGTAAGAGTGAGAAAAACATCACGCGGTGGTGCGCATTGTATGGGTGTGTGTTACATTACATTCACTAGTAGGAGTGAGAAAAACATCACGGGGTGGTGTGAATCGGAGGGTCTGAATTAGTATAGGCAGTGAGTGGCAATGTAGGATGCAGAAAAGCACCGCGGTGTGGTCAGCATGGGGAGGTCAGGGAACATGCAATGGCAATGTAGGATAGGTTTCTGAAAAACATCGCGGGGTGGTGCGCATTGTATGGGTGTGTGTTGCATTACATTCACTAGTAGGAGTGAGAAAAACATCACGAGGTGGTGCGCATTGTATGGGTGTGTGTTACATTACATTCACTAGTAGGAGTGAGAAAAACATCACGGGGTGGTGTGAATCGCAGGGTCTGAATTAGGATAGGCAGTGAGTGGCAAAGTAGGATGGAGAAAAGCACCGCGGGGTGGTCAGCATGGGGAGGTCAGGGAACATGCAATGGCAATGTAGGATAGGTTTCTGAAAAACATCGCGGGGTTGTGCGCATTGTATGGTTGTGTGTTACATTACATTCACTAGTAGGAGTGAGAAAAACATCACGAGGTGGTGCGCATTGTATGGGTGTGTGTTACATTACATTCACTAGTAGGAGTGAGAAAAACATCACGAGGTGGTGCGCATTGTATGGGTGTGTGTTACATTACATTCACTAGTAGGAGTGAGAAAAACATCACGCAGTGGGGCGCATTGTATGGGTGTGTGTTACATTACATTCACTAGTAGGAGTGAGAAAAACATCACGGGGTGGTGTGAATCGGAGGGTCTGATTTAGGATAGGCAGTGAGTGGCAATGTAGGATGGAGAAAAGCACAGCGGGGTGGTCAGCATGGGGAGGTCAGGGAACATGCAGTGGCAATGTGGGATAGGTTCTGAAAAATATCGCGGGGTGGTGCGCATTGTATGGGTGTGTGTTACATTACATTCACTAGTAGGAGTGAGAAAAACATCACGGGGTGGTGTGAATCGGAGGGCCTGAATTAGAATAGGCAGTGAGTAGCAATGTAGGATGGAGAAAAGCACCGCAGGGTGGTCAGCATGGGGAGGTCAGGGAACATGCAGTGGCAATGTAGGATAGGTTTCTGAGAAACATCGCGGGGTGGTGCGCATTCTATGATTGTGTGTTACATTACATTCACTAGTAGGTGTGAGAAAAACATCACGGGGTGGTGCGCATTGTATGGGTGTGTGTTACATTACATTCACTAGTAGGAGTGAGAAAAACATCATGGGCTGGTGTGTATCGGAGGGTCTGAATTAGGATAGGCAGTGAGTGGCAATGTAGGATGGAGAACAGCACCGCGGGGTGGTCAGCATGGGGAGGTCAGGGAACATGCAGTGGCAACGTAGGATAGGTTTCTGAAAAATATCGCGGGGTGGTGCGCATTGTATGGGTGTGTGTTACATTACA
This sequence comes from Cavia porcellus, assembly GCF_034190915.1. Taxonomy (NCBI): domain Eukaryota; kingdom Metazoa; phylum Chordata; class Mammalia; order Rodentia; family Caviidae; genus Cavia; species Cavia porcellus. Next base: position 738,659 of record NW_026947602.1, read on the forward strand.
TTCACTAGTAGGAGTGAGAAAAACATCACTGGGTGGTGTGAATCGGAGGGTCTGAATTAGAATAGGCAGTGAGTAGCAATGTAGGATGGAGAAAAGCACCGCGGGGTGGTTAACATGGGGAGGTCAGGGAACATGCAGTGGCAATGTAGGATAGGTTTCTGAAAAATATCGCGGGGTGGTGCGCATTGTATATGTGTGTGTAACATTACATTCACTAGTAGGAGTGAGAAAAACATCACGGGGTAGTGCGCATTGTATGGGTGTGTGTTACATTGCATCCCCTAGTACGAGTGAGAAAAACATCACGGGGTGGTGTGAATCGCAGGGCCTCAATTAGGATAGGCAGTGAGTGGCAATGTAGGATGGAGAAAAGCACCGCGGGGAGGTCAGCATGGGGAGGTCAGGGAACATGCAATAGCAATGTAGGATAGGTTTCTGAAAAACATCGCGGGGTGGTGCGCATTGTATGGTTGTGTGTTACATTACATTCACTAGTTGGAGTGAGAAAAACATCACGAGGTGGTGTGAATTGGAGGGTTTGAATTAGGATAGGCATTGAGTGGCAATGAAGGATGGAGAAAAGCACCGCGGTTCCGTCAGCATGGGGAGGTCAGGGAACATGCAGTGGCAAAGTCGGATAGGTTTCTGAAAAACATCGCGGGGTGGTGCGCATTGTATGGGTGTGTGTTACATTACATTCACTAGTAGGTGTGAGAAAAACATCAGGGGTGGTTAGCATTGTATGTGTGTGTGTTACATTACATTCACTAGTAGGAGTGAGCAAAACATCACGGGGTGGTGCGCATTGTATGGGTTTGTGTTACATTACATTCACTAGTAGGAGTTAGAAAAACATCACGTAGTGGTGTGAATCAGAGCGTCTGAATTAGGATAGGCAGTGAGTTGCAATGTAGGATGGGGAAAAGCCCCGCGGGGTGGTCAGAATGGGGAGGTCATGGAACATGCAGTGGCAATGTAGGATAGGTTTCTGAAAAACATCGCGGGGGGGTGCGCATTGTATGGGTGTGTGTTACATTACATTCACTAGTAGGAATGAGAAAAATATCACGCGGTTGTGCGCATTGTATGGGTGTGTGTTACATTACATTCACTAGTAGGAGTGAGAAAAACATCACGGGGTGGTGTGAATCGGAGGGTCTGGATTAGGATAGGCAGTGAGTGGCAATGTAGGATGGAGAAAAGCACCGCGGGGTGGTCAGCATGGGGAAGTCAGGGAACATGCAGTGGCAATGTAGGATATTTTTCTGAAAAATATCACGGGGTGGTGCGCATTGTATGGGTGTGTGTTACATTACATTCACTAGTAGGAGTGAGAAAAACATCACGGGGTGGTGTGAATCGGAGGGTCTGAATTAGGATAGGCAGTGAGTGGCAATATCGGATGGAGAAAAGCACCGCGGGGTGGTCAGCATGGGGAGGTCAGGGAACATGCATTGGCAATGTAGGATAGGTTTCTGAAAAACATCGCGGGGTGGTGCGCATTGTATGGGTGTGTTTACATTACATTCACTAGTATGAGTGAGAAAAACATCACGGGGTGGTGCGCATAGTATGGGTGTGTGTTACATTACATTCACTAGTAGGAGTGAGAAAAACATCACGGGGTGGGTGAATCGCAGGGTCTGAATTAGGATAGGCAGTGAGTGGCAATGTATGAAGGAGAAAAGCACCGCGGGGTGGTCAGCATGGGGAGGGCAGGGAACATGCAATGGCAATGTAGGATAGGATTCTGAAAATCATCGAGTGGTGGTGCGCATTGTATGGTTGTGTGTTACATTACATTCACTAGTAGGAGTGAGAAAAACTTCACGGGGTGGTGCGCATTGTATGGGTGTGTGTTACATTACATTCACTAGTAGGAGTGAGAAAAACATCACGGCGTGGTGAGAATCGCAGGGTCTGAATTAGGATAGGCAGTGAGTGGCAATGTAGGATGGAGAAAAGCACCGCGGGCTGGTCACGATGGGGAGGTCATGGAACATGCAGTGGCAATGTAGGATAGCTTTCTGAAAAACATCGCGGGGTGGTGCGCATTGTATGGGTGTGTGTTACATTACATTCACTAGTAGGAGTGAGAAAACCATCACGGGGTGGTGTGCATTGTATGGGTGTGTGTTACATTACATTCACTAGTAAGAGTGAGAAAAACATCACGCGGTGGTGCGCATTGTATGGGTGTGTGTTACATTACATTCACTAGTAGGAGTGAGAAAAACATCACGAGGTGGTGCGCATTGTATGGGTGTGTGTTACATTACATTCACTAGTAGGAGTGAGAAAAACATCACGGGGTGGTGTGAATCGGAGGGTCTGAATTAGTATAGGCAGTGAGTGGCAATGTAGGATGCAGAAAAGCACCGCGGTGTGGTCAGCATGGGGAGGTCAGGGAACATGCAATGGCAATGTAGGATAGGTTTCTGAAAAACATCGCGGGGTGGTGCGCATTGTATGGGTGTGTGTTACATTACATTCACTAGTAGGAGTGAGAAAAACATCACGAGGTGGTGCGCATTGTATGGGTGTGTGTTACATTACATTCACTAGTAGGAATGAGAAAAATATCACGCGGTGGTGCGCATTGTATGGGTGTGTGTTACATTACATTCACTAGTAGGAGTGAGAAAAACATCACGGGGTGGTGTGAATCGGAGGGTCTGGATTAGGATAGGCAGTGAGTGGCAATGTAGGATGGAGAAAAGCACCGCGGGGTGGTCAGCATGGGGAAGTCAGGGAACATGCAGTGGCAATGTAGGATATTTTTCTGAAAAATATCGCGGGGTGGTGCGCATTGTATGGGTGTGTGTTACATTACATTCACTAGTAGGAGTGAGAAAAACATCACGGGGTGGTGTGAATCGGAGGGTCTGAATTAGGATAGGCAGTGAGTGGCAATGTCGGATGGAGAAAAGCACCGCGGGGTGGTCAGCATGGGGAGGTCAGGGAACATGCATTGGCAATGTAGGATAGGTTTCTGAAAAACATCGCGGGGTGGTGCGCATTGTATGGGTGTGTTTACATTACATTCACTAGTATGAGTGAGAAAAACATCACGGGGTGGTGCGCATAGTATGGGGGTGTGTTACATTACATTCACTAGTAGGAGTGAGAAAAACATCACGGGGTGGTGTGAATCGCAGGGTCTGAATTAGGATAGGCAGTGAGTGGCAATGTATGAAGGAGAAAAGCACCGCGGGGTGGTCAGCATGGGGAGGGCAGGGAACATGCAATGGCAATGTAGGATAGGATTCTGAAAATCATCGCGTGGTGGTGCGCATTGTATGGTTGTGTGTTACATTACATTCACTAGTAGGAGTGAGAAAAACTTCACGGGGTGGTGCGCATTGTATGGGTGTGTGTTACATTACATTCACTAGTAGGAGTGAGAAAAACATCACGGCGTGGTGAGAATCGCAGGGTCTGAATTAGGATAGGCAGTGAGTGGCAATGTAGGATGGAGAAAAGCACCGCGGGCTGGTCACAATGGGGAGGTCATGGAACATGCAGTGGCAATGTAGGATAGCCTTCTGAAAAATATCGCGGGGTGGTGCGCATTGTATGGGTGTGTGTAACATTACATTCACTAGTAGGAGTGAGAAAAACATCACGGGGTAGTGCGCATTGTATGGGTGTGTGTTACATTACATTCACTAGTAGGAGTGAGAACAACATCACGCGATGGTGCGCATTGTATGGGTGTGTGTTACATTACATTCACTAGTAGGAGTGAGAAAAACATCACGGGGTGGTGTGAATCGGAGGGTCTGAATTAGGATAGGCAGTGAGTGGCAATGTAGGATGGAGAAAAGCACCGCGGGGTGGTCAGCATGGCCAGGTCAGGAAAAATGCAGTGGCAATGTAGGATATTTTTCTGAAAAATATCGCGGGTGGTGCGCATTGTATGGGTGTGTGTTACATTACATTCACTAGTAGGAGTGAGAAAAACATCACGGGGTGGTGTGAATCGGAGGGTCTGAATTAGGATAGGAAGTGAGTGGCAATGTAGGATGGAGAAAAGCACCGCGGGGTGGTCAGCATGGGGACGTCAGGGAACATGCAGTGGCAATGTAGGATAGGTTTCTGAAAAATATCGCGGGGTGGTGCACATTGTATGGGTGTGTGTTACATTACATTCACTGGTAGGAGTGAGAAAAACATCACGGTGTGGTGCGCATTGTATGGGTGTGTGTTACATTACATTCATTGGTAGGAGTGAGAAAAACATCACGGGGTGGTGTGAATCGCAGGGTCTGAATTAGGATAGGCAGAGAGTGGCAAAGTAGGATGGAGAAAAGCACCGCGGGGTGGTCAGCATGGGGAGGTCAGGGAACATGCAATGGCAATGTAGGATAGGTTTCTGAAATACATCGCGGGGTTGTGCGCATTGTATGGTTGTGTTATACATTACATTCACTAGTAGGAGTGAGAAAAACATCACGAGGTGGTGCGCATTGTATGGGTGTGTGTTACATTACATTCACTAGTAGGAGTGAGAAAAACATCACGTGGTGGTGTGAATCGCAGGGTCTGAATTAGGATAGGCAGTGAGTGGCAATGTAGGATGGAGAAAAGCACCGCGGGCTGGTCACAATGGGGAGGTCATGGAACATGCAGTGGCAAAGTAGGATAGGTTTCTGAAAAACATCGCGTGGTGGTGCGCATTGTATGGGTGTGTGTTACATTACATTCACTAGTAGGAGTGAGAAAAACATCACGGGGTGGTGCGCATTGTATGGGTGTGTGTTACATTACATTCACTAGTAGGAGTGAGAAAAACATCAGGCAGTGGGGCGCATTGTATGGGTGTGTGTTACATTACATTCACTAGTAGGAGTGAGAAAAACATCACGGGGTGGTGTGAATCGGAGGGTCTGAATTAGGATAGGCAGTGAGTGGCAATGTAGGATGGAGAACAGCACCGCGGGGTGGTCAGCATGGGGAGGTCAGGGAACATGCAGTGGCAACGTAGGATAGGTTTCTGAAAAATATCGCGGGGTGGTGCGCATTGTATGGGTGTGTGTTACATTACATTCATTAGTAGGAGTGAGAAAAACATCACTGGGTGGTGTGAATCGGAGGGTCTGAATTAGAATAGGCAGTGAGTAGCAATGTAGGATGGAGAAAAGCACCGCGGGGTGGTTAGCATGGGGAGGTCAGGGAACATGCAGTGGCAATGTAGGATAGGTTTCTGAAAAATATCGCGGGGTGGTGCGCATTGTATATGTGTGTGTAACATTACATTCACTAGTAGGAGTGAGAAAAACATCACGGGGTAGTGCGCATTGTATGGGTGTGTGTTACATTGCATCCCCTAGTACGAGTGAGAAAAACATCACGGGGTGGTGTGAATCGCAGGGCCTCAATTAGGATAGGCAGTGAGTGGCAATGTAGGATGGAGAAAAGCACCGCGGGGAGGTCAGCATGGGGAGGTCAGGGAACATTCAATAGCAATGTAGGATAGGTTTCTGAAAAACATCGCGGGGTGGTGCGCATTGTATGGTTGTGTGTTACATTACATTCACTAGTTGGAGTGAGAAAAACATCACGAGGTGGTGTGAATTGGAGGGTTTGAATTAGGATAGGCAGTGAGTGGCAATGAAGGATGGAGAAAAGCACCGCGGGTCCGTCAGCATGGGGAGGTCAGGGAACATGCAGTGGCAAAGTCGGATAGGTTTCTGAAAAACATCGCGGGGTGGTGCGCATTGTATGGGTGTGTGTTACATTACATTCACTAGTAGGTGTGAGAAAAACATCAGGGGTGGTTAGCATTGTATGTGTGTGTGTTACATTACATTCACTAGTAGGAGTGAGCAAAACATCACGGGGTGGTGCGCATTGTATGGGTTTGTGTTACATTACATTCACTAGTAGGAGTTAGAAAAACATCACGTAGTGGTGTGAATCAGAGCGTCTGAATTAGGATAGGCAGTGAGTTGCAATGTAGGATGGGGAAAAGCCCCGCGGGGTGGTCAGAATGGGGAGGTCATGGAACATGCAGTGGCAATGTAGGATAGGTTTCTGAAAAACATCGCGGGGGGTGCGCATTGTATGGGTGTGTGTTACATTACATTCACTAGTAGGAATGAGAAAAATATCACGCGGTGGTGCGCATTGTATGGGTGTGTGTTACATTACATTCACTAGTAGGAGTGAGAAAAACATCACGGGGTGGTGTGAATCGGAGGGTCTGGATTAGGATAGGCAGTGAGTGGCAATGTAGGATGGAGAAAAGCACCGCGGGGTGGTCAGCATGGGGAAGTCAGGGAACATGCAGTGGCAATGTAGGATATTTTTCTGAAAAATATCGCGGGGTGGTGCGCATTGTATGGGTGTGTGTTACATTACATTCACTAGTAGGAGTGAGAAAAACATCACGGCGTGGTGAGAATCGCAGGGTCTGAATTAGGATAGGCAGTGAGTGGCAATGTAGGATGGAGAAAAGCACCGCGGGCTGGTCAAATGGGGAGGTCATGGAACATGCAGTGGCAATGTAGGATAGCTTTCTGAAAAACATCGCGGGTTGGTGCGCATTGTATGGGTGTGTGTTACATTACATTCACTAGTAGGAGTGAGAAAAACATCACGGGGTGGTGTGCATTGTATGGGTGTGTGTTACATTACATTCACTAGTAAGAGTGAGAAAAACATCACGCGGTGGTGCGCATTGTATGGGTGTGTGTTACATTACATTCACTAGTAGGAGTGAGAAAAACATCACGGGGTGGTGTGAATCGGAGGGTCTGAATTAGTATAGGCAGTGAGTGGCAATGTAGGATGCAGAAAAGCACCGCGGTGTGGTCAGCATGGGGAGGTCAGGGAACATGCAATGGCAATGTAGGATAGGTTTCTGAAAAACATCGCGGGGTGGTGCGCATTGTATGGGTGTGTGTTGCATTACATTCACTAGTAGGAGTGAGAAAAACATCACGAGGTGGTGCGCATTGTATGGGTGTGTGTTACATTACATTCACTAGTAGGAGTGAGAAAAACATCACGGGGTGGTGTGAATCGCAGGGTCTGAATTAGGATAGGCAGTGAGTGGCAAAGTAGGATGGAGAAAAGCACCGCGGGGTGGTCAGCATGGGGAGGTCAGGGAACATGCAATGGCAATGTAGGATAGGTTTCTGAAAAACATCGCGGGGTTGTGCGCATTGTATGGTTGTGTGTTACATTACATTCACTAGTAGGAGTGAGAAAAACATCACGAGGTGGTGCGCATTGTATGGGTGTGTGTTACATTACATTCACTAGTAGGAGTGAGAAAAACATCACGAGGTGGTGCGCATTGTATGGGTGTGTGTTACATTACATTCACTAGTAGGAGTGAGAAAAACATCACGCAGTGGGGCGCATTGTATGGGTGTGTGTTACATTACATTCACTAGTAGGAGTGAGAAAAACATCACGGGGTGGTGTGAATCGGAGGGTCTGATTTAGGATAGGCAGTGAGTGGCAATGTAGGATGGAGAAAAGCACAGCGGGGTGGTCAGCATGGGGAGGTCAGGGAACATGCAGTGGCAATGTGGGATAGGTTTCTGAAAAATATCGCGGGGTGGTGCGCATTGTATGGGTGTGTGTTACATTACATTCACTAGTAGGAGTGAGAAAAACATCACGGGGTGGTGTGAATCGGAGGGCCTGAATTAGAATAGGCAGTGAGTAGCAATGTAGGATGGAGAAAAGCACCGCAGGGTGGTCAGCATGGGGAGGTCAGGGAACATGCAGTGGCAATGTAGGATAGGTTTCTGAGAAACATCGCGGGGTGGTGCGCATTCTATGATTGTGTGTTACATTACATTCACTAGTAGGTGTGAGAAAAACATCACGGGGTGGTGCGCATTGTATGGGTGTGTGTTACATTACATTCACTAGTAGGAGTGAGAAAAACATCATGGGCTGGTGTGTATCGGAGGGTCTGAATTAGGATAGGCAGTGAGTGGCAATGTAGGATGGAGAACAGCACCGCGGGGTGGTCAGCATGGGGAGGTCAGGGAACATGCAGTGGCAACGTAGGATAGGTTTCTGAAAAATATCGCGGGGTGGTGCGCATTGTATGGGTGTGTGTTACATTACATTCACTAGTAGGAGTGAGAAAAACATCACTGGGTGGTGTGAATCGGAGGGTCTGAATTAGAATAGGCAGTGAGTAGCAATGTAGGATGGAGAAAAGCACCGCGGGGTGGTTAACATGGGGAGGTCAGGGAACATGCAGTGGCAATGTAGGATAGGTTTCTGAAAATATCGCGGGGTGGTGCGCATTGTATATGTGTGTGTAACATTACATTCACTAGTAGGAGTGAGAAAAACATCACGGGGTAGTGCGCATTGTATGGGTGTGTGTTACATTGCATCCCCTAGTACGAGTGAGAAAAACATCACGGGGTGGTGTGAATCGCAGGGCCTCAATTAGGATAGGCAGTGAGTGGCAATGTAGGATGGAGAAAAGCACCGCGGGGAGGTCAGCATGGGGAGGTCAGGGAACATGCAATAGCAATGTAGGATAGGTTTCTGAAAAACATCGCGGGGTGGTGCGCATTGTATGGTTGTGTGTTACATTACATTCACTAGTTGGAGTGAGAAAAACATCACGAGGTGGTGTGAATTGGAGGGTTTGAATTAGGATAGGCATTGAGTGGCAATGAAGGATGGAGAAAAGCACCGCGGTTCCGTCAGCATGGGGAGGTCAGGGAACATGCAGTGGCAAAGTCGGATAGGTTTCTGAAAAACATCGCGGGGTGGTGCGCATTGTATGGGTGTGTGTTACATTACATTCACTAGTAGGTGTGAGAAAAACATCAGGGGTGGTTAGCATTGTATGTGTGTGTGTTACATTACATTCACTAGTAGGAGTGAGCAAAACATCACGGGGTGGTGCGCATTGTATGGGTTTGTGTTACATTACATTCACTAGTAGGAGTTAGAAAAACATCACGTAGTGGTGTGAATCAGAGCGTCTGAATTAGGATAGGCAGTGAGTTGCAATGTAGGATGGGGAAAAGCCCCGCGGGGTGGTCAGAATGGGGAGGTCATGGAACATGCAGTGGCAATGTAGGATAGGTTTCTGAAAAACATCGCGGGGGGGTGCGCATTGTATGGGTGTGTGTTACATTACATTCACTAGTAGGAATGAGAAAAATATCACGCGGTTGTGCGCATTGTATGGGTGTGTGTTACATTACATTCACTAGTAGGAGTGAGAAAAACATCACGGGGTGGTGTGAATCGGAGGGTCTGGATTAGGATAGGCAGTGAGTGGCAATGTAGGATGGAGAAAAGCACCGCGGGGTGGTCAGCATGGGGAAGTCAGGGAACATGCAGTGGCAATGTAGGATATTTTTCTGAAAAATATCACGGGGTGGTGCGCATTGTATGGGTGTGTGTTACATTACATTCACTAGTAGGAGTGAGAAAAACATCACGGGGTGGTGTGAATCGGAGGGTCTGAATTAGGATAGGCAGTGAGTGGCAATATCGGATGGAGAAAAGCACCGCGGGGTGGTCAGCATGGGGAGGTCAGGGAACATGCATTGGCAATGTAGGATAGGTTTCTGAAAAACATCGCGGGGTGGTGCGCATTGTATGGGTGTGTTTACATTACATTCACTAGTATGAGTGAGAAAAACATCACGGGGTGGTGCGCATAGTATGGGTGTGTGTTACATTACATTCACTAGTAGGAGTGAGAAAAACATCACGGGGTGGGTGAATCGCAGGGTCTGAATTAGGATAGGCAGTGAGTGGCAATGTATGAAGGAGAAAAGCACCGCGGGGTGGTCAGCATGGGGAGGGCAGGGAACATGCAATGGCAATGTAGGATAGGATTCTGAAAATCATCGCGTGGTGGTGCGCATTGTATGGTTGTGTGTTACATTACATTCACTAGTAGGAGTGAGAAAAACTTCACGGGGTGGTGCGCATTGTATGGGTGTGTGTTACATTACATTCACTAGTAGGAGTGAGAAAAACATCACGGCGTGGTGAGAATCGCAGGGTCTGAATTAGGATAGGCAGTGAGTGGCAATGTAGGATGGAGAAAAGCACCGCGGGCTGGTCACGATGGGGAGGTCATGGAACATGCAGTGGCAATGTAGGATAGCTTTCTGAAAAACATCGCGGGGTGGTGCGCATTGTATGGGTGTGTGTTACATTACATTCACTAGTAGGAGTGAGAAAAACATCACGGGGTGGTGTGCATTGTATGGGTGTGTGTTACATTACATTCACTAGTAAGAGTGAGAAAAACATCACGCGGTGGTGCGCATTGTATGGGTGTGTGTTACATTACATTCACTAGTAGGAGTCAGAAAAACATCACGAGGTGGTGCGCATTGTATGGGTGTGTGTTACATTACATTCACTAGTAGGAGTGAGAAAAACATCACGGGGTGGTGTGAATCGGAGGGTCTGAATTAGTATAGGCAGTGAGTGGCAATGTAGGATGCAGAAAAGCACCGCGGTGTGGTCAGCATGGGGAGGTCAGGGAACATGCAATGGCAATGTAGGATAGGTTTCTGAAAAACATCGCGGGGTGGTGCGCATTGTATGGGTGTGTGTTACATTACATTCACTAGTAGGAGTGAGAAAAACATCACGAGGTGGTGCGCATTGTATGGGTGTGTGTTACATTACATTCACTAGTAGGAATGAGAAAAATATCACGCGGTGGTGCGCATTGTATGGGTGTGTGTTACATTACATTCACTAGTAGGAGTGAGAAAAACATCACGGGGTGGTGTGAATCGGAGGGTCTGGATTAGGATAGGCAGTGAGTGGCAATGTAGGATGGAGAAAAGCACCGCGGGGTGGTCAGCATGGGGAAGTCAGGGAACATGCAGTGGCAATGTAGGATATTTTTCTGAAAAATATCGCGGGGTGGTGCGCATTGTATGGGTGTGTGTTACATTACATTCACTAGTAGGAGTGAGAAAAACATCACGGGGTGGTGTGAATCGGAGGGTCTGAATTAGGATAGGCAGTGAGTGGCAATGTCGGATGGAGAAAAGCACCGCGGGGTGGTCAGCATGGGGAGGTCAGGGAACATGCATTGGCAATGTAGGATAGGTTTCTGAAAAACATCGCGGGGTGGTGCGCATTGTATGGGTGTGTTTACATTACATTCACTAGTATGAGTGAGAAAAACATCACGGGGTGGTGCGCATAGTATGGGGGTGTGTTACATTACATTCACTAGTAGGAGTGAGAAAAACATCACGGGGTGGTGTGAATCGCAGGGTCTGAATTATGATAGGCAGTGAGTGGCAATGTATGAAGGAGAAAAGCACCGCGGGGTGGTCAGCATGGGGAGGGCAGGGAACATGCAATGGCAATGTAGGATAGGATTCTGAAAATCATCGCGTGGTGGTGCGCATTGTATGGTTGTGTGTTACATTACATTCACTAGTAGGAGTGAGAAAAACTTCACGGGGTGGTGCGCATTGTATGGGTGTGTGTTACATTACATTCACTAGTAGGAGTGAGAAAAACATCACGGCGTGGTGAGAATCGCAGGGTCTGAATTAGGATAGGCAGTGAGTGGCAATGTAGGATGGAGAAAAGCACCGCGGGCTGGTCACAATGGGGAGGTCATGGAACATGCAGTGGCAATGTAGGATAGCCTTCTGAAAAACATCGCGGGGTGGTGCGCATTGTATGGGTGTGTGTTACATTACATTCACTAGTAGGAGTGAGAAAAACATCACGGGGTGGTGTGCATTGTATGGGTGTGTGTTACATTACATTCACTAGTAAGAGTGAGAAAAACATCACGCGGTGGTGCGCATTGTATGGGTGTGTGTTACATTACATTCACTAGTAGGAGTGAGAAAAACATCACGGGGTGGTGTGAATCGGAGGGTCTGAATTAGTATAGGCAGTGAGTGGCAATGTAGGATGCAGAAAAGCACCGCGGTGTGGTCAGCATGGGGAGGTCAGGGAACATGCAATGGCAATGTAGGATAGGTTTCTGAAAAACATCGCGGGGTGGTGCGCATTGTATGGGTGTGTGTTACATTACATTCACTAGTAGGAGTGAGAAAAACATCACGAGGTGGTGCGCATTGTATGGGTGTGTGTTACATTACATTCACTAGTAGGAGTGAGAAAAACATCACGGGGTGGTGTGAATCGCAGGGTCTGAATTAGGATAGGCAGTGAGTGGCAAAGTAGGATGGAGAAAAGCACCGCGGGGTGGTCAGCATGGGGAGGTCAGGGAACATGCAATGGCAATGTAGGATAGGTTTCTGAAAAACATCGCGGGGTTGTGCGCATTGTATGGTTGTGTGTTACATTACATTCACTAGTAGGAGTGAGAAAAACATCACGAGGTGGTGCGCATTGTATGGTTGTGTGTTACATTACATTCACTAGTAGGAGTGAGAAAAACATCACGAGGTGGTGCGCATTGTATGGGTGTCTGTTACATTACATTCACTAGTAGGAGTGAGAAAAACATCACGCAGTGGGGCGCATTGTATGGGTGTGTGTTACATTACATTCACTAGTAGGAGTGAGAAAAACATCACGGGGTGGTGTGAATCGGAGGGTCTGAATTAGGATAGGCAGTGAGTGGCAATGTAGGATGGAGAAAAGCACAGCGGGGTGGTCAGCATGGGGAGGTCAGGGAACATGCAGTGGCAATGTAGGATAGGTTTCTGAAAAATATCGCGGGGTCGTGCGCATTGTATGGGTGTGTGTTACATTACATTCACTAGTAGGAGTGAGAAAAACATCACGGGGTGGTGTGAATCGGAGGGTCTGAATTAGAATAGGCAGTGAGTAGCAATGTAGGATGGAGAAAAGCACCGCAGGGTGGTCAGCATGGGGAGGTCAGGGAACATGCAGTGGCAATGTAGGATAGGTTTCTGAGAAACATCGCGGGGTGGTGCGCATTCTATGATTGTGTGTTACATTACATTCACTAGTAGGAGTGAGAAAAACATCACGGGGTGGTGCGCATTGTATGGGTGTGTGTTACATTACATTCACTAGTAGGAGTGAGAAAAACATCACGGGGTGGTGTGTATCGGAGGGTCTGAATTAGGATAGGCAGTGAGTGGCAATGTAGGATGGAGAAAAGCACCGCGGGGTGGTCAGCATGGGGACGTCAGGGAACATGCAGTGGCAAAGTAGGATAGGTTTCTGAAAAACATCGCGGGGTAGTGCACAATGTAGGGGTGTGTGTTACATAACATTCACTAGTAGGAGTGAGAAAAACATCACGGGGTGGTGCGCATTGTATGGGTGTGTGTTACATTACATTCACTAGTAGGAGTGAGAAAAACATCACGGGGTGTTGTGATTCGGAGTGTCTGAATTAGGACAGGCAGTGAGTGGCAATGTAGGATGGAGAAAAGCACCGCGGGGTGGTCAGAATGGGGAGATCATGGAACATGCAGTGGCAAAGTAGGATAGGTTTCTGAAAAACATCGCGGGGTGGTGCGCATTGTATGGGTGTGTGTTACATTACATTCACTAGTAGGAGTGAGAAAAACATCACCGGGTGGTGCGCATTGTATGGGTGTGTGTTACATTACATTCAATAGTAGGAGTGAGAAAAACATCACACGGTGGTGCGCATTGTATGGGTGTGTGTTACATTACATTCACTAGTAGGAGTGAGTAAAACATCACGGGGTGGTGTGAATCGGAGGGTCTGAATTAGTATAGACAGTGAGTGGCAGTGTAGGATAGAGAAAAGCACCGCGGTGTGGTCACCATGGGGAGGTCAGGGAACATGCAGTGGCAATGTAGGATAGGTTTCTGAAAAATATCGCGGGGTGGTGCGCATTGTATGGGTGTGTGTTACATTACATTAACTAGTAGGAGTGAGAAAAACATCACGGGGTGGTGTGAATCGGAGGGTCTGAATTAGGATAGGCAGTGAGTGGCAATGTAGGATGGAGAAAAGCACCGCGGTGTGGACAGCATGGGGAGGTCAGGGAACATGCAGTGGCAATGTAGGATAGGTTTATGAAAAATATCGCGGGGTGCTGCGCATTGTATGGGTGTGTGTTACATTACATTCACTAGTAGGAGTGAGAAAAACATCACGGGGTTGTGTGAATCGGAGGGTCTGAATTAGGATAGGCAGTGAGTGGCAATGAAGGATGGAGAAAAGCACCGAGGGGTGGTAAGCATGGGGACGTCAGGGAACATGCAGTGGCAATGTAGGATAGGTTTCTGAAAAACATCGCGGGATGGTGCACATTGTATGGGTGTGTGTTACATAACATTCACCAGTAGGAGTGAGAAAAACATCACGGGGTGGTGTGAATCGGAGGGTCTGATTTAGGATAGGCAGTGAGTGGCAATGTCGGATGCAGAAAAGCACTGCGGGGTGGTCAGCATGGGGAGGTCAGGGAACATGCAGTGGCAATGTAGGATAGGTTTCTGAAAAACATCGCAGGGTGGTGCGCATTCAATGGGTGTGTGTTACATTACATTCACTAGTAGGAGTGAGAAAAATATCACGGGGTTGTGCGCATTGTATGGGTGTGTGTTACATTACATTCAATAGTAGCAGTGAAAAAAACATCACGGGGTGGTGTGAATCGCAGTGTCTGAATTAGGATAGGCAGTGAGTGGCAATGTAGGATGGAGAAAAGCACCGAGGGGTGGTCAGCATGGGGAGGTCAGGGAACATGCAGTGGCAATGGAGGAAAGGTTTCTGAAAAACATCGCGGGGTGGTGCGCATTGTATGGGTGTGTGTATATATTACATTCACTAGTAGGAGTGAGAAAAACATCACGGGGTAGTGTGCATTGTATGGGTGTGTGTTACATTACATTCACTAGTAGGAGTGAGAAAAACATCACAGGGTGGTGTGAATCAGAGGGTCTGAATTAGGATAGGCAGTGAGTGGCAATGTTGGATGGAGAAAAGCGCCGCGGGGTGATCAGCATGGCGAGGTCAGGGAACATGCATTGGCAATGTAGGATAGGTTTCTGAAAAACATCGCGGGGTGGTGCGCATTGTATGGGTGTGTGTTACATTACATTCACTAGTAGGAGTGAGAAAAACATCACGGGGTGGTGCGCATTGTATGGGTGTGTGTTACATTACATTCACTAGTAGGAGTGAGAAAAACATCATGGGGTGTTGTGATTCGGAGGGTCTCAATTAGGATAGGCAGTGAGTGGGAATGTAGGATGGAGAAAAGCTCCGCGGGGTGGTCAGAATGGGGAGGTCATGGAACATGCAGTGGCAATGTAGGATAGGTTTCTGAAAAACATCGCGGGGTGGTGCGCATTGTATGGGTGTGTGTTACATTACATTCACTAGTAGGAGAGAGAAAAACATCACGCGGTGGTGCGCATTGTATGGGTGTGTGTTACATTACATTCACTAGTAGGAGTGAGAAAAACATCACGGGGTGGTGTGAATCGCAGGGTCTGAATTAGGATAGGCAGTGAGTGGCAATGTAGGATGGAGAAAAGCACCGCGGGGTGGTCAGCATGGGGAGGTCAGGGAACATGCAGTGGCAATGTAGGATAGGTTTCTGAAAAATATCGCGGGGTGGTGCGCATTGTATGGGTGTGTGTTGCATTACATTCACTTGTAGGAGTGAGAAAAACATCACGGGGTGGTGTGAATCGGAGGGTCTGAATTAGGATAGGCAGTGAGTGGCAATGTAGGATGGAGAAAAGCACCGCGGGGTGGTCAGCATGGCCAGGTCAGGGAACATGCAGTGGCAATGTAGGATAGGTTTATGAAAAATATCGCGGGGTGCTGCGCATTGTATGGGTGTGTGTTACATTACATTCACTAGTAGGAGTGAGAAAAACATCACGGGGTTGTGTGAATCGGATGGTCTGAATTAGGATAGGCAGTGAGTGGCAATGAAGGATGGAGAAAAGCACCGCGGGGTGGTCAGCATGGGGATGTCAGGGAACATGCAGTGGCAATGTAGGATAGGTTTCTGAAAAACATCGCGGGATGGTGCACATTGTATGGGTGTGTGTTACATAACATTCACTAGTAGGAGTGAGAAAAACATCACGGGGTGGTGTGAATCGGAGGGTCTGATTTAGGATAGGCAGTGAGTGGCAATGCCGGATGCAGAAAAGCACTGCGGGGTGGTCAGCATGGGGAGGTCAGGGAACATGCAGTGGCAATGTAGGATAGGTTTCTGAAAAACATCGCGGGGTGGTGCGCATTCAATGGGTGTGTGTTACATTACATTCACTAGTAGGAGTGAGAAAAATATCACGGGGTGGTGCGCATTGTATGGGTGTGTGTTACATTACATTCAATAGTAGCAGTGAGAAAAACATCACGGGATGGTGTGAATCGCAGGGTCTGAATTAGGATAGGCAGTGAGTGGCAATGTAGGATGGAGAAAAGCACCGAGGGGTGGTCAGCATGGGGAGGTCAGGGAACATGCAGTGGCAATGTAGGAAAGGTTTCTGAAAAACATCGCGGGGTGGTGCGCATTGTATGGGTGTGTGTTATATTACATTCACTAGTAGGAGTGAGAAAAACATCACGGGGTAGTGTGCATTGTATGGGTGTGTGTTACATTACATTCACTAGTAGGAGTGAGAAAAACATCACGGGGTGGTGTGAATCGCAGGGCCTGAATTAGGATAGGCAGTGAGTGGCAATGTAGGATGGAGAAAAGCACCGCGGTGTGCTCAGCATGGGGAGGTCAGGGAACATGCAGTGGCAATGTAGGATAGGTTTCTGAAAAGTATCGCGGGGTGGTGCGCATTGTATGGGTGTGTGTTACATTACATTCACTAGTAGGAGTGAGTAAAACATCACGGGGTGGTGTGAATCAGAGGGTCTGAATTAGGATAGGCAGTGAGTGGCAATGTAGGATGGAGAAAAGCACCGCGGGTTGGTCAGCATGGGGAGGTCAGGGAACATGCAGTGGCAATGAACGATAGTTTTCTGAAAAACATCACGGGGTGGTGCGCATTGTATGGGTGTGTGTTACATTACATTCACTAGTAGGAGTGAGAAAAACATCACGGGGTGGTGCGCATTGTATGGGTGTGTGTTACATTACATTCACTAGTAGGAGTGAGATAAACATCACGGGGTGGTGTGAATCGGAGGGTTTGAATTAGGATAGGCAGTGAGTGGCAATGTAGGATGGAGAAACGCACCGCGGGGTGGTCAGCATGGGGACGTCAGGGAACATGCAGTGGCAATGTAGGATAGGTTTCTGAAAAACATCGCGGGGTAGTGCACATTGTATGGGTCTGTGTTACATAACATTCACTAGTAGGGGTGAGAAAAACATCACGGGGTGGTGTGAATCGGAGGGTCTGATTTAGGATAGGCAGTGAGTGGCAATGTCGGATGGAGAAAAGCGCCGTGGGGTGGTCAGCATGGGGAGGTCAGGGAACATGCATTGGCAATGTAGGATAGGTTTCTGAAAAACATCGCGGGGTGGTGCGCATTGTATGGGTGTGTGTTACATTACATTCACTAGTAGGAGTGAGAAAAACATCACGGGGTGGTGCGCATTGTATGGGTGTGTGTTACATTACATTCACTAGTAGGAGTGAGTAAAACATCACGGGGTGGTGTGAATCGGAGGGTCTGAATTAGGATAGGCAGTGAGTGGCAAAGTAGGATGGAGAAAAGCACTGAGGGATGGTCAGCATGGGGAGGTCAGGGAACATGCAGTGGCAATGTAGGAAAGGTTTCTGAAAAACATCGCGGGGTGGTGCGCATTGCATGGGTGTGTGTTATATTACATTCACTAGTAGGAGTGAGAAAAACATCACGGGGTAGTGTGCATTGTATGGGTGTGTGTTACATTACATTCACTAGTAGGAGTGAGAAAAACATCATGGGGTGGTGTGAATCGCAGGGCCTGAATTAGGATAGGCAGTGAGTGGCTATGTAGGATGGAGAAAAGCACCGCGGTGTGCTCAGCATGGGGAGGTCAGGGAACATGCAGTGGCAATGTAGGATAGATTTCTGAAAAATATCGCGGGGTGGTGCGCATTGTATGGGTGTGTGTTACATTACATTCACTAGTAGGAGTGAGTAAAACATCACGGGGTGGTGTGAATCGGAGGGTCTGAATTAGGATAGGCAGTGAGTGGCAATGTAGGATGGAGAAAAGCACCGCGGGGTGGTCAGCATGGGGAGGTCAGGGAACATGCAGTGGCAATGAACGATAGTTTTCTGAAAAACATCACAGGGTGGTGCGCATTGTATGGGTGTGTGTTACATTACATTCACTAGTAGGAGTGAGAAAAACATCACGGGGTGGTGCTCATTGTATGGGTGTGTGTTACATTACATTCACTAGTAGGAGTGAGAAAAACATCACGGGGTGTTGTGATTCGGAGGGTCTCAATTAGGATAGGCAGTGAGTGGGAATGTAGGATGGAGAAAAGCTCCGCGGGGTGGTCAGAATGGGGAGGTTATGGAACATGCAGTGGCAATGTAGGATAGGTTTCTGAAAAACATCGTGGGGTGGTGCGCATTGTATGGGTGTGTGTTACATTACATTTACTAGTAGGAGAGAGAAAAACATCACGCGGTGGTGCGCATTGTATGGGTGTGTGTTACATTACATTCACTAGTAGGAGTGAGAAAAACATCAGGGAGTAGTGCGCATTGTATGGGTGTGTGTTACATTACATTCACCAGTAGGAGTGAGAAAAACATCACGGGGTGGTGTGAATCGCAGGGCCTGAATTAGGATAGGCAGTGAGTGGCAATGTAGGATGGAGAAAAGCACCGCGGGGTGGTCAGCATGGGGAGGTCAGGGAACATGCAATGGCAATGTAGGATAGGTTTCTGAAAAACATCGCGGGGTGGTGCACATTGTATGGTTGTGTGTTACATTACATTCACTAGTAGGATTGAGAAAAACCTCACGGGGTGGTGTGAATCGGAGGGTCTGAATTAGTATAGGCAGTGAGTGGCAGTGTATGATGGAGAAAAGCACCGCGGTGTGGTCAGCAAGGGGAGGTCAGGGAACATGCAGTGGCAATGTAGGATAGGTTTCTGAAAAATATCGCGGGGTGGTGCGCATTGTATGGGTGTGTGTTACATTACATTCACTAGTAGGAGTGAGAAAAACATCACGGGGTGGTGTGAATCGGAGGGTCTGAATTAGGATAGGCAGTGAGTGGCAATGTAGGATGGAGAAAAGCACAGCGGGGTGGTCAGCATGGGGAGGTCAGGGAACATGCAGTGGCAATGTAGGATAGGTTTATGAAAAATATCGCGGGGTGCTGCGCATTGTATGGGTGTGTGTTACATTACATTCACTAGTAGGAGTGAGAAAAACATCACGGGGTTGTGTGAATCGGAGGGTCTGAATTAGGATAGGCAGTGAGTGGCAATGAAGGATGGAGAAAAGCACCGCGGGGTGGTCACCATGGGGACGTCAGGGAACATGCAGTGGCAATGTAGGATAGGTTTCTGAAAAACATCACGGGATGGTGCACATTTTATGGGTGTGTGTTACATAACATTCACTAGTAGGAGTGAGAAAAACATCACGGGGTGGTGTGAATCGGAGGGTCTGATTTAGGATAGGCAGTGAGTGGCAATGTCGGATGCAGAAAAGCACTGCGGGGTGGTCAGCATGGGGAGGTCAGGGAACATGCAGTGGCAGTGTAGGATAGGTTTCTGAAAAACATCGCGGGGTGGTGCGCATTCTATGGGTGTGTGTTACATTACATTCACTAGTAGGAGTGAGAAAAATATCACGGGGTGGTGCGCATTGTATGGGTGTGTGTTACATTACATTCACTAGTAGCAGTGAGAAAAACATCACGGGGTGGTGTGAATCGCAGGGTCTGAATTAGGATAGGCAGTGAGTGGCAATGTAGGATGGAGAAAAGCACCGAGGGGTGGTCAGCATGGGGAGGTCAGGGAACATGCAGTGGAAATGTAGGAAAGGTTTCTGAAAAACATCGCGGGGTGGTGCGCATTGTATGGGTGTGTGTTATATTACATTCACTAGTAGGAGTGAGAAAAACATCACGGGGTAGTGTGCATTGTATGGGTGTGTGTTACATTACATTCACTAGTAGGAGTGAGAAAAACATCACGGGGTGTTGTGAATCGCAGGGCCTGAATTAGGATAGGCAGTGAGTGGCAATGTAGGATGGAGAAAAGCACCGCGGTGTGCTCAGCATGGGGAGGTCAGGGAACATGCAGTGGCAATGTAGGATAGGTTTCTGAAAAATATCGCGGGGTGGTGCGCATTGTATGGGTGTGTGTTACATTACATTCACTTGTAGGAGTGAGTAAAACATCACGGGGTGGTGTGAATCGGAGGGTCTGTATTAGGATAGGCAGTGAGTGGCAATGTAGGATGGAGAAAAGCACCGCGGAGGTCAGCATGGGGAGGTCAGGGAACATGCAGTGGCAATGAACGATAGTTTTCTGAAAAACATCACGGGGTGGTGCGCATTGTATGGGTGTGTGTTACATTACATTCACTAGTAGGAGTGAGAAAAACATCACTGGGTGGTGCGCATTGTATGGGTGTGTGTTACATTACATTCACTAGTAGGAGTGAGATAAACATCACGGGGTGGTGTGAATCGGAGGGTTTGAATTAGGATAGGCAGTGAGTGGCAATGTTGGATGGAGAAACGCACCGCGGGGTGGTCAGCATGGGGACGTCAGGGAACATGCAGTGGCAATGTAGGATAGGTTTCTGAAAAACATCGCGGGGTAGTGCACATTGTATGGGTGTGTGTTACATAACATTCACTAGTAGGAGTGGGAAAAATATCACGGGGTGGTGTGAATCGGAGGGTCTGATTTAGGATAGGCAGTGAGTGGCAATGTCGGATGGAGAAAAGCACCGCGGGGTGGTCAGCATGGGGAGGTCAGGGAACATGCATTGGCAATATAGGATAGGTTTCTGAAAAACATCGCGGGGTGGTGCGCATTGTATGGGTGTGTGTTACATTACATTCACTAGTAGGAGTGAGAAAAACATCACGGGGTGGTGCGCATTGTATGGGTGTGTGTTACATTACATTCACTAGTAGGAGAGAGAAAAACATCACGCGGTGGTGCGCATTGTATGGGTGTGTGTTACATTACATTCACTAGTAGGAGTGAGAAAAGTATCACGGGGTGGTGTGCATTGTATGGGTGTGTGTTACATTACATTCACTAGTAGGAGTGAGAAAAACATCACGGGGTGGTGTGAATCGGAGGGTCTGAATTAGGATAGGCAGTGAGTGGCAATGTAGGATGGAGAAAAGCACCGCGGGGTGGTCAGCATGGGGAGGACAGGGAACATGCAGTGGCAATGGAGGATAGGTTTATGAAAAATATCGCGGGGTGCTTCGCATTCTTTGAGTGTGTGTTACATTACATTCACTAGTAGGAGTGAGAAAAACATCACGGGGTTGTGTGAATCGGAGGGTCTGAATTAGGATAGGCAGTGAGTGGCAATGAAGGATGGAGAAAAGCACCGCGGGGTGGTCAGCATGGGGACGTCAGGGAACATGCAGTGGCAATGTAGGATAGGTTTCTTAAAAACATCGCGGGATGGTGCACATTGTATGGGTGTGTGTTACATAACATTCACTAGTAGGAGTGAGAAAAACTTTACGGGGTGGTGTGAATCGGAGGGTCTGATTTAGGATAGGCAGTGAGTGGCAATGTCGGATGCAGAAAAGCACTTCGGGGTGGTCAGCATGGGGAGGTCAGGGAACATGCAGTGGCAATGTAGGATAGGTTTCTGAAAAACATCGCGGGGTGGTGCGCATTTTATGGTTGTGTGTTACATTACATTCACTAGTAGGAGTGAGAAAAACATCACGGGGTAGTGAGCATTGTATGGGTGTGTGTTACATTACATTCACTAGTAGGAGTGAGAAAAGCATCACGGGCTGGTGTGAATCGCAGGGCCTGAATTAGGATAGGCAGTGAGTGGCAATGTAGAATGGAGAAAAGCACCGCGGTGTGGTCAGCATGGGGAGGTCAGGGAACATGCAATGGCAATGTAGGATAGGTTTCTGAAAAACATCGCGGGGTGGTGCGCATTGTATGGTTGTGTGTTACATTACATTCACTAGTAGGAGTGAGAAAAACATCATGGGGTGGTGTGAATTGGAGGGTCTGAATTAGGATAGGCAGTGAGTGGCAATGTAGGATGGAGAAAAGCACCGCGGGGTGGTCAGAATGGGGAGGTCATGGAACATGTAGTGGCAATGTAGGATAGGTTTCTAAAAAACATCGCGGGGTGGTGTGCATTGTATGGGTGTGTGTTACATTACATTGACTAGTAGGAGTGAGAAAAACATCACAGGGTGGTGCGCATTGTATGGGTGTGTGTTACATTACATTCACTAGTAGGAGTGAGAAAAACATCACGGGGTGGTGTGAATCGGAGGGTCTGAATTAGGATAGGCAGTGAGTGGCAATGTAGGATGTAGAAAAGCACCGCGGGGTGGTCAGCATGGGGAGGTCAGGGAACATGCAGTGGCAATGTAGGATATTTTTCTGAAAAATATCGCGGGCTGGTGCGCATTGTATGGGTGTGTGTTACATTACATTCACTAATAGGAGTGAGAAAAACATCACGGGGTGGTGTGAATCGGAGGGTCTCAATTAGGATAGGCAGTGAGTGGGAATGTAGGATGGAGAAAAGCTCCGCGGGGTGGTCAGAATGGGGAGGTTATGGAACATGCAGTGGCAATGTAGGATAGGTTTCTGAAAAACATCGCGGGGTGGTGCGCATTGTATGGGTGTGTGTTACATTACATTCACTAGTAGGAGTGAGAAAAACATCACGGGGTGGTGCGCATTGTATGGGTGTGTGTTACATTACATTCACTAGTAGGAGTGAGAAAAACATCACGGGGTGTTGTGATTCGGAGGGTCTCAATTAGGATAGGCAGTGAGTGGGAATGTAGGATGGAGAAAAGCTCCGCGGGGTGGTCAGAATGGGGAGGTTATGGAACATGCAGTGGCAATGTAGGATAGGTTTCTGAAAAACATCGCGGGGTGGTGCGCATTGTATGGGTGTGTGTTACATTACATTCACTAGTAGGAGAGAGAAAAACATCACGCGGTGGTGCGCATTGTATGGGTGTGTGTTACATTACATTCACTAGTAGGAGTGAGAAAAACATCAGGGAGTAGTGCGCATTGTATGGGTGTGTGTTACATTACATTGACTAGTAGGAGTGAGAAAAACATCACGGGGTGGTGTGAATCGCAGGGCCTGAATTATAATAGGCAGTGAGTGGCAATGTAGGATGGAGAAAAGCACCGCGGGGTGGTCAGCATGGGGAGGTCAGGGAACATGCAATGGCAATGTAGGATAGGTTTCTGAAAAACATCGCGGGGTGGTGCGCATTGTATGGTTGTGTGTTACATTACATTCACTAGTAGGATTGAGAAAAACATCACGGGGTGGTGTGAATCGGAGGGTCTGAATTAGTATAGGCAGTGAGTGGCAGTGTAGGATGGAGAAAAGCACCGCGGTGTGGTCAGCATGGGGAGGTCAGGGAACATGCAGTGGCAATGTAGGATAGGTTTCTGAAAAATATCGCGGGGTGGTGCGCATTGTATGGGTGTGTGTTACATTACATTCACTAGTAGGAGTGAGAAAAACATCACGGGGTGGTGTGAATCGGAGGGTCTGAATTAGGATAGGCAGTGAGTGGCAATGTAGGATGGAGAAAAGCACAGCGGGGTGGTCAGCATGGGGAGGTCAGGGAACATGCAGTGGCAATGTAGGATAGGTTTATGAAAAATATCGCGGGGTGCTGCGCATTGTATGGGTGTGTGTTACATTACATTCACTAGTAGGAGTGAGAAAAACATCACGGGGTTGTGTGAATCGGAGGGTCTGAATTAGGATAGGCAATGAGTGGCAATGAAGGATGGAGAAAAGCACCGCGGGGTGGTCAGCATGGGGACGTCAGGGAACATGCAGTGGCAATATAGGATAGGTTTCTGAAAAACATCGCGGGATGGTGCACATTGTATGGGTGTGTGTTACATAACATTCACTAGTAGGAATGAGAAAAACATCACGGGGTGGTGTGAATCGGAGGGTCTGATTTAGGATAGGCAGTGAGTGGCAATGTCGGATGCAGAAAAGCACTGCGGGGTGGTCAGCATGGGGAGGTCAGGGAACATGCAGTGGCAATGTAGGATAGGTTTCTGAAAAACATCGCGGGGTGGTGCGCATTCTATGGGTGTGTGTTACATTACATTCACTAGTAGGAGTGAGAAAAATATCACGGGGTGGTGCGCATTGTATGGGTGTGTGTTACATTACATTCACTAGTAGCAGTGAGAAAAACATCACGGGGTGGTGTGAATCGCAGGGTCTGAATTAGGATAGGCAGTGAGTGGCAATGTAGGATGGAGAAAAGCACCGAGGGGTGGTCAGCATGGGGAGGTCAGGGAACATGCAGTGGCAATGTAGGAAAGGTTTCTGAAAAACATCGCTGGGTGGTGCGCATTGTATGGGTGTGTGTTATATTACATTCACTAGTAGGAGTGAGAAAAACATCACGGGGTAGTGTGCATTGTATGGGTGTGTGTTACGTTACATTCACTAGTAGGAGTGAGAAAAACATCACGGGGTGGTGTGAATCGCAGGGCCTGAATTAGGATAGGCAGTGAGTGGCAATGTAGGATGGAGAAAAGCACCGCGGTGTGCTCAGCATGGGGATGTCAGGGAACATGCAGTGGCAATGTAGGATAGGTTTCTGAAAAATATCGCGGGGTGGTGCGCATTGTATGGGTGTGTGTTACATTACATTCACTAGTAGGAGTGAGTAAAACATCACGGGGTGGTGTGAATCGGGGGGTCTGTATTAGGATAGGCAGTGAGTGGCAATGTAGGATGGAGAAAAGCACCGCGGAGGTCAGCATGGGGAGGTCAGGGAACATGCAGTGGCAATGAACGATAGTTTTCTGAAAAACATCACGGGGTGGTGCGCATTGTATGGGTGTGTGTTACATTACATTCACTAGTAGGAGTGAGAAAAACATCACGGGGTGGTGCGCATTGTATGGGTGTGTGTTACATTACATTCACTAGTAGGAGTGAGATAAACATCACGGGGTGGTGTGAATCGGAGGGTTTGAATTAGGATAGGCAGTGAGTGGCAATGTTGGATGGAGAAACGCACCGCGGGGTGGTCAGCATGGGGACGTCAGGGAACATGCAGTGGCAATGTAGGATAGGTTTCTGAAAAACATCGCGGGGTAGTGCACATTGTATGGGTGTGTGTTACATAACATTCACTAGTAGGAGTGGGAAAAATATCACGGGGTGGTGTGAATCGGAGGGTCTGATTTAGGATAGGCATTGAGTGGCAATGTCGGATGGAGAAAAGCACCGCGGGGTGGTCAGCATTGGGAGGTCAGGGAACATGCATTGGCAATGTAGGATAGGTTTCTGAAAAACATCGCGGGGTGGTGCATATTGTATGGGTGTGTGTTACATTACATTCACTAGTAGGAGTGAGAAAAACATCACGGGGTGGTGCGCATTGTATGGGTGTGTGTTACATTACATTCACTAATAGGAGTGAGAAAAACATCACGGGGTGTTGTGATTCGGAGGGTCTCAATTAGGATAGGCAGTGAGTGGGAATGTAGGATGGAGAAAAGCTACGCGGGGTGGTCAGCATGTGGAGGTCATGGAACATGAAGTGGCAATGTAGGCTAGGTTTCCGAAAAACATTGCGGGGTGGTGCGCATTGTATGGGTGTGTGTTACATTACATTCACTAGTAGGAGTGAGAAAAACATCACGGGGTGGTGCGCATTGTATGGGTGTGTGTTACATTACATTCACTAGTAGGAGAGAGAAAAACATCACGTGGTGGTGCGCATTGTATGGGTGTGTGTTACATTACATTCACTAGTAGGAGTGAGAAAAACATCACGGGGTGGTGTGAATCGGAGGGTCTGAATTAGGATAGGTAGTGAGTGGCAATGTAGGATGGAGAAAAGCACCGCGGGGTGGTCAGCATGGGAAGGACAGGGAACATGCAGTGGCAATGGAGGATAGGTTTATGAAAAATATCGCGGGGTGCTGCGCATTGTATGGGTGTGTGTTACATTACATTCACTAGTAGGAGTGAGAAAAACATCACGGGGTTGTGTGAATCGGAGGGTCTGAATTAGGATAGGCAGTGAGTGGCAATGAAGGATGGAGAAAAGCACCGCGGGGTGGTCAGCATGGGGACGTCAGGGAACATGCAGTGGCAATGTAGGATAGGTTTCTTAAAAACATCGCGGGATGGTGCACATTGTATGGGTGTGTGTTACATAACATTCACTAGTAGGAGTGAGAAAAACTTTACGGGCTGGTGTGAATCGGAGGGTCTGATTTAGGATAGGCAGTGAGTGGCAATGTCGGATGCAGAAAAGCACTTCGGGGTGGTCAGCATGGGGAGGTCAGGGAACATGCAGTGGCAATTTAGGATAGGTTTCTGAAAAACATCGCGGGGTGGTGCGCATTGTATGGTTGTGTGTTACATTACATTCACTAGTAGGAGTGAGAAAAACATCACGGGGTAATGAGCATTGTATGGGTGTGTGTTACATTACATTCACTAGTAGGAGTGAGAAAAGCATCACGGGCTGTTGTGAATCGCAGGGCCTGAATTAGGATAGGCAGTGAGTGGCAATGTAGAATGGAGAAAAGCACCGCGGTGTGGTCAGCATGGGGAAGTCAGGGAACATGCAATGGCAATGTAGGATAGGTTTCTGAAAAACATCGCGGGGTGGTGCGCATTGTATGGTTGTGTGTTACATTACATTCACTAGTAGGAGTGAGAAAAACATCATGGGGTGGTGTGAATTGGAGGGTCTGAATTAGGATAGGCAGTGAGTGGCAATGTAGGATGGAGAAAAGCACCGCGGGGTGGTCAGAATGGGGAGGTCATGGAACATGTAGTGGCAATGTAGGATAGGTTTCTGAAAAACATCGCGGGGTGGTGTGCATTGTATGGGTGTGTGTTACATTACATTCACTAGTAGGAGTGAGAAAAACATCACAGGGTGGTGCGCATTGTATGGGTGTGTGTTACATTACATTCACTAGTAGGAGTGAGAAAAACATCACGTGGTGGTGTGAATCGGAGGGTCTGAATTAGGATAGGCAGTGAGTGGCAATGTAGGATGGAGAAAAGCACCGCGGGGTGGTCAGCATGGGGAGGTCAGGGAACATGCAGTGGCAATGTAGGATATTTTTCTGAAAAATATCGCGGGGTGGTGCGCATTGTATGGGTGTGTGTTACCTTACATTCACTAATAGGAGTGAGAAAAACATCACGGGGTGGTGTGAATCGGAGGGTCTGAATTAGGATAGGCAGTGAGTGGCAATGTAGGATGGAGAAAAGCACCGCGGTGTGGTCAGCATGGGGAGGTCAGGGAACATGCAGTGGCAATGAACGATAGTTTTCTGAAAAACATCATGGGGTGGTGCGCATTGTATGGGTGTGTGTTACATTACATTCACTAGTAGGAGTGAGAAAAACATCACGGGGTGGTGTGAATCGGAGGGTCTGAATTAGGATAGGCAGTGAGTGGCAATGTAGGATGGAGAAAAGCACAGCGGGGTGGTCAGCATGGGGAGATCAGGGAACATGCAGTGGCAATGTAGGATAGTTTTCTGAAAAACATCGCGGGGTGGTGCGCATTGTATGGGTGTGTGTCACATTACATTCACTAGTAGGAGTGAGAAAAACATCATGGAGTGGTGTGAATCGGAGGGTCGGAATTAGCATAGGCAGTGAGTGGCAATGTAGGATGGAGAAAAGCACCGCGGGGTGGTCAGCATGTGGAGGTCAGGGAACATGCAGTGGCAATGCAGGATAGGTTTCTGAAAATCATCGCGGGGTGGTGCGCATTGTATGGGTGTGTGTTACATTACATTCACTAGTAGGAGTGAGAAAAACATCACGGGGTGGTGCGCATTGTATGGGTGTGTGTTACATTACATTCACTAGTAGGAGTGACAAAAACATCACGATGTGGTGAGAATCGGAGGGTCTAAATTAGTATCGGCAGTGAGTGGCAATGTAGGATGGAGAAAAGCACCGCGGGGTGGTCAGCATGGGGAGGTCAGGGAACATGCAGTGGCTATGTAGGATAGGTTTCTGAAAAACATCGCGGTGTGGTGCGCATTTTATGGGTGTGTGTTACATTACATTCACTAGTAGGAGTGACAAAAACATCACGGGGTGGTGCGCATTGTATGGGTGTGTGTTACATTACATTCACTAGTAGGAGTGATAAAAACATCACGGCGTGATGTGAATCGGAGGGTCTGAATTACGATAGGCAGTGAGTGGCAATGTAGGATGGAGAAAAGCACCGCGGGGTGGTCAGAATGGGGACTTCAGGAAACATGCAGTGGCAAAGTAGGATAGGTTTCTGAAAAACATCGTGGGGTGGTGCACATTATATGGGTGTGTGTTGCATAACATTCACTAGTAGGAGTGAGAAAAACATCACGGGGTGGTGTGAATCGGAGGGACTGATTTAGGATAGGCAGTGAGTGGCAATGTCGGAGAGAGAAAAGCACCGCGCGGTGGTCAGCATGGGGAGGTCAGGGAACATGCAGTGGCAATGTAGGATAGGTTTCTGAAAAGCATCCCGGGTTGGTGCGCATTGTATGGTTGTGTGTTACATTACATTCACTAGTAGGGATGAGAAAAACATCACGGGGTGGTGCGCATTGTATGGGTGTGTGTTACATAACATTCACTAGTAGGAGTGGGAAAAATATCACGGGGTGGTGTGAATCGGAGGGTCTGATTTAGGATAGGCTGTGAGTGGCAATGTTGGATGGAGAAACGCACCGCGGGGTGGTCAGCATGGGGACGTCAGGGAACATGCAGTGGCAATGTAGGATAGGTTTCTGAAAAACATCGCGGGGTAGTGCACATTGTATGGGTGTGTGTTACATAACATTCACTAGTAGGAGTGGGAAAAATATCACGGGGTGGTGTGAATCGGAGGGTCTGATTTAGGATAGGCAGTGAGTGGCAATGTCGGATGGAGAAAAGCACCGCGGGGTGGTCAGCATGGGGAGGTCAGGGAACATGCATTGGCAATGTAGGATAGGTTTCTGAAAAACATCGCGGGGTGGTGCACATTGTATGGGTGTGTGTTACATTACATTCACTAGTAGGAGTGAGAAAAACATCACGGGGTGGTGCGCATTGTATGGGTGTGTGTTACATTACATTCACTAGTAGGAGTGAGAAAAACATCACGGGGTGTTGTGATTCGGAGGGTCTCAATTAGGATAGGCAGTGAGTGGGAATGTAGGATGGAGAAAAGCTACGCGGGGTGGTCAGCATGTGGAGGTCATGGAACATGAAGTGGCAATGTAGGATAGGTTTCCGAAAAACATTGCGGGGTGGTGCGCATTGTATGGGTGTGTGTTACATTACATTCACTAGTAGGAGTGAGAAAAACATCATGGGGTGGTGCGCATTGTATGGGTGTGTGTTACATTACATTCACTAGTAGGAGAGAGAAAAACATCACGTGGTGGTGCGCATTGTATGGGTGTGTGTTACATTACATTCACTAGTAGGAGTGAGAAAAACATCACGGGGTGGTGTGAATCGGAGGGTCTGAATTAGGATAGGTAGTGAGTGGCAATGTAGGATGGAGAGAAGCACCGCGGGGTGGTCAGCATGGGGAGGACAGGGAACATGCAGTGGCAATGGAGGATAGGTTTATGAAAAATATCGCGGGGTGCTGCGCATTGTATGGGTGTGTGTTACATTACATTCACTAGTAGGAGTGAGAAAAACATCACGGGGTTGTGTGAATCGGAGGGTCTGAATTAGGATAGGCAGTGAGTGGCAATGAAGGATGGAGAAAAGCACCGCGGGGTGGTCAGCATGGGGACGTCAGGGAACATGCAGTGGCAATGTAGGATAGGTTTCTTAAAAACATCGCGGGATGGTGCACATTGTATGGGTGTGTGTTACATAACATTCACTAGTAGGAGTGAGAAAAACTTTACGGGCTGGTGTGAATCGGAGGGTCTGATTTAGGATAGGCAGTGAGTGGCAATGTCGGATGCAGAAAAGCACTTCGGGGTGGTCAGCATGGGGAGGTCAGGGAACATGCAGTGGCAATTTAGGATAGGTTTCTGAAAAACATCGCGGGGTGGTGCGCATTGTATGGTTGTGTGTTACATTACATTCACTAGTAGGAGTGAGAAAAACATCACGGGGTAATGAGCATTGTATGGGTGTGTGTTACATTACATTCACTAGTAGGAGTGAGAAAAGCATCACGGGCTGTTGTGAATCGCAGGGCCTGAATTAGGATAGGCAGTGAGTGGCAATGTAGAATGGAGAAAAGCACCGCGGTGTGGTCAGCATGGGGAAGTCAGGGAACATGCAATGGCAATGTAGGATAGGTTTCTGAAAAACATCGCGGGGTGGTGCGCATTGTATGGTTGTGTGTTACATTACATTCACTAGTAGGAGTGAGAAAAACATCATGGGGTGGTGTGAATTGGAGGGTCTGAATTAGGATAGGCAGTGAGTGGCAATGTAGGATGGAGAAAAGCACCGCGGGGTGGTCAGAATGGGGAGGTCATGGAACATGTAGTGGCAATGTAGGATAGGTTTCTGAAAAACATCGCGGGGTGGTGTGCATTGTATGGGTGTGTGTTACATTACATTCACTAGTAGGAGTGAGAAAAACATCACAGGGTGGTGCGCATTGTATGGGTGTGTGTTACATTACATTCACTAGTAGGAGTGAGAAAAACATCACGTGGTGGTGTGAATCGGAGGGTCTGAATTAGGATAGGCAGTGAGTGGCAATGTAGGATGGAGAAAAGCACCGCGGGGTGGTCAGCATGGGGAGGTCAGGGAACATGCAGTGGCAATGTAGGATATTTTTCTGAAAAATATCGCGGGGTGGTGCGCATTGTATGGGTGTGTGTTACCTTACATTCACTAATAGGAGTGAGAAAAACATCACGGGGTGGTGTGAATCGGAGGGTCTGAATTAGGATAGGCAGTGAGTGGCAATGTAGGATGGAGAAAAGCACCGCGGGGTGGTCAGCATGGGGAGGTCAGGGAACATGCAGTGGCAATGAACGATAGTTTTCTGAAAAACATCATGGGGTGGTGCGCATTGTATGGGTGTGTGTTACATTACATTCACTAGTAGGAGTGAGAAAAACATCACGGGGTGGTGTGAATCGGAGGGTCTGAATTAGGATAGGCAGTGAGTGGCAATGTAGGATGGAGAAAAGCACAGCGGGGTGGTCAGCATGGGGAGATCAGGGAACATGCAGTGGCAATGTAGGATAGTTTTCTGAAAAACATCGCGGGGTGGTGCGCATTGTATGGGTGTGTGTCACATTACATTCACTAGTAGGAGTGAGAAAAACATCATGGAGTGGTGTGAATCGGAGGGTCGGTATTAGGATAGGCAGTGAGTGGCAATGTAGGATGGAGAAAAGCACCGCGGGGTGGTCAGCATGTGGAGGTCAGGGAACATGCAGTGGCAATGCAGGATAGGTTTCTGAAAATCATCGCGGGGTGGTGCGCATTGTATGGGTGTGTGTTACATTACATTCACTAGTAGGAGTGAGAAAAACATCACGGGGTGGTGCGCATTGTATGGGTGTGTGTTACATTACATTCACTAGTAGGAGTGACAAAAACATCACGATGTGGTGAGAATCGGAGGGTCTAAATTAGTATCGGCAGTGAGTGGCAATGTAGGATGGAGAAAAGCACCG
This sequence comes from Cavia porcellus, assembly GCF_034190915.1. Lineage (NCBI taxonomy): Eukaryota > Metazoa > Chordata > Mammalia > Rodentia > Caviidae > Cavia > Cavia porcellus. The sequence goes on from NW_026947602.1 coordinate 770,385, forward strand.
CGGGGTGGTCAGCATGGGGAGGTCAGGGAACATGCAGTGGCTATGTAGGATAGGTTTCTGAAAAACATCGCGGTGTGGTGCGCATTTTATGGGTGTGTGTTACATTACATTCACTAGTAGGAGTGACAAAAACATCACGGGGTGGTGCGCATTGTATGGGTGTGTGTTACATTACATTCACTAGTAGGAGTGATAAAAACATCACGGCGTGATGTGAATCGGAGGGTCTGAATTACGATAGGCAGTGAGTGGCAATGTAGGATGGAGAAAAGCACCGCGGGGTGGTCAGAATGGGGACTTCAGGAAACATGCAGTGGCAAAGTAGGATAGGTTTCTGAAAAACATCGTGGGGTGGTGCACATTATATGGGTGTGTGTTGCATAACATTCACTAGTAGGAGTGAGAAAAACATCACGGGGTGGTGTGAATCGGAGGGACTGATTTAGGATAGGCAGTGAGTGGCAATGTCGGAGAGAGAAAAGCACCGCGCGGTGGTCAGCATGGGGAGGTCAGGGAACATGCAGTGGCAATGTAGGATAGGTTTCTGAAAAGCATCCCGGGTTGGTGCGCATTGTATGGTTGTGTGTTACATTACATTCACTAGTAGGGATGAGAAAAACATCACGGGGTGGTGCGCATTGTATGGGTGTGTGTTACATAACATTCACTAGTAGGAGTGGGAAAAATATCACGGGGTGGTGTGAATCGGAGGGTCTGATTTAGGATAGGCAGTGAGTGGCAATGTTGGATGGAGAAACGCACCGCGGGGTGGTCAGCATGGGGACGTCAGGGAACATGCAGTGGCAATGTAGGATAGGTTTCTGAAAAACATCGCGGGGTAGTGCACATTGTATGGGTGTGTGTTACATAACATTCACTAGTAGGAGTGGGAAAAATATCACGGGGTGGTGTGAATCGGAGGGTCTGATTTAGGATAGGCAGTGAGTGGCAATGTCGGATGGAGAAAAGCACCGCGGGGTGGTCAGCATGGGGAGGTCAGGGAACATGCATTGGCAATGTAGGATAGGTTTCTGAAAAACATCGCGGGGTGGTGCACATTGTATGGGTGTGTGTTACATTACATTCACTAGTAGGAGTGAGAAAAACATCACGGGGTGGTGCGCATTGTATGGGTGTGTGTTACATTACATTCACTAGTAGGAGTGAGAAAAACATCACGGGGTGGTGCGCATTGTATGGGTGTGTGTTACATTACATTCACTAGTAGGAGTGAGAAAAACATCACGGGGTGTTGTGATTCGGAGGGTCTCAATTAGGATAGGCAGTGAGTGGGAATGTAGGATGGAGAAAAGCTACGCGGGGTGGTCAGCATGTGGAGGTCATGGAACATGAAGTGGCAATGTAGGATAGGTTTCCGAAAAACATTGCGGGGTGGTGCGCATTGTATGGGTGTGTGTTACATTACGTTCACTAGTAGGAGTGAGAAAAACATCACGGGGTGGTGCGCATTGTATGGGTGTGTGTTACATTACATTCACTAGTAGGAGAGAGAAAAACATCACGCGGTGGTGCACATTGTATGGGTGTGTGTTACATTACATTCACTAGTAGGAGTGAGAAAAACATCACGGGGTGGTGTGAATCGGAGGGTCTGAATTAGGATAGGTAGTGAGTGGCAATGTAGGATGGAGAAAAGCACCGCGGGGTGGTCAGCATGGGGAGGACAGGGAACATGCAGTGGCAATGGAGGATAGGTTTATGAAAAATATCGCGGGGTGCTGCGCATTGTATGGGTGTGTGTTACATTACATTCACTAGTAGGAGTGAGAAAAACATCACGGGGTTGTGTGAATCGGAGGGTCTGAATTAGGATAGGCAGTGAGTGGCAATGAAGGATGGAGAAAAGCACCGCGGGGTGGTCAGCATGGGGACGTCAGGGAACATGCAGTGGCAATGTAGGATAGGTTTCTTAAAAACATCGCGGGATGGTGCGCATTGTATGGTTGTGTGTTACATTACATTCACTAGTAGGAGTGAGAAAAACATCACGGGGTAATGAGCATTGTATGGGTGTGTGTTACATTACATTCACTAGTAGGAGTGAGAAAAGCATCACGGGCTGTTATGAATCGCAGGGCCTGAATTAGGATAGGCAGTGAGTGGCAATGTAGAATGGAGAAAAGCACCGCGGGGTGGTCAGCATGGGGAGGTCAGGGAACATGCAATGGCAATGTAGGATAGGTTTCTGAAAAACATAGCGGGGTGGTGCGCATTGTATGGTTGTGTGTTACATTACATTCACTAGTAGGAGTGAGAAAAACATCATGGGGTGGTGTGAATTGGAGGGTCTGAATTAGGATAGGCAGTGAGTGGCAATGTAGGATGGAGAAAAGCACCGCGGGGTGGTCAGAATGGGGAGGTCATGGAACATGTAGTAGCAATGTAGGATAGGTTTCTGAAAAATATCGCGGGGTGGTGTGCATTGTATGGGTGTGTGTTACATTACATTCACTAGTAGGAGTGAGAAAAACATCACAGGGTGGTGCGCATTGTATGGGTGTGTGTTACATTACATTCACTAGTAGGAGTGAGAAAAACATCACGGGGTGGTGTGAATCGGAGGGTCTGAATTAGGATAGGCAGTGAGTGGCAATGTAGGATGGAGAAAAGCACCGCGGGGTGGTCAGCATGGGGAGGTCAGGGAACATGCAGTGGCAATGTAGGATATTTTTCTGAAAAATATCGCGGGGTGGTGCGCATTGTATGGGTGTGTGTTACCTTACATTCACTAATAGGAGTGAGAAAAACATCACGGGGTGGTGTGAATCGGAGGGTCTGAATTAGGATAGGCAATGAGTGGCAATGTAGGATGGAGAAAAGCACCGCGGGGTGGTCAGCATGTGGAGGTCAGGGAACATGCAGTGTCAATGCAGGATAGGTTTCTGAAAATCATCGCGGGGTGGTGCGCATTGTATGGGTGTGTGTTACATTACATTCACTAGTAGGAGTGAGAAAAACATCACGGGGTGGTGCGCATTGTATGGGTGTGTGTTACATTACATTCACTTGTAGGAGTGACAAAAACATCACGATGTGGTGAGAATCGGAGGGTCTAAATTAGTATCGGCAGTGAGTGGCAATGTAGGATGGAGAAAAGCACCGCGGGGTGGTCAGCATGGGGAGGTCAGGGAACATGCAGTGGCTATGTAGGATAGGTTTCTGAAAAACATCGCGGTGTGGTGCGCATTTTATGGGTGTGTGTTACATTACATTCACTAGTAGGAGTGACAAAAACATCACGGGGTGGTGCGCATTGTATGGGTGTGTGTTACATTACATTCACTAGTAGGAGTGATAAAAACATCACGGCGTGATGTGAATCGGAGGGTCTGAATTACGATAGGCAGTGAGTGGCAATGTAGGATGGAGAAAAGCACCGCGGGGTGGTCAGAATGGGGACTTCAGGAAACATGCAGTGGCAAAGTAGGATAGGTTTCTGAAAAACATCGTGGGGTGGTGCACATTATATGGGTGTGTGTTGCATAACATTCACTAGTAGGAGTGAGAAAAACATCACGGGGTGGTGTGAATCGGAGGGACTGATTTAGGATAGGCAGTGAGTGGCAATGTCGGAGAGAGAAAAGCACCGCGCGGTGGTCAGCATGGGGAGGTCAGGGAACATGCAGTGGCAATGTAGGATAGGTTTCTGAAAAGCATCCCGGGTTGGTGCGCATTGTATGGTTGTGTGTTACATTACATTCACTACTAGGGATGAGAAAAACATCACGGGGTGGTGCGCATTGTATGGGTGTGTGTTACATTACATTCACTAGAAGGAGTGAGAAAAACATCACGGGGTGGTGTGAATCGGAGGGTCTGAATTAGGATAGGCAGTGAGTGGCAATGTAGGATGGAGAAAAGCACCACGGGGTGGTCAGCATGGGGAAGTCAGGGAACATGCAGTGGCAATGTAGGATATTTTTCTGAAAAATATCGCGGGGTGGTGCGCATTGTATGGGTGTGTGTTACATTACATTCACTAGTAGGAGTGAGAAAAACATCACGGGGTGGTGCGCATTGTATGGGTGTGTGTTACATTACATTCACTAGTAGGAGTGAGAAAAACATCACGGCGTGGTGAGAATCGCAGGGTCTGAATTAGGATAGGCAGTGAGTGGCAATGTAGGATGGAGAAAAGCACCGCGGGCTGGTCAGAATGGGGAGGTCGTGGAACATGCAGTGGCAATGTAGGATAGCTTTCTGAAAAACATCGCGGGGTAGTGCGCATTGTATGGGTGTGTGTTACATTACATTCACTAGTAGGAGTGAGAAAAACATCACGGGGTGGTGCGCATTGTATGGGTGTGTGTTACATTACATTCACTAGTAAGAGTGAGAAAAACATCACGCGGTGGTGCACATTGTATGGGTGTGTGTTACATTTCATTCACTAGTAGGAGTGAGAAAAACATCACGGGGTGGTGTGAATCGGAGGGTCTGAATTAGTATAGGCAGTGAGTGGCAATGTAGGATGGAGAAAAGCACCGCGGTGTGGTCAGCATGGGTAGGTCAGGGAACATGCAGTGGCAATGTAGGATAGGTTTCTGAAAAATATCGCGGGGTGGTGCGCATTGTATGGGTGTGTGTTACATTACATTCACTAGTAGGAGTGAGAAAAACATCACGGTGTGGTGTGAATCGGAGGGTCTGAATTAGGATAGGCAGTGAGTGGCAATGTAGAATGGAGAAAAGCACCGCGGGGTGGTCAGCATGGGGAGGTCAGGGAACATGCAATGGCAATGTAGGATAGGTCTCAGAAAAACATCGCGGGGTGGTGCGCATTGTATGGTTGTGTGTTACATTACATTCACTAGTAGGAGTGAGAAAAACATCACGGGGTGGTGTGAATTGGAGGGTCTGAATTAGGATAGGCAGTGAGTGGCAATGTAGGATGGAGAAAAGCACCGCGGGGTGGTCAGGATGGGGAGGTCAGGGAACATGCAGTGGCAATGTAGGAAAGGTTTCTGAAAAACATCGCGGGGTCTTGCACATTGTATGGGTGTGTGTTACATTACATTCACTAGTAGGAGTGAGAAAAACATCACGGGGTGGTGCGCATTGTATGGGTGTGTGTTACATTACATTCACTAGTAGGAGAGAGAAAAACATCACGTGGTGGTGCGCATTGTATGGGTGTGTGTTACATTACATTCACTAGTAGGAGTGAGAAAAACATCACGGGGTGGTGTGAATCGGAGGGTCTGAATTAGGATAGGTAGTGAGTGGCAATGTAGGATGGAGAAAAGCACCGCGGGGTGGTCAGCATGGGGAGGACAGGGAACATGCAGTGGCAATGGAGGATAGGTTTATGAAAAATATCGCGGGGTGCTGCGCATTGTATGGGTGTGTGTTACATTACATTCACTAGTAGGAGTGAGAAAAACATCACGGGGTTGTGTGAATCGGAGGGTCTGAATTAGGATAGGCAGTGAGTGGCAATGTTGGATGGAGAAACGCACCGCGGGGTGGTCAGCATGGGGACGTCAGGGAACATGCAGTGGCAATGTAGGATAGGTTTCTGAAAAACATCGCGGGGTAGTGCACATTGTATGGGTGTGTGTTACATAACATTCACTAGTAGGAGTGGGAAAAATATCACGGGGTGGTGTGAATCGGAGGGTCTGATTTAGGATAGGCAGTGAGTGGCAATGTCGGATGGAGAAAAGCACCGCGGGGTGGTCAGCATGGGGAGGTCAGGGAACATGCATTGGCAATGTAGGATAGGTTTCTGAAAAACATCGCGGGGTGGTGCACATTGTATGGGTGTGTGCTACATTACATTCACTAGTAGGAGTGAGAAAAACATCACGGGGTGGTGCGCATTGTATGGGTGTGTGTTACATTACATTCACTAGTAGGAGTGAGAAAAACATCACGGGGTGTTGTGATTCGGAGGGTCTCAATTAGGATAGGCAGTGAGTGGGAATGTAGGATGGAGAAAAGCTACGCGGGGTGGTCAGCATGTGGAGGTCATGGAACATGAAGTGGCAATGTAGGATAGGTTTCCGAAAAACATTGCGGGGTGGTGCGCATTGTATGGGTGTGTGTTACATTACGTTCACTAGTAGGAGTGAGAAAAACATCACGGGGTGGTGCGCATTGTATGGGTGTGTGTTACATTACATTCACTAGTAGGAGAGAGAAAAACATCACGCGGTGGTGCACATTGTATGGGTGTGTGTTACATTACATTCACTAGTAGGAGTGAGAAAAACATCACGGGGTGGTGTGAATCGGAGGGTCTGAATTAGGATAGGTAGTGAGTGGCAATGTAGGATGGAGAAAAGCACCGCGGGGTGGTCAGCATGGGGAGGACAGGGAACATGCAGTGGCAATGGAGGATAGGTTTATGAAAAATATCGCGGGGTGCTGCGCATTGTATGGGTGTGTGTTACATTACATTCACTAGTAGGAGTGAGAAAAACATCACGGGGTTGTGTGAATCGGAGGGTCTGAATTAGGATAGGCAGTGAGTGGCAATGAAGGATGGAGAAAAGCACCGCGGGGTGGTCAGCATGGGGACGTCAGGGAACATGCAGTGGCAATGTAGGATAGGTTTCTTAAAAACATCGCGGGATGGTGCGCATTGTATGGTTGTGTGTTACATTACATTCACTAGTAGGAGTGAGAAAAACATCACGGGGTAATGAGCATTGTATGGGTGTGTGTTACATTACATTCACTAGTAGGAGTGAGAAAAGCATCACGGGCTGTTGTGAATCGCAGGGCCTGAATTAGGATAGGCAGTGAGTGGCAATGTAGAATGGAGAAAAGCACCGCGGGGTGGTCAGCATGGGGAGGTCAGGGAACATGCAATGGCAATGTAGGATAGGTTTCTGAAAAACATAGCGGGGTGGTGCGCATTGTATGGTTGTGTGTTACATTACATTCACTAGTAGGAGTGAGAAAAACATCATGGGGTGGTGTGAATTGGAGGGTCTGAATTAGGATAGGCAGTGAGTGGCAATGTAGGATGGAGAAAAGCACCGCGGGGTGGTCAGAATGGGGAGGTCATGGAACATGTAGTAGCAATGTAGGATAGGTTTCTGAAAAATATCGCGGGGTGGTGTGCATTGTATGGGTGTGTGTTACATTACATTCACTAGTAGGAGTGAGAAAAACATCACAGGGTGGTGCGCATTGTATGGGTGTGTGTTACATTACATTCACTAGTAGGAGTGAGAAAAACATCACGGGGTGGTGTGAATCGGAGGGTCTGAATTAGGATAGGCAGTGAGTGGCAATGTAGGATGGAGAAAAGCACCGCGGGGTGGTCAGCATGGGGAGGTCAGGGAACATGCAGTGGCAATGTAGGATATTTTTCTGAAAAATATCGCGGGGTGGTGCGCATTGTATGGGTGTGTGTTACCTTACATTCACTAATAGGAGTGAGAAAAACATCACGGGGTGGTGTGAATCGGAGGGTCTGAATTAGGATAGGCAGTGAGTGGCAATGTAGGATGGAGAAAAGCACCGCGGTGTGGTCAGCATGGGGAGGTCAGGGAACATGCAGTGGCAATGTAGGATAGTTTTCTGAAAAACATCGCGGGGTGGTGCGCATTGTATGGGTGTGTGTCACATTACATTCACTAGTAGGAGTGAGAAAAACATCATGGAGTGGTGTGAATCGGAGGGTCGGAATTAGGATAGGCAGTGAGTGGCAATGTAGGATGGAGAAAAGCACCGCGGGGTGGTCAGCATGTGGAGGTCAGGGAACATGCAGTGTCAATGCAGGATAGGTTTCTGAAAATCATCGCGGGGTGGTGCGCATTGTATGGGTGTGTGTTACATTACATTCACTAGTAGGAGTGAGAAAAACATCACGGGGTGGTGCGCATTGTATGGGTGTGTGTTACATTACATTCACTTGTAGGAGTGACAAAAACATCACGATGTGGTGAGAATCGGAGGGTCTAAATTAGTATCGGCAGTGAGTGGCAATGTAGGATGGAGAAAAGCACCGCGGGGTGGTCAGCATGGGGAGGTCAGGGAACATGCAGTGGCTATGTAGGATAGGTTTCTGAAAAACATCGCGGTGTGGTGCGCATTTTATGGGTGTGTGTTACATTACATTCACTAGTAGGAGTGACAAAAACATCACGGGGTGGTGCGCATTGTATGGGTGTGTGTTACATTACATTCACTAGTAGGAGTGATAAAAACATCACGGCGTGATGTGAATCGGAGGGTCTGAATTACGATAGGCAGTGAGTGGCAATGTAGGATGGAGAAAAGCACCGCGGGGTGGTCAGAATGGGGACTTCAGGAAACATGCAGTGGCAAAGTAGGATAGGTTTCTGAAAAACATCGTGGGGTGGTGCACATTATATGGGTGTGTGTTGCATAACATTCACTAGTAGGAGTGAGAAAAACATCACGGGGTGGTGTGAATCGGAGGGACTGATTTAGGATAGGCAGTGAGTGGCAATGTCGGAGAGAGAAAAGCACCGCGCGGTGGTCAGCATGGGGAGGTCAGGGAACATGCAGTGGCAATGTAGGATAGGTTTCTGAAAAGCATCCCGGGTTGGTGCGCATTGTATGGTTGTGTGTTACATTACATTCACTACTAGGGATGAGAAAAACATCACGGGGTGGTGCGCATTGTATGGGTGTGTGTTACATTACATTCACTAGAAGGAGTGAGAAAAACATCACGGGGTGGTGTGAATCGGAGGGTCTGAATTAGGATAGGCAGTGAGTGGCAATGTAGGATGGAGAAAAGCACCACGGGGTGGTCAGCATGGGGAAGTCAGGGAACATGCAGTGGCAATGTAGGATATTTTTCTGAAAAATATCGCGGGGTGGTGCGCATTGTATGGGTGTGTGTTACTTTACATTCACTAGTAGGAGTGAGAAAAACATCACGGGGTGGTGCGCATTGTATGGGTGTGTGTTACATTACATTCACTAGTAGGAGTGAGAAAAACATCACGGCGTGGTGAGAATCGCAGGGTCTGAATTAGGATAGGCAGTGAGTGGCAATGTAGGATGGAGAAAAGCACCGCGGGCTGGTCAGAATGGGGAGGTCGTGGAACATGCAGTGGCAATGTAGGATAGCTTTCTGAAAAACATCGCGGGGTAGTGCGCATTGTATGGGTGTGTGTTACATTACATTCACTAGTAGGAGTGAGAAAAACATCACGGGGTGGTGCGCATTGTATGGGTGTGTGTTACATTACATTCACTAGTAAGAGTGAGAAAAACATCACGCGGTGGTGCACATTGTATGGGTGTGTGTTACATTACATTCACTAGTAGGAGTGAGAAAAACATCACGGGGTGGTGTGAATCGGAGGGTCTGAATTAGTATAGGCAGTGAGTGGCAATGTAGGATGGAGAAAAGCACCGCGGTGTGGTCAGCATGGGTAGGTCAGGGAACATGCAGTGGCAATGTAGGATAGGTTTCTGAAAAATATCGCGGGGTGGTGCGCATTGTATGGGTGTGTGTTACATTACATTCACTAGTAGGAGTGAGAAAAACATCACGGTGTGGTGTGAATCGGAGGGTCTGAATTAGGATAGGCAGTGAGTGGCAATGTAGAATGGAGAAAAGCACCGCGGGGTGGTCAGCATGGGGAGGTCAGGGAACATGCAATGGCAATGTAGGATAGGTCTCAGAAAAACATCGCGGGGTGGTGCGCATTGTATGGTTGTGTGTTACATTACATTCACTAGTAGGAGTGAGAAAAACATCACGGGGTGGTGTGAATTGGAGGGTCTGAATTAGGATAGGCAGTGAGTGGCAATGTAGGATGGAGAAAAGCACCGCGGGGTGGTCAGGATGGGGAGGTCAGGGAACATGCAGTGGCAATGTAGGAAAGGTTTCTGAAAAACATCGCGGGGTCTTGCACATTGTATGGGTGTGTGTTACATTACATTCACTAGTAGGAGTGAGAAAAACATCACGGGGTGGTGCGCATTGTATGGGTGTGTGTTACATTACATTCACTAGTAGGAGAGAGAAAAACATCACGTGGTGGTGCGCATTGTATGGGTGTGTGTTACATTACATTCACTAGTAGGAGTGAGAAAAACATCACGGGGTGGTGTGAATCGGAGGGTCTGAATTAGGATAGGTAGTGAGTGGCAATGTAGGATGGAGAAAAGCACCGCGGGGTGGTCAGCATGGGGAGGACAGGGAACATGCAGTGGCAATGGAGGATAGGTTTATGAAAAATATCGCGGGGTGCTGCGCATTGTATGGGTGTGTGTTACATTACATTCACTAGTAGGAGTGAGAAAAACATCACGGGGTTGTGTGAATCGGAGGGTCTGAATTAGGATAGGCAGTGAGTGGCAATGAAGGATGGAGAAAAGCACCGCGGGGTGGTCAGCATGGGGACGTCAGGGAACATGCAGTGGCAATGTAGGATAGGTTTCTTAAAAACATCGCGGGATGGTGCACATTGTATGGGTGTGTGTTACATAACATTCACTAGTAGGAGTGAGAAAAACTTTACGGGCTGGTGTGAATCGGAGGGTCTGATTTAGGATAGGCAGTGAGTGGCAATGTCGGATGCAGAAAAGCACTTCGGGGTGGTCAGCATGGGGAGGTCAGGGAACATGCAGTGGCAATTTAGGATAGGTTTCTGAAAAACATCGCGGGGTGGTGCGCATTGTATGGTTGTGTGTTACATTACATTCACTAGTAGGAGTGAGAAAAACATCACGGGGTAATGAGCATTGTATGGGTGTGTGCTACATTACATTCACTAGTAGGAGTGAGAAAAGCATCACGGGCTGTTGTGAATCGCAGGGCCTGAATTAGGATAGGCAGTGAGTGGCAATGTAGAATGGAGAAAAGCACCGCGGTGTGGTCAGCATGGGGAAGTCAGGGAACATGCAATGGCAATGTAGGATAGGTTTCTGAAAAACATCGCGGGGTGGTGCGCATTGTATGGTTGTGTGTTACATTACATTCACTAGTAGGAGTGAGAAAAACATCATGGGGTGGTGTGAATTGGAGGGTCTGAATTAGGATAGGCAGTGAGTGGCAATGTAGGATGGAGAAAAGCACCGCGGGGTGGTCAGAATGGGGAGGTCATGGAACATGTAGTGGCAATGTAGGATAGGTTTCTGAAAAACATCGCGGGGTGGTGTGCATTGTATGGGTGTGTGTTACATTACATTCACTAGTAGGAGTGAGAAAAACATCACAGGGTGGTGCGCATTGTATGGGTGTGTGTTACATTACATTCACTAGTAGGAGTGAGAAAAACATCACGTGGTGGTGTGAATCGGAGGGTCTGAATTAGGATAGGCAGTGAGTGGCAATGTAGGATGGAGAAAAGCACCGCGGGGTGGTCAGCATGGGGAGGTCAGGGAACATGCAGTGGCAATGTAGGATATTTTTCTGAAAAATATCGCGGGGTGGTGCGCATTGTATGGGTGTGTGTTACCTTACATTCACTAATAGGAGTGAGAAAAACATCACGGGGTGGTGTGAATCGGAGGGTCTGAATTAGGATAGGCAGTGAGTGGCAATGTAGGATGGAGAAAAGCACCGCGGTGTGGTCAGCATGGGGAGGTCAGGGAACATGCAGTGGCAATGAACGATAGTTTTCTGAAAAACATCATGGGGTGGTGCGCATTGTATGGGTGTGTGTTACATTACATTCACTAGTAGGAGTGAGAAAAACATCACGGGGTGGTGTGAATCGGAGGGTCTGAATTAGGATAGGCAGTGAGTGGCAATGTAGGATGGAGAAAAGCACAGCGGGGTGGTCAGCATGGGGAGATCAGGGAACATGCAGTGGCAATGTAGGATAGTTTTCTGAAAAACATCGCGGGGTGGTGCGCATTGTATGGGTGTGTGTCACATTACATTCACTAGTAGGAGTGAGAAAAACATCATGGAGTGGTGTGAATCGGAGGGTCGGAATTAGGATAGGCAGTGAGTGGCAATGTAGGATGGAGAAAAGCACCGCGGGGTGGTCAGCATGTGGAGGTCAGGGAACATGCAGTGGCAATGCAGGATAGGTTTCTGAAAATCATCGCGGGGTGGTGCGCATTGTATGGGTGTGTGTTACATTACATTCACTAGTAGGAGTGAGAAAAACATCACGGGGTGGTGCGCATTGTATGGGTGTGTGTTACATTACATTCACTAGTAGGAGTGACAAAAACATCACGATGTGGTGAGAATCGGAGGGTCTAAATTAGTATCGGCAGTGAGTGGCAATGTAGGATGGAGAAAAGCACCGCGGGGTGGTCAGCATGGGGAGGTCAGGGAACATGCAGTGGCTATGTAGGATAGGTTTCTGAAAAACATCGCGGTGTGGTGCGCATTTTATGGGTGTGTGTTACATTACATTCACTAGTAGGAGTGACAAAAACATCACGGGGTGGTGCGCATTGTATGGGTGTGTGTTACATTACATTCACTAGTAGGAGTGATAAAAACATCACGGCGTGATGTGAATCGGAGGGTCTGAATTACGATAGGCAGTGAGTGGCAATGTAGGATGGAGAAAAGCACCGCGGGGTGGTCAGAATGGGGACTTCAGGAAACATGCAGTGGCAAAGTAGGATAGGTTTCTGAAAAACATCGTGGGGTGGTGCACATTATATGGGTGTGTGTTGCATAACATTCACTAGTAGGAGTGAGAAAAACATCACGGGGTGGTGTGAATCGGAGGGACTGATTTAGGATAGGCAGTGAGTGGCAATGTCGGAGAGAGAAAAGCACCGCGCGGTGGTCAGCATGGGGAGGTCAGGGAACATGCAGTGGCAATGTAGGATAGGTTTCTGAAAAGCATCCCGGGTTGGTGCGCATTGTATGGTTGTGTGTTACATTACATTCACTAGTAGGGATGAGAAAAACATCACGGGGTGGTGCGCATTGTATGGGTGTGTGTTACATAACATTCACTAGTAGGAGTGGGAAAAATATCACGGGGTGGTGTGAATTGGAGGGTCTGATTTAGGATAGGCAGTGAGTGGCAATGTTGGATGGAGAAACGCACCGCGGGGTGGTCAGCATGGGGACGTCAGGGAACATGCAGTGGCAATGTAGGATAGGTTTCTGAAAAACATCGCGGGGTAGTGCACATTGTATGGGTGTGTGTTACATAACATTCACTAGTAGGAGTGGGAAAAATATCACGGGGTGGTGTGAATCGGAGGGTCTGATTTAGGATAGGCAGTGAGTGGCAATGTCGGATGGAGAAAAGCACCGCGGGGTGGTCAGCATGGGGAGGTCAGGGAACATGCATTGGCAATGTAGGATAGGTTTCTGAAAAACATCGCGGGGTGGTGCACATTGTATGGGTGTGTGTTACATTACATTCACTAGTAGGAGTGAGAAAAACATCACGGGGTGGTGCGCATTGTATGGGTGTGTGTTACATTACATTCACTAGTAGGAGTGAGAAAAACATCACGGGGTGTTGTGATTCGGAGGGTCTCAATTAGGATAGGCAGTGAGTGGGAATGTAGGATGGAGAAAAGCTACGCGGGGTGGTCAGCATGTGGAGGTCATGGAACATGAAGTGGCAATGTAGGATAGGTTTCCGAAAAACATTGCGGGGTGGTGCGCATTGTATGGGTGTGTGTTACATTACATTCACTAGTAGGAGTGAGAAAAACATCACGGGGTGGTGCGCATTGTATGGGTGTTTGTTACATTACATTCACTAGTAGGAGAGAGAAAAACATCACGTGGTGGTGCGCATTGTATGGGTGTGTGTTACATTACATTCACTAGTAGGAGTGAGAAAAACATCACGGGGTGGTGTGAATCGGAGGGTCTGAATTAGGATAGGTAGTGAGTGGCAATGTAGGATGGAGAAAAGCACCGCGGGGTGGTCAGCATGGGGAGGACAGGGAACATGCAGTGGCAATGGAGGATAGGTTTATGAAAAATATCGCGGGGTGCTGCGCATTGTATGGGTGTGTGTTACATTACATTCACTAGTAGGAGTGAGAAAAACATCACGGGGTTGTGTGAATCGGAGGGTCTGAATTAGGATAGGCAGTGAGTGGCAATGAAGGATGGAGAAAAGCACCGCGGGGTGGTCAGCATGGGGACGTCAGGGAACATGCAGTGGCAATGTAGGATAGGTTTCTTAAAAACATCGCGGGATGGTGCACATTGTATGGGTGTGTGTTACATAACATTCACTAGTAGGAGTGAGAAAAACTTTACGGGCTGGTGTGAATCGGAGGGTCTGATTTAGGATAGGCAGTGAGTGGCAATGTCGGATGCAGAAAAGCACTTCGGGGTGGTCAGCATGGGGAGGTCAGGGAACATGCAGTGGCAATTTAGGATAGGTTTCTGAAAAACATCGCGGGGTGGTGCGCATTGTATGGTTGTGTGTTACATTACATTCACTAGTAGGAGTGAGAAAAACATCACGGGGTAATGAGCATTGTATGGGTGTGTGTTACATTACATTCACTAGTAGGAGTGAGAAAAGCATCACGGGCTGTTGTGAATCGCAGGGCCTGAATTAGGATAGGCAGTGAGTGGCAATGTAGAATGGAGAAAAGCACCGCGGTGTGGTCAGCATGGGGAAGTCAGGGAACATGCAATGGCAATGTAGGATAGGTTTCTGAAAAACATCGCGGGGTGGTGCGCATTGTATGGTTGTGTGTTACATTACATTCACTAGTAGGAGTGAGAAAAACATCATGGGGTGGTGTGAATTGGAGGGTCTGAATTAGGATAGGCAGTGAGTGGCAATGTAGGATGGAGAAAAGCACCGCGGGGTGGTCAGAATGGGGAGGTCATGGAACATGTAGTGGCAATGTAGGATAGGTTTCTGAAAAACATCGCGGGGTGGTGTGCATTGTATGGGTGTGTGTTACATTACATTCACTAGTAGGAGTGAGAAAAACATCACAGGGTGGTGCGCATTGTATGGGTGTGTGTTACATTACATTCACTAGTAGGAGTGAGAAAAACATCACGTGGTGGTGTGAATCGGAGGGTCTGAATTAGGATAGGCAGTGAGTGGCAATGTAGGATGGAGAAAAGCACCGCGGGGTGGTCAGCATGGGGAGGTCAGGGAACATGCAGTGGCAATGTAGGATAGTTTTCTGAAAAACATCGCGGGGTGGTGCGCATTGTATGGGTGTGTGTCACATTACATTCACTAGTAGGAGTGAGAAAAACATCATGGAGTGGTGTGAATCGGAGGGTCGGAATTAGGATAGGCAGTGAGTGGCAATGTAGGATGGAGAAAAGCACCGCGGGGTGGTCAGCATGTGGAGGTCAGGGAACATGCAGTGGCAATGCAGGATAGGTTTCTGAAAATCATCGCGGGGTGGTGCGCATTGTATGGGTGTGTGTTACATTACATTCACTAGTAGGAGTGAGAAAAACATCACGGGGTGGTGCGCATTGTATGGGTGTGTGTTACATTACATTCACTAGTAGGAGTGACAAAAACATCACGATGTGGTGAGAATCGGAGGGTCTAAATTAGTATCGGCAGTGAGTGGCAATGTAGGATGGAGAAAAGCACCGCGGGGTGGTCAGCATGGGGAGGTCAGGGAACATGCAGTGGCTATGTAGGATAGGTTTCTGAAAAACATCGCGGTGTGGTGCGCATTTTATGGGTGTGTGTTACATTACATTCACTAGTAGGAGTGACAAAAACATCACGGGGTGGTGCGCATTTTATGGGTGTGTGTTACATTACATTCACTAGTAGGAGTGATAAAAACATCACGGCGTGATGTGAATCGGAGGGTCTGAATTACGATAGGCAGTGAGTGGCAATGTAGGATGGAGAAAAGCACCGCGGGGTGGTCAGAATGGGGACTTCAGGAAACATGCAGTGGCAAAGTAGGATAGGTTTCTGAAAAACATCGTGGGGTGGTGCACATTATATGGGTGTGTGTTGCATAACATTCACTAGTAGGAGTGAGAAAAACATCACGGGGTGGTGTGAATCGGAGGGACTGATTTAGGATAGGCAGTGAGTGGCAATGTCGGAGAGAGAAAAGCACCGCGCGGTGGTCAGCATGGGGAGGTCAGGGAACATGCAGTGGCAATGTAGGATAGGTTTCTGAAAAGCATCCCGGGTTGGTGCGCATTGTATGGTTGTGTGTTACATTACATTCACTACTAGGGATGAGAAAAACATCACGGGGTGGTGCGCATTGTATGGGTGTGTGTTACATTACATTCACTAGAAGGAGTGAGAAAAACATCACGGGGTGGTGTGAATCGGAGGGTCTGAATTAGGATAGGCAGTGAGTGGCAATGTAGGATGGAGAAAAGCACCACGGGGTGGTCAGCATGGGGAAGTCAGGGAACATGCAGTGGCAATGTAGGATATTTTTCTGAAAAATATCGCGGGGTGGTGCGCATTGTATGGGTGTGTGTTACATTACATTCACTAGTAGGAGTGAGAAAAACATCACGGGGTGGTGCGCATTGTATGGGTGTGTGTTACATTACATTCACTAGTAGGAGTGAGAAAAACATCATGGCGTGGTGAGAATCGCAGGGTCTGAATTAGGATAGGCAGTGAGTGGCAATGTAGGATGGAGAAAAGCACCGCGGGCTGGTCAGAATGGGGAGGTCATGGAACATGCAGTGGCAATGTAGGATAGCTTTCTGAAAAACATCGCGGGGTAGTGCACATTGTATGGGTGTGTGTTACATAAAATTCACTAGTAGGAGTGGGAAAAATATCACGGGGTGGTGTGAATCGGAGGGTCTGATTTAGGATAGGCAGTGAGTGGCAATGTCGGATGGAGAAAAGCACCGCGGGGTGGTCAGCATGGGGAGGTCAGGGAACATGCATTGGCAATGTAGGATAGGTTTCTGAAAAACATCGCGGGGTGGTGCACATTGTATGGGTGTGTGTTACATTACATTCACTAGTAGGAGTGAGAAAAACATCACGGGGTGGTGCGCATTGTATGGGTGTGTGTTACATTACATTCACTAGTAGGAGTGAGAAAAACATCACGGGGTGTTGTGATTCGGAGGGTCTCAATTAGGATAGGCAGTGAGTGGGAATGTAGGATGGAGAAAAGCTACGCGGGGTGGTCAGCATGTGGAGGTCATGGAACATGAAGTGGCAATGTAGGATAGGTTTCCGAAAAACATTGCGGGGTGGTGCGCATTGTATGGGTGTGTGTTACATTACGTTCACTAGTAGGAGTGAGAAAAACATCACGGGGTGGTGCGCATTGTATGGGTGTGTGTTACATTACATTCACTAGTAGGAGAGAGAAAAACATCACGCGGTGGTGCACATTGTATGGGTGTGTGTTACATTACATTCACTAGTAGGAGTGAGAAAAACATCACGGGGTGGTGTGAATCGGAGGGTCTGAATTAGGATAGGTAGTGAGTGGCAATGTAGGATGGAGAAAAGCACCGCGGGGTGGTCAGCATGGGGAGGACAGGGAACATGCAGTGGCAATGGAGGATAGGTTTATGAAAAATATCGCGGGGTGCTGCGCATTGTATGGGTGTGTGTTACATTACATTCACTAGTAGGAGTGAGAAAAACATCACGGGGTGGTGTGAATCGGAGGGTCTGAATTAGGATAGGCAGTGAGTGGCAATGTAGGATGGAGAAAAGCTCCGCGGGGTGGTCAGCATGGGGAGGTCAGGGAACATGCAGTGGCAATGTAGGATATTTTTCTGAAAAATATCGCGGGGTGGTGCGCATTGTATGGGTGTGTGTTACCTTACATTCACTAATAGGAGTGAGAAAAACATCACGGGGTGGTGTGAATCGGAGGGTCTGAATTAGGATAGGCAGTGAGTGGCAATGTAGGATGGAGAAAAGCACCGCGGTGTGGTCAGCATGGGGAGGTCAGGGAACATGCAGTGGCAATGTAGGATAGTTTTCTGAAAAACATCGCGGGGTGGTGCGCATTGTATGGGTGTGTGTCACATTACATTCACTAGTAGGAGTGAGAAAAACATCATGGAGTGGTGTGAATCGGAGGGTCGGAATTAGGATAGGCAGTGAGTGGCAATGTAGGATGGAGAAAAGCACCGCGGGGTGGTCAGCATGTGGAGGTCAGGGAACATGCAGTGTCAATGCAGGATAGGTTTCTGAAAATCATCGCGGGGTGGTGCGCATTGTATGGGTGTGTGTTACATTACATTCACTAGTAGGAGTGAGAAAAACATCACGGGGTGGTGCGCATTGTATGGGTGTGTGTTACATTACATTCACTTGTAGGAGTGACAAAAACATCACGATGTGGTGAGAATCGGAGGGTCTAAATTAGTATCGGCAGTGAGTGGCAATGTAGGATGGAGAAAAGCACCGCGGGGTGGTCAGCATGGGGAGGTCAGGGAACATGCAGTGGCTATGTAGGATAGGTTTCTGAAAAACATCGCGGTGTGGTGCGCATTTTATGGGTGTGTGTTACATTACATTCACTAGTAGGAGTGACAAAAACATCACGGGGTGGTGCGCATTGTATGGGTGTGTGTTACATTACATTCACTAGTAGGAGTGATAAAAACATCACGGCGTGATGTGAATCGGAGGGTCTGAATTACGATAGGCAGTGAGTGGCAATGTAGGATGGAGAAAAGCACCGCGGGGTGGTCAGAATGGGGACTTCAGGAAACATGCAGTGGCAAAGTAGGATAGGTTTCTGAAAAACATCGTGGGGTGGTGCACATTATATGGGTGTGTGTTGCATAACATTCACTAGTAGGAGTGAGAAAAACATCACGGGGTGGTGTGAATCGGAGGGACTGATTTAGGATAGGCAGTGAGTGGCAATGTCGGAGAGAGAAAAGCACCGCGCGGTGGTCAGCATGGGGAGGTCAGGGAACATGCAGTGGCAATGAAGGATAGGTTTCTGAAAAGCATCCCGGGTTGGTGCGCATTGTATGGTTGTGTGTTACATTACATTCACTACTAGGGATGAGAAAAACATCACGGGGTGGTGCGCATTGTATGGGTGTGTGTTACATTACATTCACTAGAAGGAGTGAGAAAAACATCACGGGGTGGTGTGAATCGGAGGGTCTGAATTAGGATAGGCAGTGAGTGGCAATGTAGGATGGAGAAAAGCACCACGGGGTGGTCAGCATGGGGAAGTCAGGGAACATGCAGTGGCAATGTAGGATATTTTTCTGAAAAATATCGCGGGGTGGTGCGCATTGTATGGGTGTGTGTTACATTACATTCACTAGTAGGAGTGAGAAAAACATCACGGGGTGGTGCGCATTGTATGGGTGTGTGTTACATTACATTCACTAGTAGGAGTGAGAAAAACATCACGGCGTGGTGAGAATCGCAGGGTCTGAATTAGGATAGGCAGTGAGTGGCAATGTAGGATGGAGAAAAGCACCGCGGGCTGGTCAGAATGGGGAGGTCATGGAACATGCAGTGGCAATGTAGGATAGCTTTCTGAAAAACATCGCGGGGTAGTGCGCATTGTATGGGTGTGTGTTACATTACATTCACAAGTAGGAGTGAGAAAAACATCACGGGGTGGTGCGCATTGTATGGGTGTGTGTTACATTACATTCACTAGTAAGAGTGAGAAAAACATCACGCGGTGGTGCACATTGTATGGGTGTGTGTTACATTACATTCACTAGTAGGAGTGAGAAAAACATCACGGGGTGGTGTGAATCGGAGGGTCTGAATTAGTATAGGCAGTGAGTGGCAATGTAGGATGGAGAAAAGCACCGCGGTGTGGTCAGCATGGGGAGGTCAGGGAACATGCAGTGGCAATGTAGGATAGGTTTCTGAAAAATATCGCGGGGTGGTGCGCATTGTATGGGTGTGTGTTACATTACATTCACTAGTAGGAGTGAGAAAAACATCACGGTGTGGTGTGAATCGGAGGGTCTGAATTAGGATAGGCTGTGAGTGGCAATGTAGAATGGAGAAAAGCACCGCGGGGTGGTCAGCATGGGGAGGTCAGGGAACATGCAATGGCAATGTAGGATAGGTCTCAGAAAAACATCGCGGGGTGGTGCGCATTGTATGGTTGTGTGTTACATTACATTCACTAGTAGGAGTGAGAAAAACATCACGGGGTGGTGTGAATTGGAGGGTCTGAATTAGGATAGGCAGTGAGTGGCAATGAAGGATGGAGAAAAGCACCGCGGGTCCGTCAGCATGTGGAGGTCAGGGAACATGCAGTGGCAAAGTAGGATAGGTTTCTGAAAAACATCGCGGGGTGTTGCGCATTGTATGGGTGTGTGTTACATTACATTCACTAGTATGAGTGAGAAAAACATCACGGGGTGGTGCGCATTGTATGGGTTTGTGCTACATTAAATTCACTAGGAGGAGTGAGAAAAACATCACGGGGTGGTGTGAATCAGAGCGTCTGAATTAGGATAGGCAGTGAGTGGCAATGTAGGATGGTGAAAAGCACCGCGGGGTGGTCAGAACGGGGAGGTCATGGAACATGCAGTGGCAATGTAGGGTAGGTTTCTGAAAAACATCGCGGGGTGGTGCACATTGTATGGGTGTGTGTTACATTACATTCACTAGTAGGAGTGAGAAAAACATCACGGGGTGGTGCGCATTGTATGGGTGTGTGTTACATTACATTCACTAGTAGGAGTGAGAAAAACATCACGCTGTGGTGCGCATTGTATGGGTGTGTGTTACATTACATTCACTAGTAGGAGTGAGAAAAATATCACGGGGTGGTGTGAATAGGAGGGTCTGAATTAGGATAGGCAGTGAGTGACAATGTAGGATGGAGAAAAGCACCGCGGTGTGGTCAGCATGGCCAGGTCAGGGAACATGCATTGGCAATGTAGGATATTTTTCTGAAAATTATCGCGGGTGGTGCGCATTGTATGGGTGTGTGTTACATTACATTCACTAGTAGGAGTGAGAAAAACATCACGGGGTGGTGTGAATCACAGGGTCTGAATTAGGATAGGCAGTGAGTGGCAAAGTAGGATGGAGAAAAGCACCGCGGGGTGGTCAGCATGGGGAGGTCAGGGAACATGCAATGGCAATGTAGGATAGGTTTCTGAAAAACATCGCGGGGTTGTGCGCATTGTATGGTTGTGAGTTACATTACATTCACTAGTAGGAGAGAGAAAAACATCACGCGGTGGTGCGCATTGTATGGGTGTGTGTTACATTACATTCACTAGTAGGAGTGAGAAAAGTATCACGGGGTGGTGTGCATTGTATGGGTGTGTGTTACATTACATTCACTAGTAGGAGTGAGAAAAACATCACGGGTTGGTGTGAATCGGAGGGTCTGAATTAGGATAGGCAGTGAGTGGCAATGTAGGATGGAGAAAAGCACCGCGGGGTGGTCAGCATGGGGAGGTCAGGGAACATGCAGTGGCAATGTAGGATAGTTTTCTGAAAAACATTGCGGGGTGGTGCGCATTGTATGGGTGTGTGTCACATTACATTCACTAGTAGGAGTGAGAAAAACATCATGGAGTGGTGTGAATCGGAGGGTCGGAATTAGGATAGGCAGTGAGTGGCAATGTAGGATGGAGAAAAGCACCGCGGGGTGGTCAGCATGTGGAGGTCAGGGAACATGCAGTGGCAATGCAGGATAGGTTTCTGAAAATCATCGCGGGGTGGTGCGCATTGTATGGGTGTGTGTTACATTACATTCACTAGTAGGAGTGAGAAAAACATCACGGGGTGGTGCGCATTGTATGGGTGTGTGTTACATTACATTCACTAGTAGGAGTGACAAAAACATCACGATGTGGTGAGAATCGGAGGGTCTAAATTAGTATCGGCAGTGAGTGGCAATGTAGGATGGAGAAAAGCACCGCGGGGTGGTCAGCATGGGGAGGTCAGGGAACATGCAGTGGCAATATAGGATAGGTTTCAGAAAAACATCGCGGGGTGGTGCGCATTGTATGGTTGTGTGTTACATTACATTCACTAGTAGGAGTGAGAAAAACATCACGGGGTGGTGTGAATTGGAGGGTCTGAATTAGGATAGGCAGTGAGTGGCAATGAAGGATGGAGAAAAGCACCGCGGGTCCGTCAGCATGTGGAGGTCAGGGAACATGCAGTGGCAAAGTAGGATAGGTTTCTGAAAAACATCGCGGGGTGGTGCGCATTGTATGGGTGTGTGTTACATTACATTCACTAGTATGAGTGAGAAAAACATCACGGGGTGGTGCGCATTGTATGGGTTTGTGCTACATTAAATTCACTAGGAGGAGTGAGAAAAACATCACGGGGTGGTGTGAATCAGAGCGTCTGAATTAGGATAGGCATTGAGTGGCAATGTAGGATGGAGAAAAGCACCGCGGGGTGGTCAGAATGGGGAGGTCATGGAACATGCAGTGGCAATGTAGGGTAGGTTTCTGAAAAACATCGCGGGGTGGTGCACATTGTATGGGTGTGTGTTACATTACATTCACTAGTATGAGTGAGGAAAACATCACGGGGTGGTGCGTATTGTATGGGTGTGTGTTACATTACATTCACTAGTAGGAGTGAGAAAAACATCACGCTGTGGTGCGCATTGTATGGGTGTGTGTTACATTATATTCACTAGTAGGAGTGAGAAAAATATCACGGGGTGGTGTGAATAGGAGGGTCTGAATTAGGATAGGCAGTGAGTGGCAATGTAGGATGGAGAAAAGCACCGCGGTGTGGTCAGCATGGCCAGGTCAGGGAACATGCATTGGCAATGTAGGATATTTTTCTGAAAAATATCGCGGGTGGTGCGCATTGTATGGGTGTGTGTTACATTACATTCACTAGTAGGAGTGAGAAAAACATCACGGGGTGGTGTGAATCGCAGGGTCTGAATTAGGATAGGCAGTGAGTGGCAAAGTAGGATGGAGAAAAGCACCGCGGGGTGGTCAGCATGGGGAGGTCAGGGAACATGCAATGGCAATGTAGGATAGGTTTCTGAAAAACATCGCGGGGTTGTGCGCATTGTATGGTTGTGTGTTACATTACAATCACTAGTAGGAGTGAGAAAAACATCACGAGGTGGTGCGCATTGTATGGGTGTGTGTTACATTACATTCACTAGTAGGAGTGAGAAAAACATCACGGGGTGGTGTGAATCGCAGGGTCTGAATTAGGATAGGCAGTGAGTGGCAATGTAGGATGGAGAAAAGCACCGCGGGCTGGTCAGAATGGGGAGGTCATGGAACATGCAGTGGCAAAGTAGGATAGGTTTCTGAAATAAATCGCGGGGTGGTGCGCATTGTATGGGTGTGTGTTACATTACATTCACTAGTAGGAGTGAGAAAAATATCACGGGTTGGTGCGCATTGTATGGGTGTGTGTTACATTACATTCACTAGTAGGAGTGAGAAAAACATCACGCAGTGGGGCGCATTGTATGGGTGTGTGTTACATTACATACACTAGTAGGAGTGAGAAAAACATCACGGGGTGGTGCGCATTGTATGGGTGTGTGTTACATTACATTCACTAGTAGGAGAGAGAAAAACATCACGCGGTGGTGCGCATTGTATGGGTGTGTGTTACATTACATTCACTAGTAGGAGTGAGAAAAGTATCACGGGGTGGTGTGCATTGTATGGGTGTGTGTTACATTACATTCACTAGTAGGAGTGAGAAAAACATCACGGGGTGGTGTGAATCGGAGGGTCTGAATTAGGATAGGCAGTGAGTGGCAATGTAGGATGGAGAAAAGCACCGCGGGGTGGTCAGCATGGGGAGGTCAGGGAACATGCAGTGGCAATGTAGGATAGTTTTCTGAAAAACATCGCGGGGTGGTGCGCATTGTATGGGTGTGTGTCACATTACATTCACTAGTAGGAGTGAGAAAAACATCATGGAGTGGTGTGAATCGGAGGGTCGGAATTAGGATAGGCAGTGAGTGGCAATGTAGGATGGAGAAAAGCACCGCGGGGTGGTCAGCATGTGGAGGTCAGGGAACATGCAGTGGCAATGCAGGATAGGTTTCTGAAAATCATCGCGGGGTGGTGCGCATTGTATGGGTGTGTGTTACATTACATTCACTAGTAGGAGTGAGAAAAACATCACGGGGTGGTGCGCATTGTATGGGTGTGTGTTACATTACATTCACTAGTAGGAGTGACAAAAACATCACGATGTGGTGAGAATCGGAGGGTCTATATTAGTATCGGCAGTGAGTGGCAATGTAGGATGGAGAAAAGCACCGCGGGGTGGTCAGCATGGGGAGGTCAGGGAACATGCAGTGGCTATGTAGGATAGGTTTCTGAAAAACATCGCGGTGTGGTGCGCATTTTATGGGTGTGTGTTACATTACATTCACTAGTAGGAGTGAGAAAAACATCACGGGGTGGTGCGCATTGTATGGGTGTGTGTTACATTACATTCACTAGTAGGAGTGAGAAAAACATTACGGGGTGGTGTGAATCGGAGGGTCTGATTTAGGATAGGCAGTGAGTGGCAATGTCGGATGGAGAAAAGCACTTCAGGGTGGTCAGCATGGGGAGGTCAGGGAACATGCAGTGGCAATGTAGGATAGGTTTCTGAAAAACATCGCGGGGTGGTGCACATTGTATGGTTGTGTTACATTACATTCACTAGTAGGAGTGAGAAAAACATCACGGTGTAGTGAGCATTGTATGGGTGTGTGGTACATTACACTCACTAGTAGGAGTGAGAAAAACATCACGGGCTGGTGTGAATCGCAGGGCCTGAATTAGGATAGGCAGTGAGTGGCAATGTAGAATGGAGAAAAGCACCGCGGTGTGGTCAGCATGGGGAGGTCAGGGAACATGCAATGGCAATGTAGGATAGGTTTCTGAAAAACATCGCGGGGTGGTGCGCATTGTATGGTTGTGTGTTACATTACATTCACTAGTAGGAGTGAGAAAAACATCATGGGGTGGTGTGAATTGGAGGGTCTGAATTAGGATAGGCAGTGAGTGGCAATGTAGGATGGAGAAAAGCACCGCGGGGTGGTCAGAATGGGGAGGTCATGGAACATGTAGTGGCAATGTAGGATAGGTTTCTGAAAAACATCGCGGGGTGGTGTGCATTGTATGGGTGTGTGTTACATTACATTCACTAGTAGGAGTGAGAAAAACATCACAGGGTGGTGCGCATTGTATGGGTGTGTGTTACATTACATTCACTAGTAGGAGTGAGAAAAACATCACGGGGTGGTGTGAATCGGAGGGTCTGAATTAGGATAGGTAGTGAGTGGCAATGTAGGATGGAGAAAAGCACCGCGGGGTGGTCAGCATGGGGAGGTCAGTGAACATGCAGTGGCAATGTAGGATATTTTTCTGAAAAATATCGCGGGGTGGTGCGCATTGTATGGGTGTGTGTTACATTACATTCACTAATAGGAGTGAGAAAAACATCACGGGGTGGTGTGAATCGGAGGGTCTGAATTAGGATAGGCAGTGAGTGGCAATGTAGGATGGAGAAAAGCACCGCGGTGTGGTCAGCATGGGGAGGTCAGGGAACATGCAGTGGCAATGAACGATAGTTTTCTGAAAAACATCATGGGGTGGTGCGCATTGTATGGGTGTGTGTTACATTACATTCACTAGTAGGAGTGAGAAAAACATCACGGGGTGGTGTGAATCGGAGGGTCTGAATTAGGATAGGCAGTGAGTGGCAATGTAGGATGGAGAAAAGCACCGCGGGGTGGTCAGCATGGGGAGGTCAGGGAACATGCAGTGGCAATGTAGGATAGTTTTCTGAAAAGCATCGCGGGGTGGTGCGCATTGTATGGGTGTGTGTCACATTACATTCACTAGTAGGAGTGACAAAAACATCATGGAGTGGTGTGAATCGGAGGGTCGGAATTAGGATAGGCAGTGAGTGGCAATGTAGGATGGAGAAAAGCACCGCGGGGTGGTCAGCATGTGGAGGTCAGGAAACATGCAGTGGCAATGCAGGATAGGTTTCTGAAAATCATCGCGGGGTGGTGCGCATTGTATGGGTGTGTGTTACATTACATTCACTAGTAGGAGTGAGAAAAACATCACGGGGTGGTGCGCATTGTATGGGTGTGTGTTAAATTACATTCACTAGTAGGAGTGACAAAAACATCACGAGGTGGTGAGAATCGGAGGGTCTAAATTAGTATCGGCAGTGAGTGGCAATGTAGGATGGAGAAAAGCACCGCGGGGTGGTCAGCATGAGGAGGTCAGGGAACATGCAGTGGCTATTTAGGATAGGTTTCTGAAAAACATCGCGGTGTGGTGCGCAATGTATGGGTGTGTGTTACATTACATTCACTAGTAGGAGTGAGAAAAACATCACGGGGTGGTGCGCATTGTATGGGTGTGTGTTACATTACATTCACTAGTAGGAGTGATAAAAACATCACGGCGTGATGTGAATCGGAGGGTCTGAATTACGATAGGCAGTGAGTGGCAATGTAGGATGGAGAAAAGCACCGCGGGGTGGTCAGAATGGGGACTTCAGGAAACATGCAGTGGCAAAGTAGGATAGGTTTCTGAAAAACATCGTGGGGTGGTGCACATTATATGGGTGTGTGTTGCATAACATTCACTAGTAGGAGTGAGAAAAACATCACGGGGTGGTGTGAATCGGAGGGACTGATTTAGGATAGGCAGTGAGTGGCAATGTCGGAGAGAGAAAAGCACCGCGCGGTGGTCAGCATGGGGAGGTCAGGGAACATGCAGTGGCAATGTAGGATAGGTTTCTGAAAAGCATCCCGGGTTGGTGCGCATTGTATGGGTGTGTGTTACATTACATTCACTAGTAGGGATGAGAAAAACATCACGGGGTGGTGCGCATTGTATGGGTGTGTGTTACATTACATTCACTAGAAGGAGTGAGAAAAACATCACGGGGTGGTGTGAATCGGAGGGTCTGAATTAGGATAGGCAGTGAGTGGCAATGTAGGATGGAGAAAAGCACCGCGGGGTGGTGAGCATGGGGAAGTCAGGGAACATGCAGTGGCAATGTAGGATATTTTTCTGAAAAATATCGCGGGGTGGTGCGCATTGTATGGGTGTGTGTTACATTACATTCACTAGTAGGAGTGAGAAAAACATCACGGGGTGGTGCGCATTGTATGGGTGTGTGTTACATTACATTCACTAGTAGGAGTGAGAAAAACATCACGGCGTGGTGAGAATCGCAGGGTCTGAATTAGGATAGGCAGTGAGTGGCAATGTAGGATGGAGAAAAGCACCGCGGGCTGGTCAGAATGGGGAGGTCATGGAACATGCAGTGGCAATGTAGGATAGCTTTCTGAAAAACATCGCGGGGTAGTGCGCATTGTATGGGTGTGTGTTACATTACATTCACTAGTAGGAGTGAGAAAAACATCACGGGGTGGTGCGCATTGTATGGGTGTGTGTTACATTACATTCACTAGTAAGAGAGAGAAAAACATCACGCGGTGGTGCACATTGTATGGGTGTGTGTTACATTACATTCACTAGTAGGAGTGAGAAAAACATCACGGGGTGGTGTGAATCGGAGGGTCTGAATTAGTATAGGCAGTGAGTGGCAATGTAGGATGGAGAAAAGCACCGCGGTGTGGTCAGCATGGGGAGGTCAGTGAACATGCAGTGGCAATGTAGGATAGGTTTCTGAAAAATATCGCGGGGTGGTGCGCATTGTATGGGTGTGTGTTACATTACATTCACTAGTAGGAGTGAGAAAAACATCACGGGGTGGTGTGAATCGGAGGGTCTGAATTAGGAAAGGCAGTGAGTGGCAATGTAGAATGGATTAAAGCACCGCGGGGTGGTCAGCATGGGGAGGTCAGGGAACATGCAATGGCAATGTAGGATAGGTTTCAGAAAAACATCGCGGGGTGGTGCGCATTGTATGGTTGTGTGTTACATTACATTCACTAATAGGAGTGAGAAAAACATCACGGGGTGGTGTGAATTGGAGGGTCTGAATTAGGATAGGCAGTGAGTGGCAATGAAGGATGGAGAAAAGCACCGCGGGTCCGTCAGCATGTGGAGGTCAGGGAACATGCAGTGGCAAAGTAGGATAGGTTTCTGAAAAACATCGCGGGGTGGTGCACATTGTATGGGTGTGTGTTACATTACATTCACTAGTATGAGTGAGAAAAACATCACGGGGTGGTGCGCATTGTATGGGTTTGTGCTACATTAAATTCACTAGGAGGAGTGAGAAAAACATCACGGGGTGGTGTGAATCAGAGCGTCTGAATTAGGATAGGCAGTGAGTGGCAATGTAGGATGGAGAAAAGCACCGCGGGGTGGTCAGAATGGGGATGTCATGGAACATGCAGTGGCAATGTAGGGTAGGTTTCTGAAAAACATCGCGGGGTGGTGCACATTGTATGGGTGTTTGTTACATTACATTCACTAGTAGGAGTGAGAAAAACATCACGGGGTGGTGCGCATTGTATGCGTGTGTGTTACATTACATTCACTAGTAGGAGTGAGAAAAACATCACGCTGTGGTGCGCATTGTATGGGTGTGTGTTACATTACATTCACTAGTAGGAGTGAGAAAAATATCACGGGGTGGTGTGAATAGGAGGGTCTGAATTAGGATAGGCAGTGAGTGGCAATGTAGGATGGAGAAAAGCACCGCGGTGTGGTCAGCATGGCCAGGTCAGGGAACATGCATTGGCAATGTAGGATATTTTTCTGAAAAATATCGCGGGTGGTGCGCATTGTATGGGTGTGTGTTACATTACATTCACTAGTAGGAGTGAGAAAAACATCACGGGGTGGTGTGAATCGCAGGGTCTGAATTAGGATAGGCAGTGAGTGGCAAAGTAGGATGGAGAAAAGCACCGCGGGGTGGTCAGCATGGGGAGGTCAGGGAACATGCAATGGCAATGTAGGATAGGTTTCTGAAAAACATCGCGGGGTTGTGCGCATTGTATGGTTGTGTGTTACATTACAATCACTAGTAGGAGTGAGAAAAACATCACGAGGTGGTGCGCATTGTATGGGTGTGTGTTACATTACATTCACTAGTAGGAGTGAGAAAAACATCACGGGGTAGTGTGAATCGCAGGGTCTGAATTAGGATAGGCATTGAGTGGCAATGTAGGATGGAGAAAAGCACCGCGGGCTGGTCAGAATGGGGAGGTCATGGAACATGCAGTGGCAAAGTAGGATAGGTTTCTGAAATAAATCGCGGGGTGGTGCGCATTGTATGGGTGTGTGTTACATTACATTCACTAGTAGGAGTGAGAAAAACATCACGGGGTGGTGCGCATTGTATGGGTGTGTGTTACATTACATTCACTATTAGGATTGAGAAAAACATCACGGGGTGGTGTGAATCGGAGGGTCTGAATTAGTATAGGCAGTGAGTGGCAGTGTAGGATGGAGAAAAGCACCGCGGTGTGGTCAGCATGGGGAGGTCAGGGAACATGCAGTGGCAATGTAGGATAGGTTTCTGAAAAATATCGCGGGGTGGTGCGCATTGTATGGGTGTGTGTTACATTACATTCACTAGTAGGAGTGAGAAAAACATCACGGGGTGGTGTGAATCGGAGGGTCTGAATTAGGATAGGCAGTGAGTGGCAATGTAGGATGGAGAAAAGCACCGCGGGGTGGTCAGCATGGGGAGGTCAGGGAACATGCAGTGGCAATGTAGGATAGGTTTATGAAAATTATCGCGGGGTGCTGCGCATTGTATGGGTGTGTGTTACATTACATTCACTAGTAGGAGTGAGAAAAACATTACGTGGTTGTGTGAATCGGAGGGTCTGAATTAGAATAGGCAGTGAGTGGCAATGTAGGATGGAGAAAAGCACCGCGGGGTGGTCAGCATGGGGAGGTCAGGGAACACGCAGTGCCAATATAGGATAGGTTTCTGAAAAACATCGTAGGGTGGTGCGCATTGTATGGGTGTGTGTTACATTACATTCACTAGTAGGAGTGAGAAAAATATCACGGGGTGGTGCGCATTGTATGGGTGTGTGTTACATTACATTCACTAGTAGGAGTGAGAAAAACATCACGGGGTGGTGTCAATCGCAGGGTCTGAATTAGGATAGGCAGAGAGTGGCAATGTAGGATGGAGTAAAGCACCGCGGGGTGGTCAGCATGGGGAGGTCAGGGAACATGCAGTGGCAATGTAGGATAGGTTTCTGAAAAACATCGCGGGGTGGTGCGAATTGTATGGGTGTGAGTTACATTACATTCACTAGTAGGAGTGAGAAAAACATCGGGGAGTAGTGCGCATTGTATGGGTGTGTGTTACATTACATTCACTAGTAGGAGTGAGAAAAACATCACGGGGTGGTGTGAATCGCAGGGCCTGTATTAGGATAGGCAGTGAGTGGCAATGTAGGATGGAGAAAAGCACCGCTGGGTGGTCAGCATGGGGAGGTCAGGGAACATGCAATGGCAATGTAGGATAGGTTTCTGAAAAACATCGCGGGGTGGTGCACAATGTATGGTTGTGTGTTACATTACATTCACTAGTAGGATTGAGAAAAACATCACGGGGTGGTGTGAATCGGAGGGTCTGAATTAGTATAGGCAGTGAGTGGCAGTGTAGGATGGAGAAAAGCACCGCGGTGTGGTCAGCATGGGGAGGTCAGGGAACATGCAGTGGCAATGTAGGATAGGTTTCTGAAAAATATCGCGGGGTGGTGCGCATTGTATGGGTGTGTGTTACATTACATTCACTAGTAGGAGTGAGTAAAACATCACGGGGTGGTGTGAATCGGAGGGTCTGAATTAGGATAGGCAGTGAGTGGCAATGTAGGATGGAGAAAAGCACCGCGGGGTGGTCAGTATGGGGAGGTCAGGGAACATGCAGTGGCAATGTAGGATAGGTTTATGAAAATTATCGCGGGGTGCTGCGCATTGTATGGGTCTGTGTTACATTACATTCACTAGTAGGAGTGAGAAAAACATTACGTGGTTGTGTGAATCGGAGGGTCTGAATTAGAATAGGCAGTGAGTGGCAATGAAGGATGGAGAAAAGCACCGCGGGGTGGTCAGCATGGGGACGTCAGGGAACATGCAGTGGCAATGTAGGATAGGTTTCTGAAAAACATCGCGGGATGGTGCACATTGTATGGGTGTGTGTTACATAACATTCACTAGTAGGAGTGAGAAAAACATCACGAGGTGGTGTGAATCGGAGGGACTGATTTAGGATAGGCAGTGAGTGGCAATGTCGGATGCAGAAAAGCACTGCGGGGTGGTCAGCATGGGGAGGTCAGGGAACATGCAGTGGCAATGTAGGATAGGTTTCTGAAAAACATCGCGGGGTGGTGCGCATTCTATGGGTGTGTGTTACATTACATTCACTAGTAGGAGTGAGAAAAATATCACGGGGTGGTGCGCGTTGTATGGGTGTGTGTTACATTACATTCACTAGTAGCAGTGAGACAAACATCACGGGGTGGTGTGAATCGCAGGGTCTGAATTAGGATAGGCAGTGAGTGGCAATGTAGGATGGAGAAAAGCACCGCGGGGTGGTCAGCATGGGGAGGTCAGGGAACATGCAGTGGCAATGTAGGAAAGGTTTCTGAAAAACATCGCGGGGTGGTGCGCATTGTATGGGTGTGTGTTATATTACATTCACTAGTAGGAGTGAGAAAAACATCACGGGGTAGTGTGCATTGTATGGGTGTGTGTTACATTATTCACTAGTAGGAGTGAGAAAAACATCACGGGGTGGTGTGAATCGCAGGGCCTAAATTAGGATAGGCAGTGAGTGGCAATGTAGGATGGAGAAAAGCACCGCCGTGTGCTCAGCATGGGGAGGTCAGGGAACATGCAGTGGCAATGTAGGATAGGTTTCTGAAAAATATCGCGGGGTGGTGCGCATTGTATGGGTGTGTGTTACATTATATTCACTAGTAGGAGTGAGTAAAACATCACGGGGTGGTGTGAATCGGAGGGTCTGAATTAGGATAGGCAGTGAGTGGCAATGTAGGATGGAGAAAAGCACCGCGGGGTGGTCAGCATGGGGAGGTCAGGGAACATGCAGTGGCAATGAACGATAGTTTTCTGAAAAACATCACGGGGTGGTGCGCATTGTATGGGTGTGTGTTACATTACATTCACTAGTAGGAGTGAGAAAAACATCACGGGGTGGTGCGCATTGTATGGGTGTGTGTTACATTACATTCACTAGTAGGAGTGAGATAAACATCACGGGGTGGTGTGAATCGGAGGGTTTGAATTAGGATAGGAAGTGAGTGGCAATGTAGGATGGAGAAACGCACCGTGGGGTGGTCAGAATGGGGAGGTCATGGAACATGCAGTGGCAATGTAGGATAGGTTTCTGAAAAACATCGCGGGGTGGTGCGCATTGTATGGGTGTGTGTTACATTACATTCACTAGTAGGAGTGAGAAAAACATCACGGGGTGGTGCGCATTGTATGGGTGTGTGTTACATTACATTCACTAGTAGGAGAGAGAAAAACATCACGCGGTGGTGCGCATTGTATGGGTGTGTGTTACATTACATTCACTAGTAGGAGTTAGAAAAAAATCACGGGGTGGTGTAAATCGCAGGGTCTGAATTAGGATAGGCAGTGAGTGGAAATGTAGGATGGAGAAAAGCACCGCGGGGTGGTCAGCATGGGGAGGTCAGGGAACATTCAGTGGCAATGTAGGATAGGTTTATGAAAAATATCGCGGGGTGGTGCGCATTGTATGGGTGTGTGTTACATTACATTCACTAGTAGGAGTGAGAAAAACATCACGGGGTTGTGTGAATCGGAGGGTCTGAATTAGGATAGGCAGTGAGTGGCAATGTCGGATGGAGAAAAGCACCGCGGGGTGGTCAGCATGGGGAGGTCAGGGAACATGCAGTGGCAATGTAGGATAGGTTTCTGAAAAACATCGCGGGGTGGTGCGCATTGTATGGGTGTGTGTTACATTACATTCACTAGTAGGAGTGAGAAAAATATCACGGGGTGGTGTGCATTGTATGGGTGTGTGTTACAGTACATTCACTAGTAGGAGTGTGAAAAACATCACGGGGTGGTGTGAATCGGAGGGTCTGAATTAGGATAGGCAGTGAGTGGCAATGTAGGATGGAGAAAAGCACCGCGGGGTGGTCGGCATGGGGAGGTCAGGGAACATGCAGTGGCAATGTAGGATAGTTTTCTGAAAAACATCGCGGGATGGTGCACATTGTATGGGTGTGTGTTACATAACATTCACTAGTAGGAGTGAGAAAAACATTACGGGGTGGTGTGAATCGGAGGGTCTGATTTAGGATAGGCAGTGAGTGACAATGTCGGATGGAGAAAAGCACTGCGGGGTGGTCAGCATGGGGATGTCAGGGAACATGCAGTGGCAATGTAGGATAGGTTTCTGAAAAACATCGCGGGGTGGTGCGCATTGTATGGTTGTGTGTTACATTACATTCACTAGTAGGAGTGAGAAAAACATCACGGGGTAGTGAGCATTGTATGGGTGTGTGTTACATTACATTCACTAGTAGGAGTGAGAAAAACATCACGGGGCGGTGTGAATCGCAGGGCCTGAATTAGGATAGGCAGTGAGTGGCAATGTAGGATGGAGAAAAGCACCGCGGGATGGTCAGCATGGGGAGGTCAGGGAACATGCAATGGCAATGTAGGATAGGTTTCTGAAAAACATCGCGGGGTGGTGCGCATTGTATGGTTGTGTGTTACATTACATTCACTAGTAGGAGTGAGAAAAACATCATGGGGTGGTGTGAATTGGAGGGTCTGAATTAGGATAGGCAGTGAGAGGCAATGTAGGATGGAGAAAAGCACCGCGGGGTGGTCAGAATGGGGAGGTCATGGAACATGTAGTGGCAATGTAGAATAGGTTTCTGAAAAACATCGCGGGGTGGTGTGCATTGTATGATTGTGTGTTACAATACATTCACTAGTAGGAGTGAGAAAAACATCACAGGGTGGTGCGCATTGTATGGGTGTGTGTTACATTACATTCACTAGTAGGAGTGAGAAAAACATCACGGGGTGGTGTGAATCGGAGGTTCTGAATTAGGATAGGCAGTGAGTGGCAATGTAGGATGGAGAAAAGCACCGCGGGGTGGTCAGCATGGGGAGGTCAGGGAACATGCAGTGGCAATGTAAGATATTTTTCTGAAAAATATCGCGAGGTGGTGCGCATTGTATGGGTGTGTGTTACATTACATTCACTAGTAGGAGTGAGAAAAACATCACGGGCTGGTGTGAATCGGAGGGTCTGAATTAGGATAGGCAGTGAGTGGCAATGTAGGATGGAGAAAAGCACCGCGGGGTTGTCAGCATGGGGAGGTCAGGGAACATGCAGTGGCAATGAACGATAGTTTTCTGAAAAACATCATGGGGTGGTGCGCATTGTATGGGTGTGTGTTACATTACATTCACTAGTAGGATTGAGAAAAACATCACGGGGTGGTGTGAAGCGGAGGGTCTGAATTAGGATAGGCAGTGAGTGGCAATGTAGGATGGAGAAAAGCACCGCGGGGTGGTCAGCATGGGGAGGTCAGGGAACATGCAGTGGCAATGTAGGATATTTTTCTGAAAAATATCGCGAGGTGGTGCGCATTGTATGGGTGTGTGTTACATTACGTTCACTAGTAGGAGTGAGAAAAACATCAAGGGGTGGTGCGCATTGTATGGGTGTGTGTTACATTACATTCACTAGTAGGAGTGACAAAAACATCACGAGGTGGTGAGAATCGGAGGGTCTAAATTAGTATCGGCAGTGAGTGGCAATGTAGGATGGAGAAAAGCACCGCGGGGTGGTCAGCATGGGGAGGTCAGGGAACATGCAGTGGCTATGTTGGATAGGTTTCTGAAAAACATCGCGGTGTGGTGCGCATTTTATGGGTGTGTGTTACATTACATTCACTAGTAGGAGTGAGAAAAACATCACGGGGTGGTGCGCATTGTATGGGTGTGTGTTACATTACATTCACTAGTAGGAGTGATAAAAACATCACGGCGTGATGTGAATCGGAGGGTCTGAATTACGATAGGCAGTGAGTGGCAATGTAGGATGGAGAAAAGCACCGCGGGGTGGTCAGAATGGGGACTTCAGGAAACATGCAGTGGCAAAGGAGGATAGGTTTCTGAAAAACATCGCAGGGTGGTGCACATTATATGGGTGTGTGTTGCATAACATTCACTAGTAGGAGTGAGAAAAACATCACGGGGTGGTGTGAATCGGAGGGACTGATTTAGGATAGGCAGTGAGTGGCAATGTCGGAGAGAGAAAAGCACCGCGCGGTGGTCCGCATGGGGAGGTCAGGGAACATGCAGTGGCAATGTAGGATAGGTTTCTGAAAAGCATCCCGTGTTGGTGCGCATTGTATGGGTGTGTGTTACATTACATTCACTAGTAGGGATGAGAAAAACATCACGGGGTGTTGCACATTGTATGGGTGTGTGTTACATTACATTCACTAGAAGGAGTGAGAAAAACATCACGGGGTGGTGTGAATCAGAGGGTCTGAATTAGGATAGGCAGTGAGTGGCAATGTAGGATGGAAAAAAGCACCGCGTGGTGGTCAGCATGGGGAGGTCAGGGAACATGCAATGGCAATGTAGGATAGGTTTCTGAAAAACATCGCGGGGTGGTGCGCATTGTATGGTTGTCTGTTACATTACATTCACTAGTAGGAGTGAGAAAAACATCACGGGGTGGTGTGAATCGGAGGGTCTGAATTAGGATAGGCAGTGAGTGGCACTGTAGGAAGGAGAAAAGCACCGCGGGTCCGTCAGCATGGGGAGGTCAGGGAACATGCAGTGGCAAATTAGGATAGGTTTCTGAAAAACATCGCGGGGTGGTGCGCATTGTATGGGTGTGTGTTACATTACATTCACTAGTAGGAGTGAGAAAAACATCACGGGGTGGTGCACATTGTATGGGTGTGTGTTACATTACATTCACTAGTAGGAGTGAGAAAAACATCACGGGGTGGTGTGCATTGTATGGGTGTGTGTTACATTACATTCACTAGTAGGAGTGAGAAAAACATCACGGGGTGGTGTGAATCAGAGGGTCTGAATTAGGATAGGCAGTGAGTGGCAATGTAGGATGGAGAAAAGCACCGCGGGGTGGTCAGAATGGGGAGGTCATGGAACATGCATTGGCAATGTCGGATAGGTTTCTGAAAAACATCGCGGAGTGGTGCACATTGTATGGGTGTGTGTTACATTACATTCACTAGTAGGAGTGAGAAAAACATCACGGGGTGGTGCGCATTGTATGGGTGTGTGTTACATTACATTCACTAGTAGGAGTGACAAAAACATCACGAGGTGGTGAGAATCGGAGGGTCTGAATTAGTATCGGCAGTGAGTTGCAATGTAGGATGGAGAAAAGCACCGCGGGGTGGTCAGCATGGGGAGGTCAGGGAACATGCAGTGGCTATGTAGGATAGGTTTCTGAAAAACATCAAGTGGTGGTGCGCATTTTATGGGTGTGTGTTACATTACATTCACTAGTAGGAGTGAGAAAAACATCACGGGGTGGTGCGCATTGTATGGGTGTGTGTTACATTACATTCCCTAGTAGGAATGAGAAAAACATCACGGGGTGGTGTGCATTGTATGGGTGTGTGTTACATTGCATTCACTAGTAGGAGTGAGAAAAACATCACGGAGTGGTGTGAATCAGAGGGTCTGAATTAGGATAGGCAGTGAGTGGCAATGTAGGATGGAGAAAAGGACCGAGGGGTGGTCAGAATGGGGAGGTCATGGAACATGCAGTGGCAATGTAGGATAGTTTTCTGAAAAACATCGCGGGGTGGTGCGCATTGTATGGGTGTGTGTTACATTACATTCATTGGTAGGAGTGAGAAAAACTTCACGGGGTGGTGCGCATTGTATGGGTGTGTGTTACATTACATTCACTAGTAGGAGTGCGAATAACATCACGGGGTGGTGTGAATCGGAGGGTCTGAATAAGTACAGGCTGTGAGTGGCAATGTAGGATGGAGAAAAGCACCGCGGGGTGGTCAGCATGGGGAGGTCAGGGAACATGCAGTGGCAATGTAGGATAGGATTGTGAAAAATATCGCGGGGTGGTGCGCATTGTATGGGTGTGTGTTACATTACATTCACTAGTAGGAGTGAGAAAAACATCACGGGGTTGTGTGAATCGGAGGGTCTGAATTAGGATAGGCAGTGAGTGGCAATGTCGGATGGAGAAATGCACCGCGGGATGGTCAGCATGGGGAGGTCAGGGAACATGCAGTGGCAATGTAGGATAGGTTTCTGAAAAACATCGCGGGGTGGTGCGCATTTTATGGGTGTGTGTTACATTACATTCACTAGTAGGAGTGTGAAAAATATCACGGGGTGGTGCGCATTGTATGGGTGTGTGTTACATTACATTCACTAGTAGGAGTGAGAAAAACATCACGGGGTAGTGAGCATTGTATGGGTGCGTGTTACATTACATTCACTAGTAGGAGTGAGAAAAACATCACGGGGTGGTGTGAATCGGAGGGTCTGAATTAGGATAGGCAGTGAGTGGCAATGTAGGATGGAGAAAAGCACCGCGGGGTGGTCAGCATGGGGAGGTCAGGGAACATGCAATGGCAATGTAGTATAGGTTTCTGAAAAACATCGCAGGGTGGTGCGCATTGTATGGTTGTGTGTTACATTACATTCACTAGTAGGAGTGAGAAAAACATCACGGGGTGGTGTGAATTGGAGGGTCTGAATTAGGATAGGCAGTGAGTGGCAATGTAGGATGAAGAAAAGCACCGCGGGGTGGTCAGAATGGGGAGGTCATGGAACATGCAGTGGCAGTGTAGGATAGGTTTCTGAAAAACATCGCGGGGTGGTGCGCATTGTATGGGTGTGTGTTACATTACATTCACTAGTAGGAGTGAGAAAAACATCACAGGGTGGTGCGCATTGTATGGGTGTGTGTTACATTACATTCACTAGTAGGAGTGAGAAAAACATCACGCGGTGGTGCGCATTGTATGGGTGTGTGTTACATTACATTCACTAGTAGGAGTGAGAAAAACATCACGGGGTGGTGTGAATCGGAGGATCTGAATTAGGATAGGCAGTGAGTGGCAATGTAGGATGGAGAAAAGCACTGCAGGCTGGTCAGCATGGGGAGGTCAGGGAACATGCAGTGGCAATGTAGGATATTTTTCTGAAAAATATCGCGGGGTGGTGCGCATTGTATGGGTGTGTGTTACATTACATTCACTAGTAGGAGTGAGAAAAACATCACGGGGTGGTATGAATCGAAGGGTCTGAATTAGGATAGGCAGTGAGTTGCAATGTAGGATGGAGGAAAGCACCGCGGGGTGGTCAGCATGGGGAGGTCAGGGAACATGCAGTGGCTATGTAGGATAGGTTTCTGAAAAACATCGCGGTGTGGTGCGCATTTTATGGGTGTGTGTTACATTACATTCACGAGTAGGAGTGAGAAAAACATCACGGGGTGGTGCGCATTGTATGGGTGTGTGTTACATTACATTCACTAGTAGGAGTGATAAAAACATCACGGCGTGATGTGAATCGGAGGGTCTGAATTATGATAGGCAGTGAGTGGCAATGTAGGATGGAGAGAAGCACCGTGGGGTGGTCAGAATGGGGACTTCAGGAAACATGCAGTGGCAAAGTAGGATAGGTTTCTGAAAAACATCGCGGGGTGGTGCACATTATATGGGTTTGTGTTGCATAACATTCACAAGTAGGAGTGAGAAAAACATCACGGTGTGGTGTGAATCGGAGGGTCTGATTTAGGATAGGCAGTGAGTGGCAATGTCGGAGAGAGAAAAGCACCGCGCGGTGGTCAGCATGGGGAGGTCAGGGAACATGCAGTGGCAATGTAGGATAGGTTTCTGAAAAGCATCCCGGGTTGGTGCGCATTGTATGTGTGTGTGTTACATTACATTCACTAGTAGGGATGAGAAAAACATCACGGGGTGGTGCGCATTGTATGGGTGTGTGTTACATTACATTCAGTAGAAGGAGTGAGCAAACATCACGGGGTGGTGTGAATCAGAGGGTCTGAATTAGGATAGGCAGTGAGTGGCAATGTAGGATGGAAAAAAGCACCGCGTGGTGGTCAGCATGGGGAGGTCAGGGAACATGCAATGCCAATGTAGGATAGGTTTCTGAAAAACATCGCGTGGTGGTGCGCATTGTATGGTTGTCTGTTACATTACATTCACTAGTAGGAGTGAGAAAAACTTCACGGGGTGGTGCGCATTGTATGGGTGTGTGTTACATTACATTCACTAGTAGGAGTGCGAAAAACATCACGGGGGGGTGTGAATCGTAGGGTCTGAATTAGGACAGGCTGTGAGTGGCAATGTAGGATGGAGAGAAGCACCGCGGGGTGGTCAGCATGGGGAGGTCAGGGAACATGCAGTGGCTATGTAGGATAGGTTTCTGAAAAACATCAAGTGGTGGTGCGCATTTTATGGGTGAGTGTTACATTACATTCACTAGTAGGAGTGAGAAAAACATCACGGGGTGGTGCGCATTGTATGGGTGTGTGTTACATTACATTCACTAGTAGGAGTGAGAAAAACATCACGGGGTGCTGTGCATTGTATGGGTGTGTGTTACATTACATTCACTAGTAGGAGTGAGAAAAACATCACGGAGTGGTGTGAATCAGAGGGTCTGAATTAGGATAGGCAGTGAGTTGCAATGTAGGATGGAGAAAAGGACCGAGGGGTGGTCAGAATGGGGAGGTCATGGAACATGCAGTGGCAATGTAGGATAGTTTTCTGAAAAACATCGCGGGGTGGTGCGCACTGTATGGGTGTGTGTTACATTACATTCACTAGTAGGAGTGAGAAAAACTTCACGGGGTGGTGCGCATTGTATGGGTGTGTGTTACATTACATTCACTAGTATGAGTGCGAAAAACATCACGGGGGGTGTGAATCGTAGGGTCTGAATTAGGACAGGCTGTGAGTGGCAATGTAGGATGGAGAGAAGCACCGCGGGGTGGTCAGCATGGGGAGGTCATGGAACATGCAGTGGCAATGTAGGATAGGTTTCTGAAAATCATCGCAGGGTGGTGCGCATTGTATGGTTGTGTGTTACATTACATTCACTAGTAGGAGTGAGAAAAACATCACGTGGTGGTGTGAATTGGAGGGTCTGAATTAGGATAGGCAGTGAGTGGCAATGTTCGATGGAGAAAAGCACCGCGGGGTGGTCAGAATGGGGAGGTCATGGAACATGCAGTGGCAGTGTAGGATAGGTTTCTGAAAAACATCGCGGGGTGGTGCGCATTGTATGGGTGTGTGTTACATTACATTCACTAGTAGGAG
The DNA here is from genome assembly GCF_034190915.1 of Cavia porcellus. Classification (NCBI taxonomy): domain Eukaryota; kingdom Metazoa; phylum Chordata; class Mammalia; order Rodentia; family Caviidae; genus Cavia; species Cavia porcellus. Next base: position 810,486 of record NW_026947602.1, read on the forward strand.
TGAGAAAAAACATCACAGTGTGGTGCGCATTGTATGGGTGTGTGTTACATTACATTCACTAGTAGGAGTGAGAAAAACATCACGCGGTGGTGCGCATTGTATGGGTGTTTGTTACATTACATTCACTAGTAGGAGTGAGAAAAACATCACGGGGTGGTGTGAATCGGAGGGTCTGAATTAGGATAGGCAGTGAGTGGCAATGTAGGATGGAGAAAAGCACCGCGGGCTGGTCAGCATGGGGAGGTCAGGGAACATGCAGTCTCTAAGTAGGATAGGTTTCTGAAAAACATCGCGGTGTGGTGCGCATTTTAAGGGTGTGTGTTACATTACATCACGAGTAGGAGTGAGAAAAACATCACGGGGTGGTGCGCATTGTATGGGTGTGTGTTACATTACATTCACTAGTAGGAGTGAGAAAAACATCACGGGGTGGTGTGAATCGGAGGGTCTGATTTAGGATAGGCAGTGTGTGGCAATGTCGGAGAGAGAAAAGCACCGCGCGGTGGTCAGCATGGGGAGGTCAGGGAACATGCAGTGGCAATGTAGGATAGGTTTCTGAAAAGCATCCGGGGTTGGTGCGCATTGTATGTGTGTGTGTTACATTACATTCACTAGTAGGGATGAGAAAAACATCACGGGGTGGTGCGCATTGTATGGGTGTGTGTTACATTACATTCACTAGAAGGAGTGAGAAAAACATCACGGGGTGGTGTAAATCAGAGGGTCTGAATTAGGATAGGCAGTGAGTGGCAATGTAGGATGGAAAAAAGCACCGCGTGGTGGTCAGCATGGGGAGGTCAGGGAACATGCAATGCCAATGTAGGATAGGTTTCTGAAAAACATCGCGGGGTGGTGCGCATTGTATGGGTGTGTGTTACATTACATTCACTAGTAGGAGTGACAAAAACATCACGAGTTGGTGAGAATCGGAGGGTCTGAATTAGTATCGGCAGTGAGTTGCAATGTAGGATGGAGAAAAGCACCGCGGGGTTGTCAGCATGGGGAGGTCAGTGAACATGCAGTGGCTATGTAGGATAGGTTTCTGAAAAACATCAAATGGTGGTGCGCATTTTATGGGTGAGTGTTACATTACATTCACTAGTAGGAGTGAGAAAAACATCACGGGGTGGTGCGCATTGTATGGGTGTGTGTTACATTACATTCCCTAGTAGGAGTGAGAAAAACATCACGGGGTGGTGTGCATTGTATGGGTGTGTGTTACATTACATTCACTAGTAGGAGTGAGAAAAACATCACGGAGTGGTGTGAATCAGAGGGTCTGAATTAGGATAGGCAGTGAGTGGCAATGTAGGATGGAGAAAAGGACCGTGGGATGGTCAGAATGGGGAGGTCATGGAACATGCAGTGGCAATGTAGGATAGTTTTCTGAAAAATATCGCGGGGTGGTGCGCATTGTATGGGTGTGTGTTACCTTACATTCACTAGTAGGAGTGAGAAAAACTTCACGGGGTGGTGCGCATTGTATGGGTGTGTGTTACATTACATTCACTAGTAGGAGTGCGAAAAACATCACGGGGGGGTGTGAATCGGAGGGTCTTAATTAGGACAGGCTGTGAGTGGCAATGTAGGATGGAGAAAAGCACCGCGGGTTGGTCAGCATGGGGAGGTCAGGGAACATGCAGTGGCAATGTAGGATAGGTTTCAGAAAAACATCGCGGGTTGTGCGCATTGTATGGGTGTGTGTTACATTACATTCACTAGTAGGAGTGAGAAAAACATCACGGCGTGGTGTGAATCGGAGGGTCTGAATTAGGATAGGCAGTGAGTGGCAATGTAGGATGGAGAAAAGCACCGCGGGGTGGTCAGCATGTGTAGGTCAGGGAACATGCAGGGGCAATGCAGGATAGGTTTCTGAAAAACATTGCAGGGTGGTGCGCATTGTATGGGTGTGTGTTACATTACATTCACTAGTAGGAGTGAGAAAAATATCACGGGGTGGTGCGCATTGTATGGGTGTGTGTTACATTACATTCACTAGTAGGAGTGAGAAAAACATCACGGTGTGGTGTGAATCACAGGGTCTGAATTAGGATAGGCAGTGAGTGGCATTGTAGGATGGAGAAAAGCACCGCGGGGTGGTCAGCATGGGGAGGTCAGGGAACATGCAGTGGCAATGTAGGATAGGTTTCTGAAAAACATCGCGGGGTGGTGCGCATTGTATGGTTGTGTGTTATATTACATTCACTAGTAGGAGTGAGAAAAACATCACGGGGTAGTGAGCATTGTATGGGTGCGTGTTACATTACATTCACTAGTAGGAGTGAGAAAAACATCACGGGGTGGTGTGAATCGCAGGGTCTGAATTAGGATAGGCAGTGAGTGGCAATGTAGGATGGAGAAAAGCACCGCGGGGTGGTCAGCATGGGGAGGTCAGGGAACATGCAATGGCAATGTAGGATAGGTTTCTGAAAAACATCGCAGGGTGGTGCGCATTGTATGGTTGTGTGTTACATTACATTCACTAGTAGGAGTGAGAAAAACATCACGGGGTGGTGTGAATTGGAGGGTCTGAATTAGGATAGGCAGTGAGTGGCAATGTAGGATGAAGAAAAGCACCGCGGGGTGGTCAGAATGGGGAGGTCAGGGAACATGCAATGGCAGTGTAGGATAGGTTTCTGAAAAACATCGCGGGGTGGTGCGCATTGTATGGGTGTGTGTTACATTACATTCACTAGTAGGAGTGAGAAAAACATCACGGGGTGATGTGAATCGGAGGATCTGAATTAGGATAGGCAGTGAGTGGCAATGTAGGATGGAAAAAAGCACCGCAGGCTGGTCAGCATGGGGAGGTCAGGGAACATGCAGTGGCAATGTAGGATATTTTTCTGAAAAATATCGCGCGGTGGTGCGCATTGTATGGGTGTGTGTTACATTACATTCACAAGTAGGAATGAGAAAAACATCACGGGGTGGTGTGAATCGGAGGGTCTGATTTAGGATAGGCAGTGTGTGGCAATGTCGGAGAGAGAAAAGCACCGCGCGGTGGTCAGCATGGGGAGGTCAGGGAACATGCAGTGGCAATGTAGGATAGGTTTCTGAAAAGCATCCGGGGTTGGTGCGCATTGTATGTGTGAGTGTTACATTACATTCACTAGTAGGGATGAGAAAAACATCACGGGGTGGTGCGCATTGTATGGGTGTGTGTTACATTACATTCACTAGAAGGAGTGAGAAAAACATCACGGGGTGGTGTAAATCAGAGGGTCTGAATTAGGATAGGCAGTGAGTGGCAATGTAGGATGGAAAAAAGCACCGCGTGGTGGTCAGCATGGGGAGGTCAGGGAACATGCAATGCCAATGTAGGATAGGTTTCTGAAAAACATCGCGGGGTGGTGCGCATTGTATGGGTGTGTGTTACATTACATTCACTAGTAGGAGTGACAAAAACATCACGAGTTGGTGAGAATCGGAGGGTCTGAATTAGTATCGGCAGTGAGTTGCAATGTAGGATGGAGAAAAGCACCGCGGGGTTGTCAGCATGGGGAGGTCAGTGAACATGCAGTGGCTATGTAGGATAGGTTTCTGAAAAACATCAAATGGTGGTGCGCATTTTATGGGTGAGTGTTACATTACATTCACTAGTAGGAGTGAGAAAAACATCACGGGGTGGTGCGCATTGTATGGGTGTGTGTTACATTACATTCCCTAGTAGGAGTGAGAAAAACATCACGGGGTGGTGTGCATTGTATGGGTGTGTGTTACATTACATTCACTAGTAGGAGTGAGAAAAACATCACGGAGTGGTGTGAATCAGAGGGTCTGAATTAGGATAGGCAGTGAGTGGCAATGTAGGATGGAGAAAAGGACCGTGGGATGGTCAGAATGGGGAGGTCATGGAACATGCAGTGGCAATGTAGGATAGTTTTCTGAAAAATATCGCGGGGTGGTGCGCATTGTATGGGTGTGTGTTACCTTACATTCACTAGTAGGAGTGAGAAAAACTTCACGGGGTGGTGCGCATTGTATGGGTGTGTGTTACATTACATTCACTAGTAGGAGTGCGAAAAACATCACGGGGGGGTGTGAATCGGAGGGTCTTAATTAGGACAGGCTGTGAGTGGCAATGTAGGATGGAGAAAAGCACCGCGGGTTGGTCAGCATGGGGAGGTCAGGGAACATGCAGTGGCAATGTAGGATAGGTTTCAGAAAAACATCGCGGGTTGTGCGCATTGTATGGGTGTGTGTTACATTACATTCACTAGTAGGAGTGAGAAAAACATCACGGCGTGGTGTGAATCGGAGGGTCTGAATTAGGATAGGCAGTGAGTGGCAATGTAGGATGGAGAAAAGCACCGCGGGGTGGTCAGCATGTGTAGGTCAGGGAACATGCAGGGGCAATGCAGGATAGGTTTCTGAAAAACATTGCAGGGTGGTGCGCATTGTATGGGTGTGTGTTACATTACATTCACTAGTAGGAGTGAGAAAAATATCACGGGGTGGTGCGCATTGTATGGGTGTGTGTTACATTACATTCACTAGTAGGAGTGAGAAAAACATCACGGTGTGGTGTGAATCACAGGGTCTGAATTAGGATAGGCAGTGAGTGGCATTGTAGGATGGAGAAAAGCACCGCGGGGTGGTCAGCATGGGGAGGTCAGGGAACATGCAGTGGCAATGTAGGATAGGTTTCTGAAAAACATCGCGGGGTGGTGCGCATTGTATGGTTGTGTGTTATATTACATTCACTAGTAGGAGTGAGAAAAACATCACGGGGTAGTGAGCATTGTATGGGTGCGTGTTACATTACATTCACTAGTAGGAGTGAGAAAAACATCACGGGGTGGTGTGAATCGCAGGGTCTGAATTAGGATAGGCAGTGAGTGGCAATGTAGGATGGAGAAAAGCACCGCGGGGTGGTCAGCATGGGGAGGTCAGGGAACATGCAATGGCAATGTAGGATAGGTTTCTGAAAAACATCGCAGGGTGGTGCGCATTGTATGGTTGTGTGTTACATTACATTCACTAGTAGGAGTGAGAAAAACATCACGGGGTGGTGTGAATTGGAGGGTCTGAATTAGGATAGGCAGTGAGTGGCAATGTAGGATGAAGAAAAGCACCGCGGGGTGGTCAGAATGGGGAGGTCAGGGAACATGCAATGGCAGTGTAGGATAGGTTTCTGAAAAACATCGCGGTGTGGTGCACATTTTATGGGTGTGTGTTACATTACATTCACAAGTAGGAGTGAGAAAAACATCACGGGGTGGTGCGCATTGTATGGGTGTGTGTTACATTACATTCACTAGTAGGAGTGATAAAAACATCACGGCGTGATGTGAATCGGAGGGTCTGAATTATGATAGGCAGTGAGTGGCAATGTAGGATGGAGAGAAGCACCGTGGGGTGGTCAGAATGGGGACTTCAGGAAACATGCAGTGGCAAAGTAGGATAGGTTTCTGAAAAACATCGCGGGGTGGTGCACATTATATGGGTTTGTGTTGCATAACATTCACAAGTAGGAGTGAGAAAAACATCACGGTGTGGTGTGAATCGGAGGGTCTGATTTAGGATAGGCAGTGAGCGGCAATGTCGGATGGAGAAAAGCACCGCGCGGTGGTCAGCATGGGGAGGTCAGGGAACATGCAGTGGCAATGTAGGATAGGTTTCTGAAAAGCATCCCGGGTTGGTGCGCATTGTATGTGTGCGTGTTACATTACATTCAGTAGTAGGGATGAGAAAAACATCACGGGGTGGTGCGCATTGTATGGGTGTGTGTTACATTACATTCAGTAGAAGGAGTGAGCAAAACATCACGGGGTGGTGTGAATCAGAGGGTCTGAATTAGGATAGGCAGTGAGTGGCAATGTAGGATGGAAAAAAGCACCGCGTGGTGGTCAGCATGGGGAGGTCAGGGAACATGCAATGCCAATGTAGGATAGGTTTCTGAAAAACATCGCGGGGTGGTGCGCATTGTATGGTTGTCTGTTACATTACATTCACTAGTAGGAGTGAGAAAAACATCACGGGGTGGTGTGAATCGGAGGGTCTGAATTAGGATAGGCAGTGAGTGGCACTGTAGGAAGGAGAAAAGCACCGCGGGTCCGTCAGCATGGGGAGGTCAGGGAACATGAAGTGGCAAATTAGGATAGGTTTCTGAAAAACATCGAGGGGTGGTGCGCATTGTATGGGTGTGTGTTACATTACATTCACTAGTAGGAGTGATAAAAACATCACGGGGTGGTGCGCATTGTATGGGTGTGTGTTACATTACATTCACTAGTAGGAGTGAGAAAAACATCACGGGGTGGTGTGCATTGTATGGGTGTGTGTTACATTACATTCACTAGTAGGAGTGAGAAAAACATCACGGGGTGGTGTGAATCAGAGGGTCTGAATTAGGATAGGCAGTGAGTGGCAATGTAGGATGGAGAAAAGCACCGCGGGGTGGTCAGAATGGGGAGGTCATGGAACATGCATTGGCAATGTAGGATAGGTTTCTGAAAAACATCGCGGGGTGGTGCACATTGTATGGGTGTGTGTTACATTACATTCACTAGTAGGAGTGACAAAAACATCACGAGGTGGTGAGAATCGGAGGGTCTGAATTAGTATCGGCAGTGAGTTGCAATGTAGGATGGAGAAAAGCACCGCGGGGTGGTCAGCATGGAGAGGTCAGGGAACATGCAGTGGCTATGTAGGATAGGTTTCTGAAAAACATCAAGTGGTGGTGCGCATTTTATGGGTGAGTGTTACATTACATTCACTAGTAGGAGTGAGAAAAACATCACGGGGTGGTGCGCATTGTATGGGTGTGTGTTACATTACATTCACTAGTAGGAGTGAGAAAAACATCACGGGGTGCTGTGTATTGTATGGGTGTGTGTTACATTACATTCACTAGTAGGAGTGAGAAAAACATCACGGAGTGGTGTGAATCAGAGGGTCTGAATTAGGATAGGCAGTGAGTGGCAATGTAGGATGGAAAAAAGCACCGTGTGGTGGTCAGCATGGGGAGGTCAGGAAACATGCAATGCCAATGTAGGATAGGTTTCTGAAAAACATCGCGGGGTGGTGCGCATTGTATGGTTGTCTGTTACATTACATTCACTAGTAGGAGTGAGAAAAACATCACGGGGTGGTGTGAATTGGAGGGTCTGAATTAGGATAGGCAGTGAGTGGCACTGTAGGAAGGAGAAAAGCACCGCGGGTCCGTCAGCATGGGGAGGTCAGGGAACATGCAGTGGCAAATTAGGTTAGGTTTCTGAAAAACATCGCGGGGTGGTGCGCATAGTATGGGTGTGTGTTACATTACATTCACTAGTAGGAGTGATAAAAACATCACGGGGTGGTGCGCATTGTATGGGTGTGTGTTACATTACATTCACTAGTAGGAGTGAGAAAAACATCACAGGGTGGTGCGCATTGTATGGGTGTGTGTTACATTACATTCCCTAGTAGGAGTGAGAAAAACATCACGGGGTGGTGCGCATTGTATGGGTGTGTGTTACATTACATTCACTAGTAGGAGTGATAAAAACATCACGGCGTGATGTGAATCGGAGGGTCAGAATTATGATAGGCAGTGAGTGGCAATGTAGGATGGAGAGAAGCACCGTGGGGTGGTCAGAATGGGGACTTCAGGAAACATGCAGTGGCAAAGTAGGATAGGTTTCTGAAAAACATCGCGGGGTGGTGCACATTATATGGGTTTGTGTTGCATAACATTCACAAGTAGGAGTGAGAAAAACATCACGGTGTGGTGTGAATCGGAGGGTCTGATTTAGGATAGGCAGTGAGCGGCAATGTCGGATGGAGAAAAGCACCGCGCGGTGGTCAGCATGGGGAGGTCAGGGAACATGCAGTGGCAATGTAGGATAGGTTTCTGAAAAGCATCCCGTGTTGGTGCGCATTGTATGTGTGCGTGTTACATTACATTCACTAGTAGGGATGAGAAAAACATCACAGGGTGGTGCGCATTGTATGGGTGTGTGTTACATTACATTCAGTAGAAGGAGTGAGCAAAACATCACGGGGTGGTGTGAATCAGAGGGTCTGAATTAGGATAGGCAGTGAGTGGCAATGTAGGATGGAAAAAAGCACCGCGTGGTGGTCAGCATGGGGAGGTCAGGGAACATGCAATGCCAATGTAGGATAGGTTTCTGAAAAACATCGCGGGGTGGTGCGCATTGTATGGTTGTCTGTTACATTACATTCACTAGTAGGAGTGAGAAAAACATCACGGGGTGGTGTGAATCGGAGGGTCTGAATTAGGATAGGCAGTGAGTGGCACTGTAGGAAGGAGAAAAGCACCGCGGATCCGTCAGCATGGGGAGGTCAGGGAACATGAAGTGGCAAATTAGGATAGGTTTCTGAAAAACATCGAGGGGTGGTGCGCATTGTATGGGTGTGTGTTACATTACATTCACTAGTAGGAGTGATAAAAACATCACGGGGTGGTGCGCATTGTATGGGTGTGTGTTACATTACATTCACTAGTAGGAGTGAGAAAAACATCACGGGGTGGTGTGCATTGTATGGGTGTGTGTTACATTACATTCACTAGTAGGAGTGAGAAAAACATCACGGGGTGGTGTGAATCAGAGGGTCTGAATTAGGATAGGCAGTGAGTGGCAATGTAGGATGGAGAAAAGCACCGCGGGGTGGTCAGAATGGGGAGGTCATGGAACATGCATTGGCAATGTAGGATAGGTTTCTGAAAAACATCGCGGGGTGGTGCACATTGTATGGGTGTGTGTTACATTACATTCACTAGTAGGAGTGACAAAAACATCACGAGGTGGTGAGAATCGGAGGGTCTGAATTAGTATCGGCAGTGAGTTGCAATGTAGGATGGAGAAAAGCACCGCGGGGTGGTCAGCATGGAGAGGTCAGGGAAAATGCAGTGGCTATGTAGGATAGGTTTCTGAAAAACATCAAGTGGTGGTGCGCATTTTATGGGTGAGTGTTACATTACATTCACTAGTAGGAGTGAGAAAAACATCACGGGGTGGTGCGCATTGTATGGGTGTGTGTTACATTACATTCACTAGTAGGAGTGAGAAAAACATCACGGGGTGCTGTGCATTGTATGGGTGTGTGTTACATTACATTCACTAGTAGGAGTGAGAAAAACATCACGGAGTGGTGTGAATCAGAGGGTCTGAATTAGGATAGGCAGTGAGTGGCAATGTAGGATGGAAAAAAGCACCGTGTGGTGGTCAGCATGGGGAGGTCAGGGAACATGCAATGCCAATGTAGGATAGGTTTCTGAAAAACATCGCGGGGTGGTGCGCATTGTATGGTTGTCTGTTACATTACATTCACTAGTAGGAGTGAGAAAAACATCACGGGGTGGTGTGAATCGGAGGGTCTGAATTAGGATAGGCAGTGAGTGGCACTGTAGGAAGGAGAAAAGCACCGCGGGTCCGTCAGCATGGGGAGGTCAGGGAACATGCAGTGGCAAATTAGGTTAGGTTTCTGAAAAACATCGCGGGGTGGTGCGCATTGTATGGGTGTGTGTTACATTACATTCACTAGTAGGAGTGATAAAAACATCACGGGGTGGTGCGCATTGTATGGGTGTGTGTTACATTACATTCACTAGTAGGAGTGAGAAAAACATCACAGGGTGGTGCGCATTGTATGGGTGTGTGTTACATTACATTCCCTAGTAGGAGTTAGAAAAACATCACGGGGTGGTGTGCATTGTATGGGTGTGTGTTACATTACATTCACTAGTAGGAGTGAGGAAAACATCACGGAGTGGTGTGAATCAGAGGGTCTGAATTAGGATAGGCAGTGAGTGGCAATGTAGGATGGAGAAAAGGACCGAGGTGTGGTCAGAATGGGGAGGTCATGGAACATGCAGTGGCAATGTAGGATAGTTTTCTGAAAAACATCGCGGGGTGGTGCGCATTGTATGGGTGTGTGTTACATTACATTCACTAGTAGGAGTGAGAAAAACTTCACGGGGTCGTGCGCATTGTATGGGTGTGTGTTACATTATATTCACTAGTAGGAGTGCGAAAAACATCACGGGGTGGTGTGAATCAGAGGGTCTGAATTAGGATAGGCAGTGAGTGGCAATGTAGAATGGAGAAAAGCACCGCGGGGTGGTCAGAATGGGGAGGTCATGGAACATGCATTCGCAATGTAGGATAGGTTTCTGAAAAACATCGCGGGGTGGTGCACATTGTATGGGTGTGTGTTACATTACATTCACTAGTAGGAGTGACAAAAACATCACGAGGTGGTGAGAATCGGAGGGTCTGAATTAGTATCGGCAGTGAGTTGCAATGTAGGATGGAGAAAAGCACCGCGGGGTTGTCAGCATGGGGAGGTCAGGGAACATGCAGTGGCTATGTAGGATAGGTTTCTGAAAAACATCAAGTGGTGGTGCGCATTTTATGGGTGAGTGTTACATTACATTCACTAGTAGGAGTGAGAAAAACATCACGGGGTGGTGCGCATTGTATGGGTGTGTGTTACATTACATTCCCTAATAGGAGTGAGAAAAACATCACGGGGTGGTGTGCATTGTATGGGTGTGTGTTACATTACATTCACTAGTAGGAGTGAGAAAAACATCACGGAGTGGTGTGAATCAGAGGGTCTGAATTAGGATAGGCAGTGAGTGGCAATGTAGGATGGAGAAAAGCACCGCGGGGTGGTCAGAATGGGGAGGTCATGGAACATGCAGTGGCAATGTAGGATAGTTTTCTGAAAAACATCGCGGGGTGGTGCGCATTGTATGGGTGTGTGGTACATTACATTCACTAGTAGGAGTGAGAAAAACTTCACGGGGTTTTGCGCATTGTATGGGTGTGTGTTACATTACATTCACTAGTAGTAGTGCGAAAAACATCACGGGGGGGTGTGAATCGGAGGGTCTGAATTAGGACAGGCTGTGAGTGGCAATGTAGGATGGAGAAAAGCACCGCGGGTTGGTCAGCATGGGGAGGTCAGGGAACATGCAGTGGCAATGTAGGATAGGTTTCAGAAAAACATCGCGGGGTTGTGCGCATTGTATGGGTGTGTGTTACATTACATTCACTAGTAGGAGTGAGAAAAACATCACGGCGTGGTGTGAATCGGAGGGTCTGAATTAGGATAGGCAGTGAGTGGCAATGTAGGATGGAGAAAAGCACCGCGGGGTGGTCAGCATGTGTAGGTCAGGGAACATGCAGTGGCAATGCATGATAGGTTTCTGAAAAACATCGCGGGGTGGTGCGCATTGTATGGGTGTGTGTTACATTACATTCACTAGTAGGAGTGAGAAAAACATCACGGTGTGGTGTAAATCGGAGGGTCTGAATTAGGATAGGCAGTGAGTGGCAATGTAGGATGGAGAAAAGCACCACGGGGTGGTCAGCGTGGGGAAGTCAGGGAACATGCAGTGGGAATGTAGGATAGTTTTCTGAAAAACATCACGGGGTGGTGCGCATTGTATGGGTGTGTGTTACATTACATTCACTAGTAGGAGTGAGAAAAACATCACAGGGTGGTGCGCATTGTATGGGTGTGTGTTACATTACATTCACTAGTAGGAGTGAGAAAAACATCACGGGGTGTTGTGATTCGGAGGGTCTGAATTAGGATAGGCAGTGAGTGGGAATGTAGGATGGAGAAAAGCTCCGCGGGGTGGTCAGAATGGGGAGGTCATGGAACATGCAGTGGCAATGTAGGATAGGTTTCTGAAAAACATCGCGGGGTGGTGCGCATTGTATGGGTGTGTGTTACATTACATTCACTAGTAGGAGTGAGAAAAACATCACGGGGTGGTGCGCATTGTATGGGTGTGTGTTACATTACATTCACTAGTAGGAGTGAGAAAAACATCATGCTGTGGTGCGCATTGTATGGGTGTGTGTTACATTACATTCACTAGTAGGAGTGAGAAAAACATCACGGGGTTGTGTGAATCGGAGGGTCTGAATTAGGATAGGCAGTGAGTGGCAATGTCGGATGGAGAAAAGCACCGCGGGGTGGTCAGCATGGGGAGGTCAGGGAACATGCAGTTGCAATGTAGGATACGTTTCTGAAAAACATCGCGGGGTGGTGCGCAATGTATGGGTGTGTGTTACATTACATTCACTAGTAGGAGTGAGAAAAATATCACGGGGTGGTGCGCATTGTACGGGTGTTTGTTACATTACATTCACTAGTAGGAGTGAGAAAAACATCACGGTGTGGTGTGAATCACAGGGTCTGAATTAGGATAGGCAGTGAGTGGCAATGTAGGATGGAGAAAAGCACCGCGGGGTGGTCAGCATGGGGAGGTCAGGGAACATGCAGTGGCAATGTAGGATAGGTTTCTGAAAAACATCGCGCGGTGGTGCGCATTGTATGTGTGTGTGTTACATTACATTCACTAGTAGGAGTGAGAAAAACATCACAGGGTGGTGCGCATTGTATGGGTGTGTGTTACATTACATTCACTAGTAGGAGTGAGAAAAACATCACGCGGTGGTGCGCATTGTATGGGTGTGTGTTACATTACATTCACTAGTAGGAGTGAGAAAAACATCACGGGGTGGTGTGAATCGGAGGGTCTGAATTAGGATAGGCAGTGAGTGGCAATGTAGGATGGAGAAAAGCACCGCGGGCTGGTCAGCATGGGGAGGTCAGGGAACATGCAGTGGCAATGTAGGTTATTTTTCTGAAAAATATCGCGAGGTGGTGCGCATTGTATGGGTGTGTGTTACATTACATTCACGAGTAGGAGTGAGAAAAACATCACGGGGTGGTGTGAATCGAAGGGTCTGAATTAGGATAGGCAGTGAGTGGCAATGTAGGATGGAGAAAAGCACCGCGGGGTGGTCAGCATGGGGAGGTCAGGGAACATGCAGTGGCAATGTAGGATAGCTTTATGAAAAATATCACGGGGTGCTGCGCATTGTATGGGTGTGTGTTACATTATATTCACTAGTAGGAGTGAGAAAAACATCACGGGGTTGTGTGAATCGGAGGGTCTGAATTAGGATAGGCAGTGAGTGGCAATGAAGGATGGAGAAAAGCTCCGTGGGGTGGTCAGCATGCGGACGTCAGGGAACATGCGGTGGCAATGTAGGATAGGTTTCTGAAAAACATCGCGGGATGGTGCACATTGTATGGGTGTGTGTTACATAACATTCACTAGTAGGAGTGAGAAAAACATCACGGGTTGGTGTGAATCGGAGGGTCTGATTTAGGATAGGCAGTGAGTGGCAATGTCGGATGGAGAAAAGCACTGCGGGGTGGTCAGCATGGGGAGGTCAGGGAACATGCAGTGGCAATGTAGGATAGGTTTCTGAAAAACATCGCGGGGTGGTGCGCATTGTATGGGTGTGTGTTACATTACATTCACTAGTAGGAGTGAGAAAAACATCACGGTGTGGTGTGAGTCGCAGGGTCTCAATTAGGATAGGCAGTGAGTGGCAATGTAGGATGGAGAAAAGCACCGCGGGGTGGTCAGCATGGGGAGGTCAGGGAACATGCAGTGGCAATGTAGGATAGGTTTCTGAAAAACATCGCGGGGTGGTGCGCATTGTATGGTTGTGTGTTACATTACATTCACTAGTAGGAGTGAGAAAAACATCACGGGGTAGTGAGCATTATATGGGTGTGTGTTACATTACATTCACTAGTAGGAGTGAGAAAAACATCACGGGGTGGTGTGAATCGCAGGGCCTGAATTAGGATAGGCAGTGAGTGGCAATGTAGGATGGAGAAAAGCACCGCGGGATGGTCAGCATGGGTAGGTCAGGGAACATGCAATGGCAATGTAGGATAGGTTTCTGAAAAACATCGCGGGGTGGTGCGCATTGTATGGGTGTGTGTTACATTACATTCACTAGTAGGAGTGAGAAAAACTTCACGGGGTCGTGCGCATTGTATGGGTGTGTGTTACATTATATTCACTAGTAGGAGTGCGAAAAACATCACGGGGTGGTGTGAATCAGAGGGTCTGAATTAGGATAGGCAGTGAGTGGCAATGTAGGATGGAGAAAAGCACCGCGGGGTGGTCAGAATGGGGAGGTCATGGAACATGCATTGGCAATGTAGGATAGGTTTCTGAAAAACATCGCGGGGTGGTGCACATTGTATGGGTGTGTGTTACATTACATTCACTAGTAGGAGTGACAAAAACATCACGAGGTGGTGAGAATCGGAGGGTCTGAATTAGTATCGGCAGTGAGTTGCAATGTAGGATGGAGAAAAGCACCGCGGGGTTGTCAGCATGGGGAGGTCAGGGAACATGCAGTGGCTATGTAGGATAGGTTTCTGAAAAACATCAAGTGGTGGTGCGCATTTTATGGGTGAGTGTTACATTACATTCACTAGTAGGAGTGAGAAAAACATCACGGGGTGGTGCGCAATGTATGGGTGTGTGTTACATTACATTCACTAGTAGGAGTGAGAAAAATATCACGGGGTGGTGCGCATTGTACGGGTGTTTGTTACATTACATTCACTAGTAGGAGTGAGAAAAACATCACGGTGTGGTGTGAATCACAGGGTCTGAATTAGGATAGGCAGTGAGTGGCAATGTAGGATGGAGAAAAGCACCGCGGGGTGGTCAGCATGGGGAGGTCAGGGAACATGCAGTGGCAATGTAGGATAGGTTTCTGAAAAACATCGCGCGGTGGTGCGCATTGTATGTGTGTGTGTTACATTACATTCACTAGTAGGAGTGAGAAAAACATCACGGGGTGGTGCGCAATGTATGGGTGTGTGTTACATTACATTCACTAGTAGGAGTGAGAAAAATATCACGGGGTGGTGCGCATTGTACGGGTGTTTGTTACATTACATTCACTAGTAGGAGTGAGAAAAACATCACGGTGTGGTGTGAATCACAGGGTCTGAATTAGGATAGGCAGTGAGTGGCAATGTAGGATGGAGAAAAGCACCGCGGGGTTGTCAGCATGGGGAGGTCAGGGAACATGCAGTGGCTATGTAGGATAGGTTTCTGAAAAACATCAAGTGGTGGTGCGCATTTTATGGGTGAGTGTTACATTACATTCACTAGTAGGAGTGAGAAAAACATCACGGGGTGGTGCGCATTGTATGGGTGTGTGTTACATTACATTCCCTAATAGGAGTGAGAAAAACATCACGGGGTGGTGTGCATTGTATGGGTGTGTGTTACATTACATTCACTAGTAGGAGTGAGAAAAACATCACGGAGTGGTGTGAATCAGAGGGTCTGAATTAGGATAGGCAGTGAGTGGCAATGTAGGATGGAGAAAAGCACCGCGGGGTGGTCAGAATGGGGAGGTCATGGAACATGCAGTGGCAATGTAGGATAGTTTTCTGAAAAACATCGCGGGGTGGTGCGCATTGTATGGGTGTGTGGTACATTACATTCACTAGTAGGAGTGAGAAAAACTTCACGGGGTTTTGCGCATTGTATGGGTGTGTGTTACATTACATTCACTAGTAGTAGTGCGAAAAACATCACGGGGGGGTGTGAATCGGAGGGTCTGAATTAGGACAGGCTGTGAGTGGCAATGTAGGATGGAGAAAAGCACCGCGGGTTGGTCAGCATGGGGAGGTCAGGGAACATGCAGTGGCAATGTAGGATAGGTTTCAGAAAAACATCGCGGGGTTGTGCGCATTGTATGGGTGTGTGTTACATTACATTCACTAGTAGGAGTGAGAAAAACATCACGGCGTGGTGTGAATCGGAGGGTCTGAATTAGGATAGGCAGTGAGTGGCAATGTAGGATGGAGAAAAGCACCGCGGGGTGGTCAGCATGTGTAGGTCAGGGAACATGCAGTGGCAATGCATGATAGGTTTCTGAAAAACATCGCGGGGTGGTGCGCATTGTATGGGTGTGTGTTACATTACATTCACTAGTAGGAGTGAGAAAAACATCACGGTGTGGTGTAAATCGGAGGGTCTGAATTAGGATAGGCAGTGAGTGGCAATGTAGGATGGAGAAAAGCACCACGGGGTGGTCAGCGTGGGGAAGTCAGGGAACATGCAGTGGGAATGTAGGATAGTTTTCTGAAAAACATCACGGGGTGGTGCGCATTGTATGGGTGTGTGTTACATTACATTCACTAGTAGGAGTGAGAAAAACATCACAGGGTGGTGCGCATTGTATGGGTGTGTGTTACATTACATTCACTAGTAGGAGTGAGAAAAACATCACGGGGTGTTGTGATTCGGAGGGTCTGAATTAGGATAGGCAGTGAGTGGGAATGTAGGATGGAGAAAAGCTCCGCGGGGTGGTCAGAATGGGGAGGTCATGGAACATGCAGTGGCAATGTAGGATAGGTTTCTGAAAAACATCGCGGGGTGGTGCGCATTGTATGGGTGTGTGTTACATTACATTCACTAGTAGGAGTGAGAAAAACATCACGGGGTGGTGCGCATTGTATGGGTGTGTGTTACATTACATTCACTAGTAGGAGTGAGAAAAACATCATGCTGTGGTGCGCATTGTATGGGTGTGTGTTACATTACATTCACTAGTAGGAGTGAGAAAAACATCACGGGGTTGTGTGAATCGGAGGGTCTGAATTAGGATAGGCAGTGAGTGGCAATGTCGGATGGAGAAAAGCACCGCGGGGTGGTCAGCATGGGGAGGTCAGGGAACATGCAGTTGCAATGTAGGATACGTTTCTGAAAAACATCGCGGGGTGGTGCGCAATGTATGGGTGTGTGTTACATTACATTCACTAGTAGGAGTGAGAAAAATATCACGGGGTGGTGCGCATTGTACGGGTGTTTGTTACATTACATTCACTAGTAGGAGTGAGAAAAACATCACGGTGTGGTGTGAATCACAGGGTCTGAATTAGGATAGGCAGTGAGTGGCAATGTAGGATGGAGAAAAGCACCGCGGGGTGGTCAGCATGGGGAGGTCAGGGAACATGCAGTGGCAATGTAGGATAGGTTTCTGAAAAACATCGCGCGGTGGTGCGCATTGTATGTGTGTGTGTTACATTACATTCACTAGTAGGAGTGAGAAAAACATCACAGGGTGGTGCGCATTGTATGGGTGTGTGTTACATTACATTCACTAGTAGGAGTGAGAAAAACATCACGCGGTGGTGCGCATTGTATGGGTGTGTGTTACATTACATTCACTAGTAGGAGTGAGAAAAACATCACGGGGTGGTGTGAATCGGAGGGTCTGAATTAGGATAGGCAGTGAGTGGCAATGTAGGATGGAGAAAAGCACCGCGGGCTGGTCAGCATGGGGAGGTCAGGGAACATGCAGTGGCAATGTAGGTTATTTTTCTGAAAAATATCGCGAGGTGGTGCGCATTGTATGGGTGTGTGTTACATTACATTCACGAGTAGGAGTGAGAAAAACATCACGGGGTGGTGTGAATCGAAGGGTCTGAATTAGGATAGGCAGTGAGTGGCAATGTAGGATGGAGAAAAGCACCGCGGGGTGGTCAGCATGGGGAGGTCAGGGAACATGCAGTGGCAATGTAGGATAGCTTTATGAAAAATATCACGGGGTGCTGCGCATTGTATGGGTGTGTGTTACATTATATTCACTAGTAGGAGTGAGAAAAACATCACGGGGTTGTGTGAATCGGAGGGTCTGAATTAGGATAGGCAGTGAGTGGCAATGAAGGATGGAGAAAAGCTCCGTGGGGTGGTCAGCATGCGGACGTCAGGGAACATGCGGTGGCAATGTAGGATAGGTTTCTGAAAAACATCGCGGGATGGTGCACATTGTATGGGTGTGTGTTACATAACATTCACTAGTAGGAGTGAGAAAAACATCACGGGTTGGTGTGAATCGGAGGGTCTGATTTAGGATAGGCAGTGAGTGGCAATGTCGGATGGAGAAAAGCACTGCGGGGTGGTCAGCATGGGGAGGTCAGGGAACATGCAGTGGCAATGTAGGATAGGTTTCTGAAAAACATCGCGGGGTGGTGCGCATTGTATGGGTGTGTGTTACATTACATTCACTAGTAGGAGTGAGAAAAACATCACGGTGTGGTGTGAGTCGCAGGGTCTCAATTAGGATAGGCAGTGAGTGGCAATGTAGGATGGAGAAAAGCACCGCGGGGTGGTCAGCATGGGGAGGTCAGGGAACATGCAGTGGCAATGTAGGATAGGTTTCTGAAAAACATCGCGGGGTGGTGCGCATTGTATGGTTGTGTGTTACATTACATTCACTAGTAGGAGTGAGAAAAACATCACGGGGTAGTGAGCATTATATGGGTGTGTGTTACATTACATTCACTAGTAGGAGTGAGAAAAACATCACGGGGTGGTGTGAATCGCAGGGCCTGAATTAGGATAGGCAGTGAGTGGCAATGTAGGATGGAGAAAAGCACCGCGGGATGGTCAGCATGGGTAGGTCAGGGAACATGCAATGGCAATGTAGGATAGGTTTCTGAAAAACATCGCGGGGTGGTGCGCATTGTATGGGTGTGTGTTACATTACATTCACTAGTAGGAGTGAGAAAAACTTCACGGGGTCGTGCGCATTGTATGGGTGTGTGTTACATTATATTCACTAGTAGGAGTGCGAAAAACATCACGGGGTGGTGTGAATCAGAGGGTCTGAATTAGGATAGGCAGTGAGTGGCAATGTAGGATGGAGAAAAGCACCGCGGGGTGGTCAGAATGGGGAGGTCATGGAACATGCATTGGCAATGTAGGATAGGTTTCTGAAAAACATCGCGGGGTGGTGCACATTGTATGGGTGTGTGTTACATTACATTCACTAGTAGGAGTGACAAAAACATCACGAGGTGGTGAGAATCGGAGGGTCTGAATTAGTATCGGCAGTGAGTTGCAATGTAGGATGGAGAAAAGCACCGCGGGGTTGTCAGCATGGGGAGGTCAGGGAACATGCAGTGGCTATGTAGGATAGGTTTCTGAAAAACATCAAGTGGTGGTGCGCATTTTATGGGTGAGTGTTACATTACATTCACTAGTAGGAGTGAGAAAAACATCACGGGGTGGTGCGCAATGTATGGGTGTGTGTTACATTACATTCACTAGTAGGAGTGAGAAAAATATCACGGGGTGGTGCGCATTGTACGGGTGTTTGTTACATTACATTCACTAGTAGGAGTGAGAAAAACATCACGGTGTGGTGTGAATCACAGGGTCTGAATTAGGATAGGCAGTGAGTGGCAATGTAGGATGGAGAAAAGCACCGCGGGGTGGTCAGCATGGGGAGGTCAGGGAACATGCAGTGGCAATGTAGGATAGGTTTCTGAAAAACATCGCGCGGTGGTGCGCATTGTATGTGTGTGTGTTACATTACATTCACTAGTAGGAGTGAGAAAAACATCACAGGGTGGTGCGCATTGTATGGGTGTGTGTTACATTACATTCACTAGTAGGAGTGAGAAAAACATCACGCGGTGGTGCGCATTGTATGGGTGTGTGTTACATTACATTCACTAGTAGGAGTGAGAAAAACATCACGGGGTGGTGTGAATCGGAGGGTCTGAATTAGGATAGGCAGTGAGTGGCAATGTAGGATGGAGAAAAGCACCGCGGGCTGGTCAGCATGGGGAGGTCAGGGAACATGCAGTGGCAATGTAGGTTATTTTTCTGAAAAATATCGCGAGGTGGTGCGCATTGTATGGGTGTGTGTTACATTACATTCACGAGTAGGAGTGAGAAAAACATCACGGGGTGGTGTGAATCGAAGGGTCTGAATTAGGATAGGCAGTGAGTGGCAATGTAGGATGGAGAAAAGCACCGCGGGGTGGTCAGCATGGGGAGGTCAGGGAACATGCAGTGGCAATGTAGGATAGCTTTATGAAAAATATCACGGGGTGCTGCGCATTGTATGGGTGTGTGTTACATTATATTCACTAGTAGGAGTGAGAAAAACATCACGGGGTTGTGTGAATCGGAGGGTCTGAATTAGGATAGGCAGTGAGTGGCAATGAAGGATGGAGAAAAGCTCCGTGGGGTGGTCAGCATGCGGACGTCAGGGAACATGCGGTGGCAATGTAGGATAGGTTTCTGAAAAACATCGCGGGATGGTGCACATTGTATGGGTGTGTGTTACATAACATTCACTAGTAGGAGTGAGAAAAACATCACGGGTTGGTGTGAATCGGAGGGTCTGATTTAGGATAGGCAGTGAGTGGCAATGTCGGATGGAGAAAAGCACTGCGGGGTGGTCAGCATGGGGAGGTCAGGGAACATGCAGTGGCAATGTAGGATAGGTTTCTGAAAAACATCGCGGGGTGGTGCGCATTGTATGGGTGTGTGTTACATTACATTCACTAGTAGGAGTGAGAAAAACATCACGGTGTGGTGTGAGTCGCAGGGTCTCAATTAGGATAGGCAGTGAGTGGCAATGTAGGATGGAGAAAAGCACCGCGGGGTGGTCAGCATGGGGAGGTCAGGGAACATGCAGTGGCAATGTAGGATAGGTTTCTGAAAAACATCGCGGGGTGGTGCGCATTGTATGGTTGTGTGTTACATTACATTCACTAGTAGGAGTGAGAAAAACATCACGGGGTAGTGAGCATTATATGGGTGTGTGTTACATTACATTCACTAGTAGGAGTGAGAAAAACATCACGGGGTGGTGTGAATCGCAGGGCCTGAATTAGGATAGGCAGTGAGTGGCAATGTAGGATGGAGAAAAGCACCGCGGGATGGTCAGCATGGGTAGGTCAGGGAACATGCAATGGCAATGTAGGATAGGTTTCTGAAAAACATCGCGGGGTGGTGCGCATTGTATGGGTGTGTGTTACATTACATTCACTAGTAGGAGTGAGAAAAACTTCACGGGGTCGTGCGCATTGTATGGGTGTGTGTTACATTATATTCACTAGTAGGAGTGCGAAAAACATCACGGGGTGGTGTGAATCAGAGGGTCTGAATTAGGATAGGCAGTGAGTGGCAATGTAGGATGGAGAAAAGCACCGCGGGGTGGTCAGAATGGGGAGGTCATGGAACATGCATTGGCAATGTAGGATAGGTTTCTGAAAAACATCGCGGGGTGGTGCACATTGTATGGGTGTGTGTTACATTACATTCACTAGTAGGAGTGACAAAAACATCACGAGGTGGTGAGAATCGGAGGGTCTGAATTAGTATCGGCAGTGAGTTGCAATGTAGGATGGAGAAAAGCACCGCGGGGTTGTCAGCATGGGGAGGTCAGGGAACATGCAGTGGCTATGTAGGATAGGTTTCTGAAAAACATCAAGTGGTGGTGCGCATTTTATGGGTGAGTGTTACATTACATTCACTAGTAGGAGTGAGAAAAACATCACGGGGTGGTGCGCAATGTATGGGTGTGTGTTACATTACATTCACTAGTAGGAGTGAGAAAAATATCACGGGGTGGTGCGCATTGTACGGGTGTTTGTTACATTACATTCACTAGTAGGAGTGAGAAAAACATCACGGTGTGGTGTGAATCACAGGGTCTGAATTAGGATAGGCAGTGAGTGGCAATGTAGGATGGAGAAAAGCACCGCGGGGTGGTCAGCATGGGGAGGTCAGGGAACATGCAGTGGCAATGTAGGATAGGTTTCTGAAAAACATCGCACGGTGGTGCGCATTGTATGTGTGTGTGTTACATTACATTCACTAGTAGGAGTGAGAAAAACATCACAGGGTGGTGCGCATTGTATGGGTGTGTGTTACATTACATTCACTAGTAGGAGTGAGAAAAACATCACGCGGTGGTGCGCATTGTATGGGTGTGTGTTACATTACATTCACTAGTAGGAGTGAGAAAAACATCACGGGGTGGTGTGAATCGGAGGGTCTGAATTAGGATAGGCAGTGAGTGGCAATGTAGGATGGAGAAAAGCACCGCGGGCTGGTCAGCATGGGGAGGTCAGGGAACATGCAGTGGCAATGTAGGTTATTTTTCTGAAAAATATCGCGAGGTGGTGCGCATTGTATGGGTGTGTGTTACATTACATTCACTAGTAGGAGTGAGAAAAACATCACGGGGTGGTGTGAATCGAAGGGTCTGAATTAGGATAGGCAGTGAGTGGCAATGTAGGATGGAGAAAAGCACCGCGGGGTGGTCAGCATGGGGAGGTCAGGGAACATGCAGTGGCAATGTAGGATAGCTTTATGAAAAATATCACGGGGTGCTGCGCATTGTATGGGTGTGTGTTACATTATATTCACTAGTAGGAGTGAGAAAAACATCACGGGGTTGTGTGAATCGGAGGGTCTGAATTAGGATAGGCAGTGAGTGGCAATGAAGGATGGAGAAAAGCTCCGTGGGGTGGTCAGCATGCGGACGTCAGGGAACATGCGGTGGCAATGTAGGATAGGTTTCTGAAAAACATCGCGGGATGGTGCACATTGTATGGGTGTGTGTTACATAACATTCACTAGTAGGAGTGAGAAAAACATCACGGGTTGGTGTGAATCGGAGGGTCTGATTTAGGATAGGCAGTGAGTGGCAATGTCGGATGGAGAAAAGCACTGCGGGGTGGTCAGCATGGGGAGGTCAGGGAACATGCAGTGGCAATGTAGGATAGGTTTCTGAAAAACATCGCGGGGTGGTGCGCATTGTATGGGTGTGTGTTACATTACATTCACTAGTAGGAGTGAGAAAAACATCACGGTGTGGTGTGAGTCGCAGGGTCTCAATTAGGATAGGCAGTGAGTGGCAATGTAGGATGGAGAAAAGCACCGCGGGGTGGTCAGCATGGGGAGGTCAGGGAACATGCAGTGGCAATGTAGGATAGGTTTCTGAAAAACATCGCGGGGTGGTGCGCATTGTATGGTTGTGTGTTACATTACATTCACTAGTAGGAGTGAGAAAAACATCACGGGGTAGTGAGCATTATATGGGTGTGTGTTACATTACATTCACTAGTAGGAGTGAGAAAAACATCACGGGGTGGTGTGAATCGCAGGGCCTGAATTAGGATAGGCAGTGAGTGGCAATGTAGGATGGAGAAAAGCACCGCGGGGTGGTCAGCATGGGGAGGTCAGGGAACATGCAATGGCAATGTAGGATAGGTTTCTGAAAAACATCGCGGGGTGGTGCGCATTGTATGGTTGTGTGTTACATTACATTCACTAAGAGGAGTGAGAAAAACATCACGGGGTGGTGTGAATTGGAGGGTCAGAATTAGGATAGGCAGTGAGTGGCAATGTAGGATGGAGAAAAGCACCGCGGGGTGGTCAGAATGGGGAGGTCATGGAACATGTAGTGGCAATGTACGATAGGTTTCTGAAAAACATCGCGGGGTGGTGCGCATTGTATGGGTGTGTGTTACATTACATTCACTAGCAGGAGTGACAAAAACATCACGAGGTGGTGAGAATCGGAGGGTCTGAATTAGTATCGGCTGTGAGTTGCAATGTATGATGGAGAAAAGCACCGCGTGGTGGTCAGCATGGGGAGGTCAGGGAACATGCAGTGGCTATGTAGGATAGGTTTCTGTAAAACATCAAGTGGTGCTGCGCATTTTATGGGTGTGTGTTATATTACATTCACTAGTAGGAGTGAGAAAAACATCACAGGGTGGTGCGCATTGTATGGGTGTGTGTTACATTACATTCCCTAGTAGGAGTGAGAAAAACATCACGGGGTGGTGTGCATTGTATGGGTGTGTGTTACATTACATTCACTAGTAGGAGTGAGAAAAACGTCACGGAGTGGTGTGAATCAGAGGGTCTGAATTAGGATAGGCAGTGAGTGGCAATGTAGGATGGAGAAAAGGACCGAGGGGTGGTCAGAATGGGGAGGTCATGGAAGATGCAGTGGCAATGTAGGATAGTTTTCTGAAAAACATCGCGGGGTGGTGCGCATTGTATGGGTGTGTGTTACATTACATTCACTAGTAGGAGTGAGAAAAACTTCACGGGGTGGTGCGCATTGTATGGGTGTGTGTTACATTATATTCACTAGTAGGAGTGCGAAAAGCATTACGGGGTGGTGTGAATCGGAGGGTCTGAATTAGGACAGGCTGTGAGTGGCAATGTAGGATGGAGAAAAGCACCGCTGGTTGGTCAGCATGGGGAGGTCATGGAACATGCAATGGCAATGTAGGATAGGTTTCAGAAAAACATCGCGGGGTTGTGCGCATTGTATGGGTGTGTGTTACATTACATTCACTAGTAGGAGTGAGAAAAACATCACGGCGTGGTGAGAATCGGAGGGTCTGAATTAGGATAGGCATTGAGTGGCAATGTAGGATGGAGAAAAGCACCGCGGGGTGGTCAGCATGTGTAGGTCAGGGAACATGCAGTGGCAATGCAGGATAAGTTTCTGAAAAACATCGGGGGGTGGTGCGCATTGTATGGGTGTGTGTTACATTACATTCACTAGTAGGAGTGAGAAAAACTTCACGGGGTGGTGCGCATTGTATGGGTGTGTGTTACATTATATTCACTAGTAGGAGTGAGAAAAACATCACGGGGTGGTGCGCATTGTATGGGTGTGTGTTACATTACATTCACTAGTAGGGATGAGAAAAACATCACGGGGTGGTGCGCATTGTATGGGTGTGTGTTACATTACATTCACTAGAAGGAGTGAGAAAAACATCACGGGGTGGTGTGAATCAGAGGGTCTGAATTAGGATAGGCAGTGAGTGGCAATGTAGGATGGAGAAAAGCACCGCGGGGTGGTCAGCATGGGGAGGTCAGGGAACATGCAGTGGCAATGTAGGATAGGTTTCTGAAAAACATCGCGGGGTGGTGCGCATTGTATGTGTGTGTGTTACATTACATTCACTAGTAGGAGTGAGAAAAACATCACAGGGTGGTGCGCATTGTATGGGTGTGTGTTACATTACATTCACTAGTAGGAGTGAGAAAAACATCACGCGGTGGTGCGCATTGTATGGGTGTGTGTTACATTACATTCACTAGTAGGAGTGAGAAAAACATCACGGGGTGGTGTGAATCGGAGGGTCTGAATTAGGATAGGCAGTGAGTGGCAATGTAGGATGGAGAAAAGCACCGCGGGCTGGTCAGCATGGGGAGGTCAGGGAACATGCAGTGGCAATGTAGGTTATTTTTCTGAAAAATATCGCGGGGTGGTGCGCATTGTATGGGTGTGTGTTACATTACATTCACTAGTAGGAGTGAGAAAAACATCACGGGGTGGTGTGAATCGAAGGGTCTGAATTAGGATAGGCAGTGAGTGGCAATGTAGGATGGAGGAAAGCACCGCGGGGTGGTCAGCATGGGGAGGTCAGGGAACATGCAGTGGCAATGAACGATAGTCTTCTGAAAAACATCATGTTGTGGCGCGCATTGTATGGGTGTGTGTTACATTACATTCTCTAGTAGGAGTGAGAAAAACATCACGGGGTGGTGTGAATCGGAGGGTCTGAATTAGGATAGGCAGTGAGTGGCAATGTAGGATGGAGAAAAGCACCGTGGGGTGGTCAGCATGGGGAGGTCAGGGAACATGCAGTGGCAATGTAGGATAGCTTTATGAAAAATATCACGGGGTGCTGCGCATTGTATGGGTGTGTGTTACATTACATTCACTAGTAGGAGTGAGAAAAACATCACGGGGTTGTGTGAATCGGAGGGTCTGAATTAGGATAGGCAGTGAGTGGCAATGAAGGATGGAGAAAAGCTCCGTGGGGTGGTCAGCATGCGGACGTCAGGGAACATGCAGTGGCAATGTAGGATAGGTTTCTGAAAAACATCGCGGGATGGTGCACATTGTATGGGTGTGTGTTACATAACATTCACTAGTAGGAGTGAGAAAAACATCACGGGTTGGTGTGAATCGGAGGGTCTGATTTAGGATAGGCAGTGAGTGGCAATGTCGGATGGAGAAAAGCACTGCGGGGTGGTCAGCATGGGGAGGTCAGGGAACATGCAGTGGCAATGTAGGATAGGTTTCTGAAAAACATCGCGGGGTGGTGCGCATTGTATGGGTGTGTGTTACATTACATTCACTAGTAGGAGTGAGAAAAACATCACGGTGTGGTGTGAGTCGCAGTGTCTCAATTAGGATAGGCAGTGAGTGGCAATGTAGGATGGAGAAAAGCACCGCGGGGTGGTCAGCATGGGGAGGTCAGGGAACATGCAGTGGCAATGTAGGATAGGTTTCTGAAAAACATCGCGGGGTGCTGCGCATTGTATGGTTGTGTGTTACATTACATTCACTAGTAGGAGTGAGAAAAACATCACGGGGTAGTGAGCATTATATGGGTGTGTGTTACATTACATTCACTAGTAGGAGTGAGAAAAACATCACGGGGTGGTGTGAATCGCAGGGCCTGAATTAGGATAGGCAGTGAGTGGCAATGTAGGATGGAGAAAAGCACCGCGGGGTGGTCAGCATGGGGAGGTCAGGGAACATGCAATGGCAATGTAGGATAGGTTTCTGAAAAACATTGCGGGGTGGTGCGCATTGTATGGTTGTGTGTTACATTACATTCACTAGTAGGAGTGAGAAAAACATCACGGGGTGGTGTGAATTGGAGGGTCAGAATTAGGATAGGCAGTGAGTGGCAATGTAGGATGGAGAAAAGCACCGCGGGGTGGTCAGAATGGGGAGGTCATGGAACATGTAGTGGCAATGTACGATAGGTTTCTGAAAAACATCGCGGGGTGGTGCGCATTGTATGGGTGTGTGTTACATTACATTCACTAGTAGGAGTGACAAAAACATCACGAGGTGGTGCGCATTGTATGGGTGTGTGTTACATTACATTCCCTAGTAGGAGTGAGAAAAACATCACGGGGTGGTGTGCATTGTATGGGTGTGTGTTACATTACATTCACTAGTAGGAGTGAGAAAAACATCACGGAGTGGTGTGAATCAGAGGGTCTGAATTAGGATAGGCAGTGAGTGGCAATGTAGGATGGAGAAAAGGAGCGAGGGGTGGTCAGAATGGGGAGGTCATGGAAGATGCAGTGGCAATGTAGGATAGTTTTCTGAAAAACATCGCGGGGTGGTGCGCATTGTACGGGTGTGTGTTACATTACATTCACTAGTAGGAGTGAGAAAAACTTCACGGGGTGGTGCGCATTGTATGGGTGTGTGTTACATTATATTCACTAGTAGGAGTGAGAAAAACATCACGGGGTGGTGCGCATTGTATGGGTGTGTGTTACATTACATTCACTAGTAGGAGTGATAAAAACATCACGGCGTGATGTGAATCGGAGTGTCTGAATTATGATAGGCAGTGAGTGGCAATGTAGGATGGAGAAAAGCACCGCGGGGTGGTCAGAATGGGAACTTCAGGAAACATGCAGTGGCAAAGTAGGATAGGTTTCTGAAAAACATCGCGGGGTGGTGCACATTATATGGGTGTGTGTTGCATAACATTCCTTAGTAGGAGTGAGAAAAACATCACGGGGTGGTGTGAATCGGAGGGTCTGATTTAGGATAGGCAGTGAGTGGCAATGTCGGAGAGAGAAAAGCACCGTGCGGTGGTAGCATGGGGATGTCAGGGAACATGCAGTGGCAATGTAGGATAGGTTTCTGAAAAGCATCCAGGGTTGGTGCGCATTGTATGGGTGTGTGTTACATTACATTCACTAGTAGGGATGAGAAAAACATCACGGGGTGGTGCGCATTGTATGGGTGTGTGTTACATTACATTCACTAGCAGGAGTGACAAAAACATCACGAGGTGGTGAGAATCGGAGGGTCTGAATTAGTATCGGCTGTGAGTTGCAATGTATGATGGAGAAAAGCACCGCGTGGTGGTCAGCATGGGGAGGTCAGGGAACATGCAGTGGCTATGTAGGATAGGTTTCTGTAAAACATCAAGTGGTGCTGCGCATTTTATGGGTGTGTGTTATATTACATTCACTAGTAGGAGTGAGAAAAACATCACAGGGTGGTGCGCATTGTATGGGTGTGTGTTACATTACATTCCCTAGTAGGAGTGAGAAAAACATCACGGGGTGGTGTGCATTGTATGGGTGTGTGTTACATTACATTCACTAGTAGGAGTGAGAAAAACGTCACGGAGTGGTGTGAATCAGAGGGTCTGAATTAGGATAGGCAGTGAGTGGCAATGTAGGATGGAGAAAAGGACCGAGGGGTGGTCAGAATGGGGAGGTCATGGAAGATGCAGTGGCAATGTAGGATAGTTTTCTGAAAAACATCGCGGGGTGGTGCGCATTGTATGGGTGTGTGTTACATTACATTCACTAGTAGGAGTGAGAAAAACTTCACGGGGTGGTGCGCATTGTATGGGTGTGTGTTACATTATATTCACTAGTAGGAGTGCGAAAAGCATTACGGGGTGGTGTGAATCGGAGGGTCTGAATTAGGACAGGCTGTGAGTGGCAATGTAGGATGGAGAAAAGCACCGCTGGTTGGTCAGCATGGGGAGGTCATGGAACATGCAATGGCAATGTAGGATAGGTTTCAGAAAAACATCGCGGGGTTGTGCGCATTGTATGGGTGTGTGTTACATTACATTCACTAGTAGGAGTGAGAAAAACATCACGGCGTGGTGAGAATCGGAGGGTCTGAATTAGGATAGGCATTGAGTGGCAATGTAGGATGGAGAAAAGCACCGCGGGGTGGTCAGCATGTGTAGGTCAGGGAACATGCAGTGGCAATGCAGGATAAGTTTCTGAAAAACATCGGGGGGTGGTGCGCATTGTATGGGTGTGTGTTACATTACATTCACTAGTAGGAGTGAGAAAAACTTCACGGGGTGGTGCGCATTGTATGGGTGTGTGTTACATTATATTCACTAGTAGGAGTGAGAAAAACATCACGGGGTGGTGCGCATTGTATGGGTGTGTGTTACATTACATTCACTAGTAGGGATGAGAAAAACATCACGGGGTGGTGCGCATTGTATGGGTGTGTGTTACATTACATTCACTAGAAGGAGTGAGAAAAACATCACGGGGTGGTGTGAATCAGAGGGTCTGAATTAGGATAGGCAGTGAGTGGCAATGTAGGATGGAGAAAAGCACCGCGGGGTGGTCAGCATGGGGAGGTCAGGGAACATGCAGTGGCAATGTAGGATAGGTTTCTGAAAAACATCGCGGGGTGGTGCGCATTGTATGTGTGTGTGTTACATTACATTCACTAGTAGGAGTGAGAAAAACATCACAGGGTGGTGCGCATTGTATGGGTGTGTGTTACATTACATTCACTAGTAGGAGTGAGAAAAACATCACGCGGTGGTGCGCATTGTATGGGTGTGTGTTACATTACATTCACTAGTAGGAGTGAGAAAAACATCACGGGGTGGTGTGAATCGGAGGGTCTGAATTAGGATAGGCAGTGAGTGGCAATGTAGGATGGAGAAAAGCACCGCGGGCTGGTCAGCATGGGGAGGTCAGGGAACATGCAGTGGCAATGTAGGTTATTTTTCTGAAAAATATCGCGGGGTGGTGCGCATTGTATGGGTGTGTGTTACATTACATTCACTAGTAGGAGTGAGAAAAACATCACGGGGTGGTGTGAATCGAAGGGTCTGAATTAGGATAGGCAGTGAGTGGCAATGTAGGATGGAGGAAAGCACCGCGGGGTGGTCAGCATGGGGAGGTCAGGGAACATGCAGTGGCAATGAACGATAGTCTTCTGAAAAACATCATGTTGTGGCGCGCATTGTATGGGTGTGTGTTACATTACATTCTCTAGTAGGAGTGAGAAAAACATCACGGGGTGGTGTGAATCGGAGGGTCTGAATTAGGATAGGCAGTGAGTGGCAATGTAGGATGGAGAAAAGCACCGTGGGGTGGTCAGCATGGGGAGGTCAGGGAACATGCAGTGGCAATGTAGGATAGCTTTATGAAAAATATCACGGGGTGCTGCGCATTGTATGGGTGTGTGTTACATTACATTCACTAGTAGGAGTGAGAAAAACATCACGGGGTTGTGTGAATCGGAGGGTCTGAATTAGGATAGGCAGTGAGTGGCAATGAAGGATGGAGAAAAGCTCCGTGGGGTGGTCAGCATGCGGACGTCAGGGAACATGCAGTGGCAATGTAGGATAGGTTTCTGAAAAACATCGCGGGATGGTGCACATTGTATGGGTGTGTGTTACATAACATTCACTAGTAGGAGTGAGAAAAACATCACGGGTTGGTGTGAATCGGAGGGTCTGATTTAGGATAGGCAGTGAGTGGCAATGTCGGATGGAGAAAAGCACTGCGGGGTGGTCAGCATGGGGAGGTCAGGGAACATGCAGTGGCAATGTAGGATAGGTTTCTGAAAAACATCGCGGGGTGGTGCGCATTGTATGGGTGTGTGTTACATTACATTCACTAGTAGGAGTGAGAAAAACATCACGGTGTGGTGTGAGTCGCAGTGTCTCAATTAGGATAGGCAGTGAGTGGCAATGTAGGATGGAGAAAAGCACCGCGGGGTGGTCAGCATGGGGAGGTCAGGGAACATGCAGTGGCAATGTAGGATAGGTTTCTGAAAAACATCGCGGGGTGCTGCGCATTGTATGGTTGTGTGTTACATTACATTCACTAGTAGGAGTGAGAAAAACATCACGGGGTAGTGAGCATTATATGGGTGTGTGTTACATTACATTCACTAGTAGGAGTGAGAAAAACATCACGGGGTGGTGTGAATCGCAGGGCCTGAATTAGGATAGGCAGTGAGTGGCAATGTAGGATGGAGAAAAGCACCGCGGGGTGGTCAGCATGGGGAGGTCAGGGAACATGCAATGGCAATGTAGGATAGGTTTCTGAAAAACATTGCGGGGTGGTGCGCATTGTATGGTTGTGTGTTACATTACATTCACTAGTAGGAGTGAGAAAAACATCACGGGGTGGTGTGAATTGGAGGGTCAGAATTAGGATAGGCAGTGAGTGGCAATGTAGGATGGAGAAAAGCACCGCGGGGTGGTCAGAATGGGGAGGTCATGGAACATGTAGTGGCAATGTACGATAGGTTTCTGAAAAACATCGCGGGGTGGTGCGCATTGTATGGGTGTGTGTTACATTACATTCACTAGTAGGAGTGACAAAAACATCACGAGGTGGTGCGCATTGTATGGGTGTGTGTTACATTACATTCCCTAGTAGGAGTGAGAAAAACATCACGGGGTGGTGTGCATTGTATGGGTGTGTGTTACATTACATTCACTAGTAGGAGTGAGAAAAACATCACGGAGTGGTGTGAATCAGAGGGTCTGAATTAGGATAGGCAGTGAGTGGCAATGTAGGATGGAGAAAAGGAGCGAGGGGTGGTCAGAATGGGGAGGTCATGGAAGATGCAGTGGCAATGTAGGATAGTTTTCTGAAAAACATCGCGGGGTGGTGCGCATTGTACGGGTGTGTGTTACATTACATTCACTAGTAGGAGTGAGAAAAACTTCACGGGGTGGTGCGCATTGTATGGGTGTGTGTTACATTATATTCACTAGTAGGAGTGAGAAAAACATCACGGGGTGGTGCGCATTGTATGGGTGTGTGTTACATTACATTCACTAGTAGGAGTGATAAAAACATCACGGCGTGATGTGAATCGGAGTGTCTGAATTATGATAGGCAGTGAGTGGCAATGTAGGATGGAGAAAAGCACCGCGGGGTGGTCAGAATGGGAACTTCAGGAAACATGCAGTGGCAAAGTAGGATAGGTTTCTGAAAAACATCGCGGGGTGGTGCACATTATATGGGTGTGTGTTGCATAACATTCCTTAGTAGGAGTGAGAAAAACATCACGGGGTGGTGTGAATCGGAGGGTCTGATTTAGGATAGGCAGTGAGTGGCAATGTCGGAGAGAGAAAAGCACCGTGCGGTGGTAGCATGGGGATGTCAGGGAACATGCAGTGGCAATGTAGGATAGGTTTCTGAAAAGCATCCAGGGTTGGTGCGCATTGTATGGGTGTGTGTTACATTACATTCACTAGTAGGGATGAGAAAAACATCACGGGGTGGTGCGCATTGTATGGGTGTGTGTTACATTACATTCACTAGAAGGAGTGAGAAAAACATCACGGGGTGGTGTGAATCAGAGGGTCTGAATTAGGATATGCAGTGAGTGGCAATGTAGGATGGAAAAAAGCACCGCGTGGTGGTCAGCATGGGGAGGTCAGGGAACATGCAATGGCAATGTAGGATAGGTTTCTGAAAAACATCGCGGGGTGGTGCGCATTGTATGGTTGTCTGTTACATTACATTCACTAGAAGGAGTGAGAAAAACATCACGGCGTGATGTGAATCGGAGGGCCTGAATTACGATAGGCAGTGAGTGGCAATGTAGGATGGAGAAAAGCACCGCAGGGTGGTCAGAATGGGGACTTCAGGAAACATGCAGTGGCAAAGTAGGATAGGTTTCTGAAAAACATCGCGGGGTGGTGCACATTATATGGGTGTGTGTTGCATAACATTCACTAGTAGGAGTGAGAAAAACATCACGGGGTGGTGTGAATCGGAGGGTCTGATTTAGGATAGGCAGTCAGTGGCAATGTCGGAGAGAGAAAAGCACCGCGCGGTGGTCAGCATGGGGAGGTCAGGGAACATGCAGTGGCAATGTAGGATAGGTTTCTGAAAAGCATCCCGGGTTGGTGCGCATTGTATGGATGTGTGTTACATTACATTCACTAGTAGGGATGAGAAAAACATCACGGGGTGGTGCGCATTGTATGGGTGTGTGTTACATTACATTCACTAGAAGGAGTGAGAAAAACATCACGGGGTGGTGTGAATCAGAGGGTCTGAATTAGGATAGGCAGTGAGTGGCAATGTAGGATGGAAAAAAGCACCGCGTGGTGATCAGCACGGGGAGGTCAGGGAACATGCAATGGCAATGTAGGATAGGTTTCTGAAAAACATCGCGGGGTGGTGCGCATTGTATGATTGTCTGTTACATTACATTCACTAGTAGGAGTGAGAAAAGCATCACGGGGTGGTGTGAATTGGAGGGTCTGAATTAGGATAGGCAGTAAGTGGCACTGTAGGAAGGAGAAAAGCACCGCGGGTCCGTCAGCATGGGGAGGTCAGGGAACATGCAGTGGCAAATTAGGATAGGTTTCTGAAAAACATCGCGGGGTGGTGCGCATAGTATGGGTGTGTGTTACATTACATTCACTAGTAGGAGTGAGAAAAACATCACGGGGTGGTGCGCATTGTATGGGTGTGTGTTACATTACATTCACTAGTAGGAGTGAGAAAAACATCACGGGGTGGTGTGCATTGTATGGGTGTGTGTTACATTACATTCACTAGTAGGAGTGAGAAAAACATCACGGGGTGGTGTGAATCAGAGGGTCTGAATTAGGATCGGCAGTGAGTGGCAATGTAGGAGGGAGAAAAGCACCGCGCAGTGGTCAGAATGGGGAAGTCATGGAACATGCATTGGCAATGTAGGATAGGTTTCTGAAAAACATCGCGGGGTGGTGCACATTGTATGGGTGTGTGTTACATTACATTCACTAGTAGGAGTGAGAAAAACATCACGGGGTGGTGCGCATTGTATGGGTGTGTGTTACATTACATTCACTAGTAGGAGTGACAAAAACATCACGAGGTGGTGAGAATCGGAGGGTCTGAATTAGTATCGGCAGTGAGTTGCAATGTAGGATGGAGAAAAGCACCGCGTGGTGGTCAGCATGGGGAGGTCAGGGAACATGCAGTGGCTATGTAGGATAGGTTTCTGTAAAACATCAAGTGGTGCTGCGCATTTTATGGGTGTGTGTTACATTACATTCCCTAGTAGGAGTGAGAAAAACATCACGGGGTGGTGTGCATTGTATGGGTGTGTGTTACAATACATTCACTAGTAGGAGTGAGAAAAACATCACGGAGTGGTGTGAATCAGAGGGTCTGAATTAGGATAGGCAGTGAGTGGCAATGTAGGATGGAGAAAAGGACCGAGGTGTGGTCAGAATGGGGAGGTCATGGAACATGCAGTGGCAATGTAGGATAGTTTTCTGAAAAACATCGCGGTGTGGTGCGCATTGTATGGGTGTGTGTTACATTACATTCACTAGTAGGAGTGAGAAAAACTTCACGGGGTGGTGCGCATTGTATGGGTGTGTGTTACATTATATTCACTAGTAGGAGTGCGAAAAACATCACGGGGTGGTGTGAATCGGAGGGTCTGAATTAGGACAGGCTGTGAGTGGCAATGTAGGATGGAGAAAAGCACCGCGGGTTGGTCAGCATGAGGAGGTCAGGGAACATGCAGTGGCAATGTAGGATAGGTTTCAGAAAAACATCGCGGGGTTGTGCGCATTGTATGGGTGTGTGTTACATTACATTCACTAGTAGGAGTGAGAAAAACATCACGGCGTGGTGTGAATCGGAGGGTCTGAATTAGGATAGGCATTGAGTGGCAATGTAGGATGGAGAAAAGCACCGCGGGGTGGTCAGCATGTGTAGGTCAGGGAACATGCAGTGGCAATGCAGGATAGGTTTCTGAAAAACATCGGGGGGTGGTGCGCATTGTATGGGTGTGTGTTACATTACATTCACTTATAGGAGTGAGAAAAACATCACGGTGTGGTGTGAATCGGAGGGTCTGAATTAGGATAGGCAGTGAGTGGCAATGTAGGATGGAGAAAAGCACCACGGGGTGGTCAGCGTGGGGAAGTCTGGGAACATGCAGTGGGAATGTAGGATAGTTTTCTGAAAAACATCACGGGGTGGTGCGCATTGTATGGGTGTGTGTTACATTACATTCACTAGTAGGAGTGAGAAAAACATCACGGGGTGGTGCGCATTGTATGGGTGTGTGTTACATTACATTCACTAGTAGGAGTGAGAAAAACATCACGGGGTGGTGTGAATCGGAGGGTCTGAATTAGGATAGGCAGAGAGTGGCAATGTAGGATGGAGGAAAGCACCGTGGGGTGGTCAGCATGGGGAGGTCAGGGAACATGCAGTGGCAATGAACGATAGTTTACTGAAAAACATCATGGGGTGGTGCGCATTTTATGGGTGTGTGTTACATTACATTCACTTGTAGGAGTGAGAAAAACATCACGGGGTTGTGTGAATCGGAGGGTCTGAATTAGGATAGGCAGTGAGTGGCAATGAAGGATGGAGAAAAGCTCCGCGGGGTGGTCAGTATGCGGACGTCAGGGAACATGCAGTGGCAATGTAGGATAGGTTTCTGAAAAACATCGCGGGATGGTGCACATTGTATGGGTGTGTGTTACATAACATTCACTAGTAGGAGTGAGAAAAACATCACGGGGTGGTGTGAATCGGAGGGTCTGATTTAGGACAGACAGTGAGTGGCAATGTCGGATGGAGAAAAGCACTGCGGGGTGGTCAGCATGGGGAGGTCAGGGAACATGCAGTGGCAATGTAGGATAGGTTTCTGAAAAACATCTTGGGGTGGTGCGCATTGTATGGGTGTGTGTTACATTACATTCGCTAGTAGGAGTGAGAAAAACATCACGGTGTGGTGTGAATCGCAGGGTCTGAATTAGGATAGGCAGTGAGTGGCAATGTAGGATGGAGAAAAGCACCGCGGGGTGGTCAGAATGGGGAGGTCATGGAACATGCAGTGGCAATGTAGGATAGGTTTCTGAAAAACATCACGGGGTGGTGCGCATTGTATGGGTGTGTGTTACATTACATTCACTAGTAGGAGTGAGAAAAACATCACAGGGTGGTGCGCATTGTATGGGTGTGTGTTACATTACATTCACTAGTAGGAGTGAGAAAAACATCACGCGGTGGTGCGCATTGTATGGGTGTGTGTTACATTACATTCACTAGTAGGAGTGAGAAAAACATCACGGGGTGGTGTGAATCGGAGGGTCTGAATTAGGATAGGCAGTGAGTGGCAATGTAGGATGGAGAAAAGCACCGCGGGCTGGTCAGCATGGGGAGGTCAGGGAACATGCAGTGGCAATGTAGGATATTTATCTGAAAAATATCGCGGGGTGGTGCGCATTGTATGGGTGTGTGTTACATTACATTCACTAGTAGGAGTGAGAAAAACATCACGGGGTGGTGTGAATCGAAGGGTCTGAATTAGGATAGGCAGTGAGTGGCAATGTAGGATGGAGGAAAGCACCGCGGGGTGGTCAGCATGGGGAGGTCAGGGAACATGCAGTGGCTATGTAGGATAGGTTTCTGAAAAACATCGCGGTGTGGTGCGCATTTTATGGGTGTGTGTTACATTACATTCACTAGTAGGAGTGGGAAAAACATCACGGGGTGGTGCGCATTGTATGGGTGTGTGTTACATTACATTCACTAGTAGGAGTGATAAAAACATCACGGCGTGATGTGAATCGGAGGGTCTGAATTACGATAGGCATTGAGTGGCAATGTAGGATGGAGAAAAGCACCGCGGGGTGGTCAGAATGGGGACTTCAGGAAACATGCAGTGGCAAAGTAGGATAGGTTTCTGAAAAACATCGCGGGGTGGTGCACATTATATGGGTTTGTGTTGCATAACATTCACTAGTAGGAGTGAGAAAAACATCACGGGGTGGTGGGAATCGGAGGGTCTGATTTAGGATAGGAGGTGAGTGGTAATGTCGGAGAGAGAAAAGCACCGCGCGGTGGTCAGCATGGGGAGGTCAGGGAACATGCAGTGGCAATGTAGGATAGGTTTCTGAAAAGCATCCCGGGATGGTGCGCATTGTATGGGTGTGTGTTACATTACATTCACTAGTAGGAGTGAGAAAAACATCACGGGGTGGTGCGCATTGTATGGGTGTGTGTTACATTACATTCACTAGAAGGAGTGAGAAAAACATCACGGGGTGGTGTGAATCAGAGGGTCTGAATTAGGATAGGCAGTGAGTGGCAATGTAGGATGGAAAAAAGCACCGCGTGTTGGTCAGCATGGGGAGGTCAGGGAACATGCAATGGCAATGTAGGATAGGTTTCTGAAAAACATCGCGGGGTGGTGCGCATTGTATGGTTGTCTGTTACATTACATTCACTAGTAGGAGTGACAAAAACATCACGGGGTGGTGTGAATCGGAGGGTCTGAATTAGGATAGGCAGTGAGTGGCACTGTAGGAAGGAGAAAAGCACCGCGGGTCCGTCAGCACGGGGAGGTCAGGGAACATGCAGTGGCAAATTAGGATAGGTTTCTGAAAAACATCGCGCCGTGGTGCGCATTGTATGGGTGTGTGTTACATTACATTCACTAGTAGGAGTGAGAAAAACTTCACGGGGTGGTGCGCATTGTATGGGTGTGTGTTACATTACATTCACTAGTAGGAGTGAGAAAAACATCACGGGGTGGTGTGCATTGTATGGGTGTGTGTTACATTACATTCACTAGTAGGAGTGACAAAAACATCACGAGGTGGTGAGAATCGGAGGGTCTGAATTAGTATCGGAGTGAGTTGCAATGTAGGATGGAGAAAAGCACCGCGGGGTGGTCAGCATGGGGAGGTCAGGGAACATGCAGTGGCTATGTAGGATAGGTTTCTTAAAAACATCAAGTGGTGGTGCGCATTTTATGGGTGTGTGTTACATTACATTCACTAGTAGGAGTGAGAAAAACATCACGGGGTGGTGCGCATTGTATGGGTGTGTGTTACATTACATTCACTAGTTGGAGTGAGAAAAACATCACGGGGTGGTGCGCATTGTATGGGTGTGTGTTACATTACATTCCCTAGTAGGAGTGAGAAAAACATCACGGGGTGGTGCGCATTGTATGGGTGTGTGTTACATTACATTCACTAGTAGGAGTGAGAAAAACATCACGGGGTGTTGTGATTCGGAGGGTCTCAATTAGGATAGGCAGTGAGTGGGAATGTAGGATGGAGAAAAGCTCCGCGGGGTGGTCAGAATGGGGAGGTCATGGAACATGCAGTGGCAATGTAGGATAGGTTTCTGAAAAACATCGCGGGGTGGTGCGCATTTTATGGGTGTGTTACATTACATTCACTAGTAGGAGTGAGAAAAACATCACGGGGTGGTGCGCATTGTATGGGTGTGTGTTACATTACATTCACAAGTAGGAGTGAGAAAAACATCACGCGGTGGTGCGCATTGTACGGGTCTGTGTTACATTACATTCACTAGTAGGAGTGAGAAAAAAATCACGGGGTGGTGTGAATCGGAGGGTCCTAATTAGGATAGGCAGTGAGTGAAAATGTAGGATGAAGAAAAGCACCGCGGGGTGGTCAGCATGGGGAGGTCAGGGAACATGCAGTGGCAATGTAGGATAGGTTTATGAAAAATATCGCGGGGTGGTGCGCATTGTATGGGTGTGTGTTACATTACATTCACTAGTAGGAGTGAGAAAAACATCACGGGGTTGTGTGAATCGGAGGGTCTGAATTAGGATAGGCAGTGAGTGGCAATGTCGGATGGAGAAAAGCAACGCGGGGTGGTCAGCATGGGGAGGTCAGGGAACATGCTGTGGCAAAGTAGGATAGGTTTCTGAAAAACCTCGCGGGGTTGTGCGCATTGTATGGGTGTGTGTTACATTACATTCACTAGTAGGAGTGAGAAAAATATCACGGGGTGGTGCGCATTTTATGGTTGTGTGTTACATTACATTCACTAGTAGGAGTGAGAAAAACATCACGGGTTGGTGCGCATTGTATGGGTGTGTGTTACATTACATTCACTAGTAGGAGTGAGAAAAACATCACGGGGGGTGCGCATTGTATGGGTGTGTGTTACATTACGTTCCCTAGTAGGAGTGAGAAAAACATCACGGGGTGGTGCGCATTGTATGGGTGTGTGTTACATTACATTCACTAGTATGATTGAGAAAAACATCACAGGGTGTTGTGATTCGGAGGGTCTCAATTAGGATAGGCAGTGAGTGGGAATTTAGGATGGAGAAAAGCTCCGCGGTGTGGTCAGAATGGGGAGGTCATGGAACATGCAGTGGCAATGTAGGATAGGTTTCTGAAAAACATCGCGGGGTGGTGCGCATTTTATGGGTGTGTGTTACATTACATTCACTAGTAGGAGTGAGAAAAACATCACGGGGTGGTGCGCATTGTATGGGTGTGTGTTACATTACATTCACTAGTAGGAGTGAGAAAAACATTACGCGGTGGTGCGCATTGTATGGGTCTGTGTTACATTACATTCACTAGTAGGAGTGAGAAAAAAATCACGGGGTGGTGTGAATCGGAGGGTCTGAATTAGGATAGGCAGTGAGTGGAAATGTAGGATGGAGAAAAGCACCGCGGGGTGGTCAGCATGGGGAGGTCAGGGAACATGCAGTGGCAATGTAGGATAGGTTTATGAAAAATATCGCGGGGTGGTGCGCATTGTATGGGTGTGTGTTACATTACATTCACTAGTAGGAGTGAGAAAAACATCACGGGGTTGTGTGAATCGGAGGGTCTGAATTAGGATAGGCAGTGAGTGGCAATGTCGGATGGAGAAAAGCACCGCGGGGTGGTCAGCATGGGGAGGTCAGGGAACATGCTGTGGCAATGTAGGATAGGTTTCTGAAAAACCTCGCGGGGTGGTGCGCATTGTATGGGTGTGTGTTACATTACATTCACTAGTAGGAGTGAGAAAAATATCACGGGGTGGTGCGCATTGTATGGGTGTGTGTTACATTACATTCACTAGTAGGAGTGAGAAAAACATCACGGTGTGGTGTGAATCACAGCGTCTGAATTAGGATAGGCAGTTAGTGGCAATGTAGGATGGAGAAAAGCACCGCGGGGTGTTCAGCATGGGGAGGTCAGGGAACATGCAGTGGCAATGTAGGATAGGTTTCTGAAAAACATCGCGGGGTGGTGCGCATTGTATGGTTGTGTGTTACATTACATTCACTAGTAGGAGTGAGAAAAACATCACGGGGTAGTGAGCATTGTATGGGTGCGTGTTACATTACATTCACTAGTAGGAGTGAGAAAAACATCACGGGGTGGTGAGAATCGCAGGGCCTGAATTAGGATAGGCAGTGAGTGGCAATGTAGGATGGAGAAAAGCACCGCGGGGTGGTCAGCATGGGGAGGTCAGGGAACATGCAATGGCAATGTAGGATAGGTTTCTGAAAAACATCGCAGGGTGGTGCGCATTGTATGGTTGTGTGTTACATTACATTCACTAGTAGGAGTGAGAAAAACATCACGGGGTGGTGTGAATTGGAGGGTCTGAATTAGGATAGGCAGTGAGTGGCAATGTAGGATGGAGAAAAGCACCGCGGGGTGGTCAGAATGGGGAGGTCATGGAACATGCAGTGGCAATGTAGGATAGGTTTCTGAAAAACATCGCGGGGTGTTGCGCATTGTATGGGTGTGTGTTACATTACATTCACTAGTAGGAGTGAGCAAAACATCACAGGGTGGTGCACATTGTATGGGTGTGTGTTACATTACATTCACTAGTAGGAGTGAGAAAAACATCACGCGGTGGTGCGCATTGTATGGGTGTGTGTTACATTATATTCACTAGTAGGAGTGAGAAAAACATCACGGGGTGGTGTGAATCGGAGTGTCTGAATTAGGATAGGCAGTGAGTGGCAATGTAGGATGGAGAAAAGCACCGCGGGCTGGTCAGCATGGGGAGGTCATGGAACATGCAGTGGCAATGTAGGATAGGTTTCTGAAAAACATCGCGGGATGGTGCGCATTGCATGGGTGTGTGTTACATTACATTCACTAGTAGGAGTGAGAAAAACATCACGGGGTGGTGTGAATCGGAGGGTCGGAATTAGGATAGGCAGTGAGTGGCAATGTAGGATGGAGAAAAGCACCGCGGGGTCGTCAGCATGGGGAGGTCAGGGAACATGCAGTGGCAATGAACGATAGTTTTCTGAAAAACATCATGGGGTGGTGCGCATTGTATGGGTGTGTGTTACATTACATTCACTAGTAAGAGTGAGAAAAACATCACGGGGTGGTGTGAATCGGAGGGTCTGAATTAGGATAGGCAGTGAGTGGTAATGTAGGATAGAGAAAAGCACCGCGGGGTGGTCAGCATGGGGAGGTCAGGGAACATGCAGTGGCAATGTAGGATAGTTTTCTGAAAAACATCGCGGGGTGGTGCGCATTGTATCGATGTGTGTCACATTACATTCACTAGTAGGAGTGAGAAAAACATCATGGAGTGGTGTGAATCGGATGGTCGGAATTAGGATAGGCAGTGAGTGACAATGTAGGATGGAGAAAAGCACCGCGGGGTGGTCAGCATGTGGAAGTCAGGGAACATGCAGTGGCAATGTAGGATAGGTTTCTGAAAATCATCGCGGGGTGGTGCGCGTTGTATGGGTGTGTGTTACATAACATTCACTAGTAGGAGTGAGAAAAACATCACGGGGTGGTGTGAATCGGAGGGTCTGATTTAGGACAGACAGTGAGTGGCAATGTCGGATGGAGAAAAGCACTGCGGGGTGGTCAGCATGGGGAGGTCAGGGAACATGCAGTGGCAAAGTAGGATAGGTTTCTGAAAAACATCGCAGGGTGGTGCGCATTGTATGGGTGTGTGTTACATTACATTCACTAGTAGGAGTGAGAAAAACATCACGGTGTGGTGTGAAACGCAGGGTCTGAATTAGGATAGGCAGTGAGTGGCAATGTAGGATGGAGAAAAGCACCGCGGGGTGGGCAGAATGGGGAGGTCATGGAACATGCAGTGGCAATGTAGGATAGGTTTCTGAAAAACATCACGGGGTGGTGCGCATTGTATGGGTGTGTGTTACATTACATTCACTAGTAGGAGTGAGAAAAACATCACAGGGTGGTGCGCATTGTATGGGTGTGTGTTACATTACTTTCACTAGTAGGAGTGAGAAAAACATCACGCGGTGGTGCGCATTGTATGGGTGTGTGTTACATTACATTCACTAGTAGGAGTGAGAAAAACATCACGGGGTGGTGCGCATTGTATGGGTGTGTGTTACATTACATTCACTAGTAGGAGTGAGAAAAACATCACAGGGTGGTGCGCATTGTATGGGTGTGTGTTACATTACATTCACTAGTAGGAGTGAGAAAAACATCACGGGGTGGTGCGCATTGCATGGGTGTGTGTTACATTACATTCACTAGTAGGAGTGACAAAAACATCACGAAGTGGTGAGAATCGGAGGGTCTGAATTAGTATCGGCAGTGAGTTGCAATGTAGGATGGAGAAAAGCACCGCGTGGTGGTCAGCATGGGGAGGTCAGGGAACATGCAGTGGCTATGTAGGATAGGTTTCTGAAAAACATCAAGTGGTGGTGCGCATTTTATGGGTGTGTGTTACATTACATTCACTAGTAGGAGTGAGAAAAACATCACGGGGTGGTGCGCATTGTATGGGTGTGTGTTACATTTCATTCCCTAGTAGGAGTGAGAAAAATATCACGGGGTGGTGTGCATTGTATGGGTGTGTGTTACATTACATTCACTAGTAGGAGTGAGAAAAACATCACAGAGTGGTGTGAATCAGAGGGTCTGAATTAGGATAGGCAGTGAGTGGCAATGTAGGATTTAGAAAAGGACCGAGGGGTGGTCAGAATGGGGAGGTCATGGAACATGCAGTGGCAATGTAGGATAGTTTTCTGAAAAACATCACGGGGTGGTGCGCATTGTATGGGTGTGTGTTACATTACATACACTAGTAGGAGTGAGAAAAACTTCACGGGGTGGTGCGCATTGTATGGGTGTGTGTTACATTATATTCACTAGTAAGAGTGCGAAAAACATCACGGGGTGGTGTGAATCGGAGGGTCTAAATTAGGACAGGCTGTGAGTGGCAATGTAGGATGGAGAAAAGCACCGCGGGTTGGTCAGCATGGGGAGGTCAGGGAACATGCAGTGGCAATGTAGGATAGGTTTCAGAAAAACATCGCGGGGTTGTGCGCATTGTATGGGTGTGTGTTACATTACATTCACTAGTAGGAGTGAGAAAAACTTCACGGCGTGGTGTGAATCGGAGGGTTTGAATTAGGATAGGCAGTGAGTGGCAATGTAGGATGGAGAAAAGCACCGCGGGGTGGTCATCATGTATAGGTCAGGGAACATGCAGTGGCAATGCAGGATAGGTTTCTGAAAAACATCGGGGGGTGGTGCGCATTGTATGGGTGTGTGTTACATTACATTCACTAGTAGGAGTGAGAAAAACATCACGGTGTGGTGTGAATCGGAGGGTCTGAATTAGGATAGGCAGTGAGTGGCAATGTAGGATGGAGAAAAGCACCACGGGGTGGTCAGCGTGGGGAAGTCAGGGAACATGCAGTGGGAATGTAGGATAGTTTTCTGAAAAACATCACGGGGTGGTGCGCATTGTATGGGTGTGTGTTACATTACATTCACTAGTAGGAGTGAGAAAAACTTCACGGTGTGGTGCGCATTGTATGGGTGTGTGTTACATTACATTCACTAGTAGGAGTGAGAAAAACATCACGCGGTGGTGCGCATTGTATGGGTGTGTGTTACATTACATTCACTAGTAGGAGTGAGAAAAAAATCACGGGGTGGTGTGAATCGGAGGGTCTGAATTAGGATAGGCAGTGAGTGGAAATGTAGGATGGAGAAAAGCACCACGGGGTGGTCAGCATGGGGAGGTCAGGGAACATGCAATGGCAATGTAGGATAGGTTTCTGAAAAACATCGCGGGATGGTGCACATTGTATGGGTGTGTGTTACATAACATTCACTAGTAGGAGTGAGAAAAACATCACGGGGTGG
The DNA here is from genome assembly GCF_034190915.1 of Cavia porcellus. Classification (NCBI taxonomy): domain Eukaryota; kingdom Metazoa; phylum Chordata; class Mammalia; order Rodentia; family Caviidae; genus Cavia; species Cavia porcellus. The sequence goes on from NW_026947602.1 coordinate 853,842, forward strand.
TGTGAATCGGAGGGTCTGATTTAGGACAGACAGTGAGTGGCAATGTCGGATGGAGAAAAGCACTGCGGGGTGGTCAGCATGGGGAGGTCAGGGAACATGCAGTGGCAATGTAGGATAGGTTTCTGAAAAACATCGCAGGGTGGTGCGCATTGTATGGGTGTGTGTTACATTACATTCGCTAGTAGGAGTGAGAAAAACATCACGGTGTGGTGTGAATCGCAGGGTCTGAATTAGGATAGGCAGTGAGTGGCAATGTAGGATGGAGAAAAGCACCGCGGGGTGGTCAGAATGGGGAGGTCATGGAACATGCAGTGGCAATGTAGGATAGGTTTCTGAAAAACATCACGGGGTGGTGCGCATTGTATGGGTGTGTGTTACATTACATTCACTAGTAGGAGTGAGAAAAACATCACAGGGTGGTGCGCATTGTATGGGTGTGTGTTACATTACATTCACTAGTAGGAGTGAGAAAAACATCACGCGGTGGTGCGCATTGTATGGGTGGGTGTTACATTACATTCACTAGTAGGAGTGAGAAAAACATCACGGGGTGGTGTGAATCGGAGGGTCTGAATTAGGATAGGCAGTGAGTGGCAATGTAGGACGGAGAAAAGCACCGCGGGCTGGTCAGCATGGGGAGGTCAGGGAACATGCAGTGGCAATGTAGGATATTTATCTGAAAAATATCGCGGGGTGGTGCGCACTGTATGGGTGTGTGTTACATTACATTCACTAGTAGGAGTGAGAAAAACATCACGGGGTGGTGTGAATCGAAGGGTCTGAATTAGGATAGGCAGTGAGTGGCAATGTAGGATGGAGGAAAGCACCGCGGGGTGGTCAGCATGGGGAGGTCAGGGAACATGCAGTGGCTATGTAGGATAGGTTTCTGAAAAACATCGCGGTGTGGTGCGCATTTTATGGGTGTGTGTTACATTACATTCACTAGTAGGAGTGAGAAAAACATCACGGGGTGGTGCGTATTGTATGGGTGTGTGTTAAATTACATTCACTAGTAGGAGTGATTAAAACATCACGGCGTGATGTGAATCGGAGTGTCTGAATTACGATAGGCAGTGAGTGGCAATGAAGGATGGAGAAAAGCACCGCGGGTGGTCAGAATGGGGACTTCAGGAAACATGCAGTGGCAAAGTAGGATCGGTTTCTGAAAAACATCGCGGGGTGGTGCACATTATATGGGTTTGTGTTGCATAACATTCACTAGTAGGAGTGAGAAAAACATCACGGGGTGGTGTGAATCGGAGGGTCTGATTTAGGATAGGCAGTGAGTGGCAATGTCGGAGAGAGAAAAGCACCGCGCGGTGGTCAGCATGGGGAGGTCAGGGAACATGCAGTGGCAATGTAGGATAGGTTTCTGAAAAGCATCCCGGGATGGTGCGCATTGTATGGGTGTGTGTTACATTACATTCACTAGTAGGAGTGAGAAAAACATCACGGGGTGGTGCGCATTGTATGGGTGTGTGTTACATTACATTCACTAGAAGGAGTGAGAAAACCATCACGGGGTGGTGTGAATCAGAGGGTCTGAATTAGGATAGGCAGTGAGTGTCAATGTAGGATGGAAAAAAGCACTGCGTGGTGGTCAGCATGGTGAGGTCAGGGAACATGCAATGGCAATGTAGGATAGGTTTCTGAAAAACATCGCGGGGTGGTGCGCATTGTATGGTTGTCTGTTACATTACATTCACTAGTAGGAGTGAGAAAAACATCACGGGGTGGTGTGAATCGGAGGGTCTGAATTAGAATAGGCAGTGAGTGGCACTGTAGGAAGGAGAAAAGCACCGCGGGTCCGTCAGCACGGGGAGGTCAGGGAACATGCAGTGGCAAATTAGGATAGGTTTCTGAAAAACATCGCGCGGTGGTGCGCATTGTATGGGTGTGTGTTACATTACATTCACTAGTAGGAGTGAGAAAAACATCACGGGGTGGTGTGCATTGTATGGGTGTGTGTTACATTACATTCACTAGTAGGAGTGAGAAAAACATCACGGGGTGGTGTGCATTGTATGGGTGTGTGTTACATTACATTCACTAGTAGGAGTGACAAAAACATCACGAGGTGGTGAGAATCGGAGGGTCTGAATTAGTATCGGAGTGAGTTGCAATGTAGGATGGAGAAAAGCACCGCGGGGTGGTCAGCATGGGGAGGTCAGGGAACATGCAGTGGCTATGTAGGATAGGTTTCTTAAAAACATCAAGTGGTGGTGCGCATTTTATGGGTGTGTGTTACATTACATTCACTAGTAGGAGTGAGAAAAACATCACGGGGTGGTGCGCATTGTATGGGTGTGTGTTACATTACATTCACTAGTAGGAGTGAGAAAAACATCACGGGGTGGTGCGCATTGTATGGGTGTGTGTTACATTACATTCCCTAGTAGGAGTGAGAAAAACATCACGGGGTGGTGCGCGTTGTATGGGTGTGTGTTACATAACATTCACTAGTAGGAGTGAGAAAAACATCACGGGGTGGTGTGAATCGGAGGGTCTGATTTAGGACAGACAGTGAGTGGCAATGTCGGATGGAGAAAAGCACTGCGGGGTGGTCAGCATGGGGAGGTCAGGGAACATGCAGTGGCAAAGTAGGATAGGTTTCTGAAAAACATCGCAGGGTGGTGCGCATTGTATGGGTGTGTGTTACATTACATTCACTAGTAGGAGTGAGAAAAACATCACGGTGTGGTGTGAAACGCAGGGTCTGAATTAGGATAGGCAGTGAGTGGCAATGTAGGATGGAGAAAAGCACCGCGGGGTGGGCAGAATGGGGAGGTCATGGAACATGCAGTGGCAATGTAGGATAGGTTTCTGAAAAACATCACGGGGTGGTGCGCATTGTATGGGTGTGTGTTACATTACATTCACTAGTAGGAGTGAGAAAAACATCACAGGGTGGTGCGCATTGTATGGGTGTGTGTTACATTACTTTCACTAGTAGGAGTGAGAAAAACATCACGCGGTGGTGCGCATTGTATGGGTGTGTGTTACATTACATTCACTAGTAGGAGTGAGAAAAACATCACGGGGTGGTGCGCATTGTATGGGTGTGTGTTACATTACATTCACTAGTAGGAGTGAGAAAAACATCACAGGGTGGTGCGCATTGTATGGGTGTGTTTCATTACATTCACTAGTAGGAGTGAGAAAAACATCACGGGGTGGTGCGCATTGCATGGGTGTGTGTTACATTACATTCACTAGTAGGAGTGACAAAAACATCACGAAGTGGTGAGAATCGGAGGGTCTGAATTAGTATCGGCAGTGAGTTGCAATGTAGGATGGAGAAAAGCACCGCGTGGTGGTCAGCATGGGGAGGTCAGGGAACATGCAGTGGCTATGTAGGATAGGTTTCTGAAAAACATCAAGTGGTGGTGCGCATTTTATGGGTGTGTGTTACATTACATTCACTAGTAGGAGTGAGAAAAACATCACGGGGTGGTGCGCATTGTATGGGTGTGTGTTACATTTCATTCCCTAGTAGGAGTGAGAAAAATATCACGGGGTGGTGTGCATTATATGGGTGTGTGTTACATTACATTCACTAGTAGGAGTGAGAAAAACATCACAGAGTGGTGTGAATCAGAGGGTCTGAATTAGGATAGGCAGTGAGTGGCAATGTAGGATTTAGAAAAGGACCGAGGGGTGGTCAGAATGGGGAGGTCATGGAACATGCAGTGGCAATGTAGGATAGTTTTCTGAAAAACATCACGGGGTGGTGCGCATTGTATGGGTGTGTGTTACATTACATACACTAGTAGGAGTGAGAAAAACTTCACGGGGTGGTGCGCATTGTATGGGTGTGTGTTACATTATATTCACTAGTAAGAGTGCGAAAAACATCACGGGGTGGTGTGAATCGGAGGGTCTGAATTAGGACAGGCTGTGAGTGGCAATGTAGGATGGAGAAAAGCACCGCGGGTTGGTCAGCATGGGGAGGTCAGGGAACATGCAGTGGCAATGTAGGATAGGTTTCAGAAAAACATCGCGGGGTTGTGCGCATTGTATGGGTGTGTGTTACATTACATTCACTAGTAGGAGTGAGAAAAACTTCACGGCGTGGTGTGAATCGGAGGGTTTGAATTAGGATAGGCAGTGAGTGGCAATGTAGGATGGAGAAAAGCACCGCGGGGTGGTCATCATGTATAGGTCAGGGAACATGCAGTGGCAATGCAGGATAGGTTTCTGAAAAACATCGGGGGGTGGTGCGCATTGTATGGGTGTGTGTTACATTACATTCACTAGTAGGAGTGAGAAAAACATCACGGTGTGGTGTGAATCGGAGGGTCTGAATTAGGATAGGCAGTGAGTGGCAATGTAGGATGGAGAAAAGCACCACGGGGTGGTCAGCGTGGGGAAGTCAGGGAACATGCAGTGGGAATGTAGGATAGTTTTCTGAAAAACATCACGGGGTGGTGCGCATTGTATGGGTGTGTGTTACATTACATTCACTAGTAGGAGTGAGAAAAACTTCACGGTGTGGTGCGCATTGTATGGGTGTGTGTTACATTACATTCACTAGTAGGAGTGAGAAAAACATCACGCGGTGGTGCGCATTGTATGGGTGTGTGTTACATTACATTCACTAGTAGGAGTGAGAAAAAAATCACGGGGTGGTGTGAATCGGAGGGTCTGAATTAGGATAGGCAGTGAGTGGAAATGTAGGATGGAGAAAAGCACCACGGGGTGGTCAGCATGGGGAGGTCAGGGAACATGCAATGGCAATGTAGGATAGGTTTCTGAAAAACATCGCGGGATGGTGCACATTGTATGGGTGTGTGTTACATAACATTCACTAGTAGGAGTGAGAAAAACATCACGGGGTGGTGTGAATCGGAGGGTCTGATTTAGGACAGACAGTGAGTGGCAATGTCGGATGGAGAAAAGCACTGCGGGGTGGTCAGCATGGGGAGGTCAGGGAACATGCAGTGGCAATGTAGGATAGGTTTCTGAAAAACATCGCAGGGTGGTGCGCATTGTATGGGTGTGTGTTACATTACATTCGCTAGTAGGAGTGAGAAAAACATCACGGTGTGGTGTGAATCGCAGGGTCTGAATTAGGATAGGCAGTGAGTGGCAATGTAGGATGGAGAAAAGCACCGCGGGGTGGTCAGAATGGGGAGGTCATGGAACATGCAGTGGCAATGTAGGATAGGTTTCTGAAAAACATCACGGGGTGGTGCGCATTGTATGGGTGTGTGTTACATTACATTCACTAGTAGGAGTGAGAAAAACATCACAGGGTGGTGCGCATTGTATGGGTGTGTGTTACATTACATTCACTAGTAGGAGTGAGAAAAACATCACGCGGTGGTGCGCATTGTATGGGTGGGTGTTACATTACATTCACTAGTAGGAGTGAGAAAAACATCACGGGGTGGTGTGAATCGGAGGGTCTGAATTAGGATAGGCAGTGAGTGGCAATGTAGGACGGAGAAAAGCACCGCGGGCTGGTCAGCATGGGGAGGTCAGGGAACATGCAGTGGCAATGCAGGATATTTATCTGAAAAATATCGCGGGGTGGTGCGCACTGTATGGGTGTGTGTTACATTACATTCACTAGTAGGAGTGAGAAAAACATCACGGGGTGGTGTGAATCGAAGGGTCTGAATTAGGATAGGCAGTGAGTGGCAATGTAGGATGGAGGAAAGCACCGCGGGGTGGTCAGCATGGGGAGGTCAGGGAACATGCAGTGGCTATGTAGGATAGGTTTCTGAAAAACATCGCGGTGTGGTGCGCATTTTATGGGTGTGTGTTACATTACATTCACTAGTAGGAGTGAGAAAAACATCACGGGGTGGTGCGTATTGTATGGGTGTGTGTTAAATTACATTCACTAGTAGGAGTGATTAAAACATCACGGCGTGATGTGAATCGGAGTGTCTGAATTACGATAGGCAGTGAGTGGCAATGAAGGATGGAGAAAAGCACCGCGGGTGGTCAGAATGGGGACTTCAGGAAACATGCAGTGGCAAAGTAGGATCGGTTTCTGAAAAACATCGCGGGGTGGTGCACATTATATGGGTTTGTGTTGCATAACATTCACTAGTAGGAGTGAGAAAAACATCACGGGGTGGTGTGAATCGGAGGGTCTGATTTAGGATAGGCAGTGAGTGGCAATGTCGGAGAGAGAAAAGCACCGCGCGGTGGTCAGCATGGGGAGGTCAGGGAACATGCAGTGGCAATGTAGGATAGGTTTCTGAAAAGCATCCCGGGATGGTGCGCATTGTATGGGTGTGTGTTACATTAAATTCACTAGTAGGAGTGAGAAAAACATCACGGGGTGGTGCGCATTGTATGGGTGTGTGTTACATTACATTCACTAGAAGGAGTGAGAAAACCATCACGGGGTGGTGTGAATCAGAGGGTCTGAATTAGGATAGGCAGTGAGTGGCAATGTAGGATGGAAAAAAGCACTGCGTGGTGGTCAGCATGGTGAGGTCAGGGAACATGCAATGGCAATGTAGGATAGGTTTCTGAAAAACATCGCGGGGTGGTGCGCATTGTATGGTTGTCTGTTACATTACATTCACTAGTAGGAGTGAGAAAAACATCACGGGGTGGTGTGAATCGGAGGGTCTGAATTAGAATAGGCAGTGAGTGGCACTGTAGGAAGGAGAAAAGCACCGCGGGTCCGTCAGCACGGGGAGGTCAGGGAACATGCAGTGGCAAATTAGGATAGGTTTCTGAAAAACATCGCGCGGTGGTGCGCATTGTATGGGTGTGTGTTACATTACATTCACTAGTAGGAGTGAGAAAAACATCACGGGGTGGTGTGCATTGTATGGGTGTGTGTTACATTACATTCACTAGTAGGAGTGAGAAAAACATCACGGGGTGGTGTGCATTGTATGGGTGTGTGTTACATTACATTCACTAGTAGGAGTGACAAAAACATCACGAGGTGGTGAGAATCGGAGGGTCTGAATTAGTATCGGAGTGAGTTGCAATGTAGGATGGAGAAAAGCACCGCGGGGTGGTCAGCATGGGGAGGTCAGGGAACATGCAGTGGCTATGTAGGATAGGTTTCTTAAAAACATCAAGTGGTGGTGCGCATTTTATGGGTGTGTGTTACATTACATTCACTAGTAGGAGTGAGAAAAACATCACGGGGTGGTGCGCATTGTATGGGTGTGTGTTACATTACATTCACTAGTAGGAGTGAGAAAAACATCACGGGGTGGTGCGCATTGTATGGGTGTGTGTTACATTACATTCCCTAGTAGGAGTGAGAAAAACATCACGGGGTGGTGCGCATTGTATGGGTGTGTGTTACATTACATTCACTAGTAGGAGTGAGAAAAACATCACGGGGTGTTGTGATTCGGAGGGTCTCAATTAGGAAAGGCAGTGAGTGGGAATGTAGGATGGAGAAAAGCTCCGCGGGGTGGTCAGAATGGGGAGGTCATGGAACATGCAGTGGCAATGTAGGATAGGTTTCTGAAAAACATCGCGGGGTGGTGCGCATTTTATGGGTGTGTTACATTACATTCACTAGTAGGAGTGAGAAAAACATCACGGGGTGGTGCGCATTGTATGGGTGTGTGTTACATTACATTCACAAGTAGGAGTGAGAAAAACATCACGCGGTGGTGCGCATTGTATGGGTCTGTGTTACATTACATTCACTAGTAGGAGTGAGAAAAAAATCACGGGGTGGTGTGAATCGGAGGGTCCTAATTAGGATAGGCAGTGAGTGAAAATGTAGGATGGAGAAAAGCACCGCGGGGTGGTCAGCATGGGGAGGTCAGGGAACATGCAGTGGCAATGTAGGATAGGTTTATGAAAAATATCGCGGGGTGGTGCGCATTGTATGGGTGTGTGTTACATTACATTCACTAGTAGGAGTGAGAAAAACATCACGGGGTTGTGTGAATCGGAGGGTCTGAATTAGCATAGGCAGTGAGTGGCAATGTCGGATGGAGAAAAGCAACGCGGGGTGGTCAGCATGGGGAGGTCAGGGAACATGCTGTGGCAAAGTAGGATAGGTTTCTGAAAAACCTCGCGGGGTTGTGCGCATTGTATGGGTGTGTGTTACATTACATTCACTAGTAGGAGTGAGAAAAATATCACGGGGTGGTGCGCATTGTATGGGTGTGTGTTACATTACATTCACTAGTAGGAGTGAGAAAAACATCACGGTGTAGTGTGAATCACAGCGTCTGAATTAGGATAGGCAGTTAGTGGCAATGTAGGATGGAGAAAAGCACCGCAGGGTGTTCAGCATGGGGAGATCAGGGAACATGCAGTGGCAATGTAGGATAGGTTTCTGAAAAACATCGCGGGGTGGTGCGCATTTTATGGTTGTGTGTTACATTACATTCACTAGTAGGAGTGAGAAAAACATCACGGGGTGGTGCGCATTGTATGGGTGTGTGTTACATTACATTCACTAGTAGGAGTGAGAAAAACATCACGGGGGGTGCGCATTGTATGGGTGTGTGTTACATTACATTCACTAGTAGGAGTGAGAAAAACATCACGGGGTTGTGTGAATCGGAGGGTCTGAATTAGGATAGGCAGTGAGTGGCAATGTCGGATGGAGCAAAGCACCGCGGGGTGGTCAGCATGGGGAGGTCAGGGAACATGCTGTGGCAATGTAGGATAGGTTTCTGAAAAACCTCGCGGGGTGGTGCGCATTGTATGGGTGTGTGTTACATTACATTCACTAGTAGGAGTGAGAAAAATATCACGGGGTGGTGCGCATTGTATGGGTGTGTGTTACATTACATTCACTAGTAGGAGTGAGAAAAACATCACGGTGTGGTGTGAATCACAGCGTCTGAATTAGGATAGGCAGTTAGTGGCAATGTAGGATGGAGAAAAGCACCGCGGGGTGTTCAGCATGGGGAGGTCAGGGAACATGCAGTGGCAATGTAGGATAGGTTTCTGAAAAACATCGCGGGGTGGTGCGCATTGTATGGTTGTGTGTTACATTATATTCACTAGTAGGAGTGAGAAAAACATCACGGGGTAGTGAGCATTGTATGGGTGCGTGTTACATTACATTCACTAGTAGGAGTGAGAAAAACATCACGGGGTGGTGAGAATCGCAGGGCCTGAATTAGGATAGGCAGTGAGTGGCAATGTAGGATGGAGAAAAGCACCGCGGGGTGGTCAGCATGGGGAGGTCAGGGAACATGCAATGGCAATGTAGGATAGGTTTCTGAAAAACATCGCAGGGTGGTGCGCATTGTATGGTTGTGTGTTACATTACATTCACTAGTAGGAGTGAGAAAAACATCACGGGGTGGTGTGAATTGGAGGGTCTGAATTAGGATAGGCAGTGAGTGGCAATGTAGGATGGAGAAAAGCACCGCGGGGTGGTCAGAATGGGGAGGTCATGGAACATGCAGTGGCAATGTAGGATAGGTTTCTGAAAAACATCGCGGGGTGTTGCGCATTGTATGGGTGTGTGTTACATTACATTCACTAGTAGGAGTGAGAAAAACATCACAGGGTGGTGCACATTGTATGGGTGTGTGTTACATTACATTCACTAGTAGGAGTGAGAAAAACATCACGCGGTGGTGCGCATTGTATGGGTGTGTGTTACATTACATTCACTAGTAGGAGTGAGAAAAACATCGTGGGGTGGTGCGCATTGTATGGGTGTGTGTTACATTACATTCACTAGTAGGAGGGAGAAAAACATCACGGGGTGGTGCGCATTGTATGGGTGTGTCTTACATTACATTCACTAGTAAGAGTGAGAAAAACATCACGGGGTGGTGTGAATCGGAGGGTCTGAATTAGGATAGGCAGTGAGTGGTAATGTAGGATGGAGAAAAGCACCGCGGGGTGGTCAGCATGGGGAGGTCAGGGAACATGCAGTGGCAATGTAGGATAGTTTTCTGAAAAACATCGCGGGGTGGTGCGCATTGTATGGATGTGTGTCACATTACATTCACTAGTAGGAGTGAGAAAAACATCATGGAGTGGTGTGAATCGGATGGTCGGAATTAGGATAGGCAGTGAGTGGCAATGTAGGATGGAGAAAAGCACCGCGGGGTCTTCAGCATGTGGAGGTCAGGGAACATGCAGTGGCAATGTAGGATAGGTTTCTGAAAATCATCGCGGGGTGGTGCGCGTTGTATGGGTGTGTGTTACATTACATTCACTAGTAGGAGTGAGAAAAACATCACGGGGTGGTGCGCATTGAATGGGTGTGTGTTACATTACATTCACTAGTAGGAGTGACGAAAACATCACGAGGTGGTGAGAATCGGAGGGTCTAAATTAGTATCGGCAGTGAATGGCAATGTAGGATGGAGAAAAGCACCGCGGGGTGTTCAGCATGGGGAGGTCAGGGAACATGCAGTGGCAATGTAGGATAGGTTTCTGAAAAACATCGCGGGGTGGTGCGCATTGTATGGTTGTGTGTTACATTACATTCACTAGTAGGAGTGAGAAAAACATCACGGGGTAGAGAGCATTGTATGGGTGCGTGTTACATTACATTCACTAGTAGGAGTGAGAAAAACATCACGGGGTGGTGAGAATCGCAGGGCCTGAATTAGGATAGGCAGTGAGTGGCAATGTAGGATGGAGAAAAGCACCGCGGGGTGGTCAGAATGGGGAGGTCATGGAACATGCAGTGGCAATGTAGGATAGGTTTCTGAAAAACATCGCGGGGTGTTGCGCATTGAATGGGTGTGTGTTACATTACATTCACTAGTAGGAGTGAGAAAAACATCACAGGGTGGTGCACATTGTATGGGTGTGTGTTACATTACATTCACTAGTAGGAGTGAGAAAAACATCACGCGGTGGTGCGCATTGTATGGGTGTGTGTTACATTACATTCACTAGTAGGAGTGAGAAAAACATCACGGGGTGGTGTGAATTGGAGTGTCTGAATTAGGATAGGCAGTGAGTGGCAATGTAGGATGGAGAAAAGCACCGCGGGTTGGTCAGCATGGGGAGGTCAGGGAACATGCAGTGGCAATGTAGGATAGGTTTCTGAAAAACATCGCGGGATGGTGCGCATTGTATGGGTGTGTGTTACATTACATTCACTAGTAGGAGTGAGAAAAACATCACGGGGTGGTGTGAATCGGAGGGTCGGAATTAGGATAGGAAGTGAGTGGCAGTGTAGGATGGAGAAAAGCACCGCGGGGTCATCAGCATGGGGAGGTCAGGGAACATGCAGTGGCAATGAACGATAGTTTTCTGAAAAACATCATGGGGTGGTGCGCATTGTATGGGTGTGTGTTACATTACATTCACTAGTAAGAGTGAGAAAAACATCACGGGGTGGTGTGAATCGGAGGGTCTGTATTAGGATAGGCAGTGAGTGGTAATGTAGGATGGAGAAAAGCACCGCGGGGTGGTCATCATGGGGAGGTCAGGGAACATGCAGTGGCAATGTAGGATAGTTTTCTGAAAAACATCGCGGGGTGGTGCGCATTGTATGGATGTGTGTTACATTACATTCACTAGTAGGAGTGAGAAAAACATCACGGGGTGGTGTGAATTGGAGTGTCTGAATTAGGATAGGCAGTGAGTGGCAATGTAGGATGGAGAAAAGCACCGCGGGCTGTTCAGCATGGGGAGGTCAGGGAACATGCAGTGGCAATGTAGGATAGGTTTCTGAAAAACATCGCGGGATGGTGCGCATTGTATGGGTGTGTGTTACATTACATTCACTAGTAGGAGTGAGAAAAACATCACGGGGTGGTGTGAATCGGAGGGTCGGAATTAGGATAGGCAGTGAGTGGCAGTGTAGGATGGAGAAAAGCACCGCGGGGTCGTCAGCATGGGGAGGTCAGGGAACATGCAGTGGCAATGAACGATAGTTTTCTGAAAAACATCATGGGGTGGTGCGCATTGTATGGGTGTGTGTTACATTACATTCACTAGTAAGAGTGAGAAAAACATCACGGGGTGGTGTGCATTGTATGGGTGTGTGTTACATTACATTCACTAGTAGGAGTGAGAAAAACATCACGGGGTGGTGTGCATTGTATGGGTGTGTGTTACATTACATTCACTAGTAGGAGTGACAAAAACATCACGAGGTGGTGAGAATCGGAGGGTCTGAATTAGTATCGGAGTGAGTTGCAATGTAGGATGGAGAAAAGCACCGCGGGGTGGTCAGCATGGGGAGGTCAGGGAACATGCAGTGGCTATGTAGGATAGGTTTCTTAAAAACATCAAGTGGTGGTGCGCATTTTATGGGTGTGTGTTACATTACATTCACTAGTAGGAGTGAGAAAAACATCACGGGGTGGTGCGCATTGTATGGGTGTGTGTTACATTACATTCACTAGTAGGAGTGAGAAAAACATCACGGGGTGGTGCGCATTGTATGGGTGTGTGTTACATTACATTCCCTAGTAGGAGTGAGAAAAACATCACGGGGTGGTGCGCATTGTATGGGTGTGTGTTACATTACATTCACTAGTAGGAGTGAGAAAAACATCACGGGGTGTTGTGATTCGGAGGGTCTCAATTAGGAAAGGCAGTGAGTGGGAATGTAGGATGGAGAAAAGCTCCGCGGGGTGGTCAGAATGGGGAGGTCATGGAACATGCAGTGGCAATGTAGGATAGGTTTCTGAAAAACATCGCGGGGTGGTGCGCATTTTATGGGTGTGTTACATTACATTCACTAGTAGGAGTGAGAAAAACATCACGGGGTGGTGCGCATTGTATGGGTGTGTGTTACATTACATTCACAAGTAGGAGTGAGAAAAACATCACGCGGTGGTGCGCATTGTATGGGTCTGTGTTACATTACATTCACTAGTAGGAGTGAGAAAAAAATCACGGGGTGGTGTGAATCGGAGGGTCCTAATTAGGATAGGCAGTGAGTGAAAATGTAGGATGGAGAAAAGCACCGCGGGGTGGTCAGCATGGGGAGGTCAGGGAACATGCAGTGGCAATGTAGGATAGGTTTATGAAAAATATCGCGGGGTGGTGCGCATTGTATGGGTGTGTGTTACATTACATTCACTAGTAGGAGTGAGAAAAACATCACGGGGTTGTGTGAATCGGAGGGTCTGAATTAGCATAGGCAGTGAGTGGCAATGTCGGATGGAGAAAAGCAACGCGGGGTGGTCAGCATGGGGAGGTCAGGGAACATGCTGTGGCAAAGTAGGATAGGTTTCTGAAAAACCTCGCGGGGTTGTGCGCATTGTATGGGTGTGTGTTACATTACATTCACTAGTAGGAGTGAGAAAAATATCACGGGGTGGTGCGCATTGTATGGGTGTGTGTTACATTACATTCACTAGTAGGAGTGAGAAAAACATCACGGTGTGGTGTGAATCACAGCGTCTGAATTAGGATAGGCAGTTAGTGGCAATGTAGGATGGAGAAAAGCACCGCAGGGTGTTCAGCATGGGGAGATCAGGGAACATGCAGTGGCAATGTAGGATAGGTTTCTGAAAAACATCGCGGGGTGGTGCGCATTTTATGGTTGTGTGTTACATTACATTCACTAGTAGGAGTGAGAAAAACATCACGGGGTGGTGCGCATTGTATGGGTGTGTGTTACATTACATTCACTAGTAGGAGTGAGAAAAACATCACGGGGGGTGCGCATTGTATGGGTGTGTGTTACATTACGTTCCCTAGTAGGAGTGAGAAAAACATCACGGGGTGGTGCGCATTGTATGGGTGTGTGTTACATTACATTCACTAGTATGATTGAGAAAAACATCACAGGGTGTTGTGATTCGGAGGGTCTCAATTAAGATAGGCAGTGAGTGGGAATTTAGGATGGAGAAAAGCTCCGCGGGGTGGTCAGAATGGGGAGGTCATGTAACATGCAGTGGCAATGTAGGATAGGTTTCTGAAAAACATCGCGGGGTGGTGCGCATTTTATGGGTGTGTGTTACATTACATTCACTAGTAGGAGTGAGAAAAACATCACGGGGTGGTGCGCATTGTATGGGTGTGTGTTACATTACATTCACTAGTAGGAGTGAGAAAAACATTACGCGGTGGTGCGCATTGTATGGGTCTGTGTTACATTACATTCACTAGTAGGAGTGAGAAAAAAATCACGGGGTGGTGTGAATCGGAGGGTCTGAATTAGGATAGGCAGTGAGTGGAAATGTAGGATGGAGAAAAGCACCGCGGGGTGGTCAGCATGGGGAGGTCAGGGAACATGCAGTGGCAATGTAGGATAGGTTTATGAAAAATATCGCGGGGTGGTGCGCATTGTATGGGTGTGTGTTACATTACATTCACTAGTAGGAGTGAGAAAAACATCACGGGGTTGTGTGAATCGGAGGGTCTGAATTAGGATAGGCAGTGAGTGGCAATGTCGGATGGAGCAAAGCACCGCGGGGTGGTCAGCATGGGGAGGTCAGGGAACATGCTGTGGCAATGTAGGATAGGTTTCTGAAAAACCTCGCGGGGTGGTGCGCATTGTATGGGTGTGTGTTACATTACATTCACTAGTAGGAGTGAGAAAAATATCACGGGGTGGTGCGCATTGTATGGGTGTGTGTTACATTACATTCACTAGTAGGAGTGAGAAAAACATCACGGTGTGGTGTGAATCACAGCGTCTGAATTAGGATAGGCAGTTAGTGGCAATGTAGGATGGAGAAAAGCACCGCGGGGTGTTCAGCATGGGGAGGTCAGGGAACATGCAGTGGCAATGTAGGATAGGTTTCTGAAAAACATCGCGGGGTGGTGCGCATTGTATGGTTGTGTGTTACATTATATTCACTAGTAGGAGTGAGAAAAACATCACGGGGTAGTGAGCATTGTATGGGTGCGTGTTACATTACATTCACTAGTAGGAGTGAGAAAAACATCACGGGGTGGTGAGAATCGCAGGGCCTGAATTAGGATAGGCAGTGAGTGGCAATGTAGGATGGAGAAAAGCACCGCGGGGTGGTCAGCATGGGGAGGTCAGGGAACATGCAATGGCAATGTAGGATAGGTTTCTGAAAAACATCGCAGGGTGGTGCGCATTGTATGGTTGTGTGTTACATTACATTCACTAGTAGGAGTGAGAAAAACATCACGGGGTGGTGTGAATTGGAGGGTCTGAATTAGGATAGGCAGTGAGTGGCAATGTAGGATGGAGAAAAGCACCGCGGGGTGGTCAGAATGGGGAGGTCATGGAACATGCAGTGGCAATGTAGGATAGGTTTCTGAAAAACATCGCGGGGTGTTGCGCATTGTATGGGTGTGTGTTACATTACATTCACTAGTAGGAGTGAGAAAAACATCACAGGGTGGTGCACATTGTATGGGTGTGTGTTACATTACATTCACTAGTAGGAGTGAGAAAAACATCACGCGGTGGTGCGCATTGTATGGGTGTGTGTTACATTACATTCACTAGTAGGAGTGAGAAAAACATCGTGTGGTGGTGCGCATTGTATGGGTGTGTGTTACATTACATTCACTAGTAGGAGGGAGAAAAACATCACGGGGTGGTGCGCATTGTATGGGTGTGTCTTACATTACATTCACTAGTAAGAGTGAGAAAAACATCACGGGGTGGTGTGAATCGGAGGGTCTGAATTAGGATAGGCAGTGAGTGGTAATGTAGGATGGAGAAAAGCACCGCGGGGTGGTCAGCATGGGGAGGTCAGGGAACATGCAGTGGCAATGTAGGATAGTTTTCTGAAAAACATCGCGGGGTGGTGCGCATTGTATGGATGTGTGTCACATTACATTCACTAGTAGGAGTGAGAAAAACATCATGGAGTGGTGTGAATCGGATGGTCGGAATTAGGATAGGCAGTGAGTGGCAATGTAGGATGGAGAAAAGCACCGCGGGGTCTTCAGCATGTGGAGGTCAGGGAACATGCAGTGGCAATGTAGGATAGGTTTCTGAAAATCATCGCGGGGTGGTGCGCGTTGTATGGGTGTGTGTTACATTACATTCACTAGTAGGAGTGAGAAAAACATCACGGGGTGGTGCGCATTGAATGGGTGTGTGTTACATTACATTCACTAGTAGGAGTGACGAAAACATCACGAGGTGGTGAGAATCGGAGGGTCTAAATTAGTATCGGCAGTGAATGGCAATGTAGGATGGAGAAAAGCACCGCGGGGTGTTCAGCATGGGGAGGTCAGGGAACATGCAGTGGCAATGTAGGATAGGTTTCTGAAAAACATCGCGGGGTGGTGCGCATTGTATGGTTGTGTGTTACATTACATTCACTAGTAGGAGTGAGAAAAACATCACGGGGTAGAGAGCATTGTATGGGTGCGTGTTACATTACATTCACTAGTAGGAGTGAGAAAAACATCACGGGGTGGTGAGAATCGCAGGGCCTGAATTAGGATAGGCAGTGAGTGGCAATGTAGGATGGAGAAAAGCACCGCGGGGTGGTCAGAATGGGGAGGTCATGGAACATGCAGTGGCAATGTAGGATAGGTTTCTGAAAAACATCGCGGGGTGTTGCGCATTGAATGGGTGTGTGTTACATTACATTCACTAGTAGGAGTGAGAAAAACATCACAGGGTGGTGCACATTGTATGGGTGTGTGTTACATTACATTCACTAGTAGGAGTGAGAAAAACATCACGCGGTGGTGCGCATTGTATGGGTGTGTGTTACATTACATTCACTAGTAGGAGTGAGAAAAACATCACGGGGTGGTGTGAATTGGAGTGTCTGAATTAGGATAGGCAGTGAGTGGCAATGTAGGATGGAGAAAAGCACCGCGGGTTGGTCAGCATGGGGAGGTCAGGGAACATGCAGTGGCAATGTAGGATAGGTTTCTGAAAAACATCGCGGGATGGTGCGCATTGTATGGGTGTGTGTTACATTACATTCACTAGTAGGAGTGAGAAAAACATCACGGGGTGGTGTGAATCGGAGGGTCGGAATTAGGATAGGCAGTGAGTGGCAGTGTAGGATGGAGAAAAGCACCGCGGGGTCATCAGCATGGGGAGGTCAGGGAACATGCAGTGGCAATGAACGATAGTTTTCTGAAAAACATCATGGGGTGGTGCGCATTGTATGGGTGTGTGTTACATTACATTCACTAGTAAGAGTGAGAAAAACATCACGGGGTGGTGTGAATCGGAGGGTCTGTATTAGGATAGGCAGTGAGTGGTAATGTAGGATGGAGAAAAGCACCGCGGGGTGGTCATCATGGGGAGGTCAGGGAACATGCAGTGGCAATGTAGGATAGTTTTCTGAAAAACATCGCGGGGTGGTGCGCATTGTATGGATGTGTGTTACATTACATTCACTAGTAGGAGTGAGAAAAACATCACGGGGTGGTGTGAATTGGAGTGTCTGAATTAGGATAGGCAGTGAGTGGCAATGTAGGATGGAGAAAAGCACCGCGGGCTGTTCAGCATGGGGAGGTCAGGGAACATGCAGTGGCAATGTAGGATAGGTTTCTGAAAAACATCGCGGGATGGTGCGCATTGTATGGGTGTGTGTTACATTACATTCACTAGTAGGAGTGAGAAAAACATCACGGGGTGGTGTGAATCGGAGGGTCGGAATTAGGATAGGCAGTGAGTGGCAGTGTAGGATGGAGAAAAGCACCGCGGGGTCGTCAGCATGGGGAGGTCAGGGAACATGCAGTGGCAATGAACGATAGTTTTCTGAAAAACATCATGGGGTGGTGCGCATTGTATGGGTGTGTGTTACATTACATTCACTAGTAAGAGTGAGAAAAACATCACGGGGTGGTGTGAATCGGAGGGTCTGAATTAGGATAGGCAGTGAGTGGTAATGTAGGATGGAGAAAAGCACCGCGGGGTGGTCAGCATGGAGAGGTCAGGGAACATGCAGTGGCAATGTAGGATAGTTTTCTGAAAAACATCGCGGGGTGGTGTGCATTGTATGGGTGTGTGTCACATTACATTCACTAGTAGGAGTGAGAAAAACATCATGGAGTGGTGTGAATCGGATGGTCGGAATTAGGATAGGCAGTGAGTGGCAATGTAGGATGGAGAAAAGCACCGCGGGGTCTTCAGCATGTGGAGGTCTGGGAACATGCAGTGGCAATGTAGGATAGGTTTCTGAAAATCATCGCGGGGTGGTGCGCGTTGTATGGGTGTGTGTTACATTACATTCACTAGTAGGAGTGAGAAAAACATCACGGGGTGGTGCGCATTGAATGGGTGTGTGTTACATTACATTCACTAGTAGGAGTGACGAAAACATCACGAGGTGGTGAGAATCGGAGGGTCTAAATTAGTATCGGCAGTGATTGGCAATGTAGGATGGAGAAAAGCACCGCCGGGTGGTCAGCATGGGGAGGTCAGGGAACATGCAGTGGCTATGTAGGATAGGTTTCTGAAAAACATCGCGGTGTGGTGAACATTTTATGGGTGTGTGTTACATTACATTCACTAGTAGGAGTGAGAAAAACATCACGGGGTGGTGCGCATTGTATGGGTGTGTGTTACATTACATTCACTAGTAGGAGTGATTAAAACATCATGGCGTGATGTGAATCGGAGGGTCTGAATTAGGATAGGCAGTGAGTGGAAATGTAGGATGGAGAAAAGCACCGTGGGGTGGTCAGCATGGGGAGGTCAGGGAACATGCAGTGGCAATGTAGGATAGGTTTATGAAAAATATCGCGGGGTGGTGCGCATTGTATGGGTGTGTGTTACATTACATTCACTAGTAGGAGTGAGAAAAAACATCACGGGGTTGTGTGAATCGGAGGGTCTGAATTAGGATAGGCAGTGAGTGGCAATGTCGGATGGAGAAAAGCACCGCGGGGTGGTCAGCATGGGGAGGTCAGGGAACATGCTGTGGCAATGTAGGATAGGTTTCTGAAAAACCTCGCGGGGTGGTGCGCATTGTATGGGTGTGTGTTACATTACATTCACTAGTAGGAGTGAGAAAAATATCACGGGGTAGTGCGCATTGTATGGGTGTGTGTTACATTACATTCACTAGTAGGAGTGAGAAAAACATCACGGTGTGGTGTGAATCACAGCGTCTGAATTAGGATAGGCAGTGAGTGGCAATGTAGGATGGAGAAAAGCACCGCGGGGTGTTCAGCATGGGGAGGTCAGGGAACATGCAGTGGCAATGTAGGATAGGTTTCTGAAAAACATCGCGGGGTGGTGCGCATTGTATGGTTGTGTGTTACATTACATTCACTAGTAGGAGTGAGAAAAACATCACGGGGTAGTGAGCATTGTATGGGTGCGTGTTACATTACATTCACTAGTAGGAGTGAGAAAAACATCACGGGGTGGTGAGAATCGCAGGGCCTGAATTAGGATAGGCAGTGAGTGGCAATGTAGGATGGAGAAAAGCACCGCGGGGTGGTCAGAATGGGGAGGTCATGGAACATGCAGTGGCAATGTAGGATAGGTTTCTGAAAAACATCGCGGGGTGTTGCGCATTGTATGGGTGTGTGTTACATTACATTCACTAGTAGGAGTGAGAAAAACATCACAGGGTGGTGCACATTGTATGGGTGTGTGTTACATTACATTCACTAGTAGGAGTGAGAAAAACATCATGCGGTGGTGCGCATTGTATGGGTGTGTGTTACATTACATTCACTAGTAGGAGTGAGAAAAACATCACGGGGTGGTGTGAATTGGAGTGTCTGAATTAGGATAGGCAGTGAGTGGCAATGTAGGATGGAGAAAAGCACCGCGGGCTGGTCAGCATGGGGAGGTCAGGGAACATGCAGTGGCAATGTAGGATAGGTTTCTGAAAAACATCGCGGGATGGTGCGCATTGTATGGGTGTGTGTTACATTACATTCACTAGTAGGAGTGAGAAAAACATCACGGGGTGGTGTGAATCGGAGGGTCGGAATTAGGATAGGCAGTGAGTGGCAGTGTAGGATGGAGAAAAGCACCGCGGGGTCGTCAGCATGGGGAGGTCAGGGAACATGCAGTGGCAATGAACGATAGTTTTCTGAAAACATCATGGGGTGGTGCGCATTGTATGGGTGTGTGTTACATTACATTCACTAGTAAGAGTGAGAAAAACATCACGGTGTGGTGTGAATCGGAGGGTCTGTATTAGGATAGGCAGTGAGTGGTAATGTAGGATGGAGAAAAGCACCGCGGGGTGGTCATCATGGGGAGGTCAGGGAACATGCAGTGGCAATGTAGGATAGTTTCTGAAAAACATCGCGGGGTGGTGCGCATTGTATGGATGTGTGTCACATTACATTCACTAGTAGGAGTGAGAAAAACATCATGGAGTGGTGTGAATCGGAGGGTCGGAATTAGGATAGGCAGTGAGTGGCAATGTAGGATGGAGAAAAGCACCGCGGGGTGGTCAGCATGTGGAGGTCAGGGAACATGCAGTGGCAATGTAGGATAGGTTTCTGAAAATCATCGCGGGGTGGTGCGCGTTGTATGGGTGTGTGTTACATTACATTCACTAGTAGGAGTGAGAAAAACATCACGGGGTGGTGCGCATTGAATGGGTGTGTGTTACATTACATTCACTAGTAGGAGTGACGAAAACATCACGAGGTGGTGCGCATTGTATGGGTGTGTGTTACATTACATTCACTAGTAGGAGTGATTAAAACATCACGGCGTGATGTGAATCGGAGGGTCTGAATTACGATAGGCAGTGATTGGCAATGTAGGATGGAGAAAAGCACCGCCGGGTGGTCAGCATGGGGAGGTCAGGGAACATGCAGTGGCAATGTAGGATAGGTTTCTGAAAACATCGCGGGGTGGTGCACATTATATGGGTGTGTGTTGCATAACATTCCTTAGTAGGAGTGAGAAAAACATCACGGGGTGGTGTGAATCGGAGGGTCTGATTTAGGATAGGCAGTGAGTGGCAATGTCGGAGAGAGAAAAGCACCGTGCGGTGGTCAGCATGGGGAGGTCAGGGAACATGCAGTGGCAATGTAGGATAGGTTTCTGAAAAGCATCCCGGGTTGGTGCGCATTGTATGGGTGTGTGTTACATTACATTCACTAGTAGGGATGAGAAAAACATCACGGGGTGATGCGCATTGTATGGGTGTGTGTTACATTACATTCACTAGAAGGAGTGAGAAAACATCACGGGGTGGTGTGAATCAGAGGGTCTGAATTAGGATAGGCAGTGAGTGGCAATGTAGGATGGAAAAAAGCATCGCGTGGTGGTCAGCAAGGGGAGGTCAGGGAACATGGCATTGGCAATGTAGGATAGGTTTCTGAAAAACATCGCAGGGTGGTGCGCATTGTATGGTTGTCTGTTACATTACATTCACTAGTAGGAGTGAGAAAAACATCACGGGGTGGTGTGAATCGGAGGGTCTGAATTTGGATAGGCACTGAGTGGCACTGTATGGAAGGAGATAAGCACCGTGGGTCCGTCAGCATGGGGAGGTCAGGGAACATGCAGTGGCAAATTAGGATAGGTTTCTGAAAAACATCGCGGGGTGGTGCGCATTGTATGGGTGTGTGTTACATTACATTCACTAGTAGGAGTGAGAAAAACATCACGGGGTGGTGCGCATTGTATGGGTGTGTGTTACATTACATTCACTAGTAGGAGTGAGAAAAACATCACGGGGTGGTGCGCATTGTATGGGTGTGTGTTACATTACATTCACTAGTAGGAGTGCGAAAAACATCACGGGGTGGTGTGAATCGGAGGGTCTGAATTAGGATAGGCAGTGAGTGGCAATGTAGGATGGAGAAAAGCACCGCGGGGTGGTCAGCATGGGGAGGTCAGGGAACATGCTGTGGCAATGTAGGATAGGTTTCTGAAAATCATCGCGGTGTGGTGCGCATTGTATGGTTGTGTGTTACATTACAGTCACTAGTAGGAGTGAGAAAAACATCACGGGGTAGTGAGCATTGTATGGGTGCGTGTTACATTACATTCACTAGTAGGAGTGAGAAAAACATCACGGGGTGGTGAGAATCGCAGGGCCTGAATTAGGATAGGCAGTGAGTGGCAATGTAGGATGGAGAAAAGCACCGCGGGGTGGTCAGCATGGGGAGGTCAGGGAACATGCAATGGCAATGTAGGATAGGTTTCTGAAAAACATCGCAGGGTGGTGCGCATTGTATGGTTGTGTGTTACATTACATTCACTAGTAGGAGTGAGAAAAACATCACAGGGTGGTGTGAATTGGAGTGTCTGAATTAGGATAGGCAGTGAGTGGCAATGTAGGATGGAGAAAAGCACCGCGGGGTGGTCAGAATGGGGAGGTCATGGAACATGCAGTGGCAATGTAGGATAGGTTTCTGAAAAACATCGCGGGGTGTTGCGCATTGTATGGGTGTGTGTTACATTACATTCACTAGTAGGAGTGAGAAAATCATCACAGGGTGGTGCACATTGTATGGGTGTGTGTTACATTACATTCACTATTAGGAGTGAGAAAAACATCACGCGGTGGTGTGAATCGGAGTGTCTGAATTAGGATAGGCAGTGAGTGGCAATGTAGGATGGAGAAAAGCACCGCGGGCTGGTCAGCATGGGGAGGTCAGGGAACATGCAGTGGCAATGTAGGATAGGTTTCTGAAAAACATCGCGGGGTGTTGCGCATTGTATGGGTGTGTGTTACATTACATTCACTAGTAGGAGTGAGAAAAACATCACAGGGTGGTGCACATTGTATGGGTGTGTGTTACATTACATTCACTAGTAGGAGTGAGAAAAACATCACGGGGTGGTGTGAATCGGAGGGTCTGATTTAGGATAGGCAGTGTGTGGCAATGTCGGAGAGAGAAAAGCACCGCGCGGTGCTCAGCATGGGGAGGTCAGGGAACATGCAGTGGCAATGTAGGATAGGGTTCTGAAAAGCATCCCGGGTTGGTGCGCATTGTATGGGTGTGTGTTACATTACATTCACTAGTAGGGATGAGAAAAACATCACGGGGTGGTGCGCATTGTATGGGTGTGTGTTACATTACATTCACTAGAAGGAGTGAGAAAAACATCACGGGGTGGTGTGAATCAGAGGGTCTGAATTAGGATAGGCAGTGAGTGGCAATGTAGGATGGAAAAAAGCATCGCGTGCTGGTCAGCATGGGGAGGTCAGGGAACATGCATTGGCAATGTAGGATAGGTTTCTGAAAAACATCGCGGGGTGGTGCACATTGTATGATTGTCTGTTACATGACATTCACTAGTAGGAGTGAGAAAAACATCACGGGGTGGTGTGAATCGGAGGGTCTGAATTTGGATAGGCAGTGAGTGGCACTGTAGGAAGGAGAAAAGCACCGCGGGTCCGTCAGCATGGGGAGGTCAGGGAACATGCAGTGGCAAATTAGGATAGGTTTCTGAAAAACATCGCGGGGTGGTGCGCATTGTATGGGTGTGTGTTACATTACATTCACTAGTAGGAGTGAGAAAAACATCACGGGGTGGTGCGCATTGTATGGGTGTGTGTTACATTACATTCACTAGTAGGAGTGAGAAAAACATCACGGGGTGGTGTGCATTGTATGGGTGTGTGTTACATTACATTCACTAGTAGGAGTGAGAAAAACATCACGGGGTGGTGTGAATCAGAGGGTCTGAATTAGGATATGCAGTGAGTGGCAATGTAGGATGGAAAAAAGCACCGCGGGGTGGTCAGAATGGGGAGGTCATGGAACATGCATTGGCAATGTAGGATAGGTTTCTGAAAAACATCGCGGGGTGGTGCACATTGTATGGGTGTGTGTTACATTACATTCACTAGTAGGAGTGAGAAAAACATCATGGTGTGGTGCGCATTGTATGGGTGTGTGTTACATTACATTCACTAGTAGGAGTGACAAAATCATCACGAGGTGGTGAGAATCGGAGGGTCTGAATTAGTATCGGCAGTGAGTTGCAATGTAGGATGGAGAAAAGCACCGCGGGGTGGTCAGCATGGGGAGGTCAGGGAACATGCAGTGGCTATGTAGGATAGGTTTCTGAAAAACATCAAGTGGTGGTGCGCATTTTATGGGTGTGTGTTACATTACATTCACTAGTAGGAGTGAGAAAAACATCACGGGGTGGTGCGCATTGTATGGGTGTGTGTTACATTACATTCACTAGTAGGAGTGCGAAAAACATCACGGGGTGGTGTGAATCGGAGGGTCTGAATTAGGACAGGCTGTGAGTGGCAATGTAGGATGGAGAAAAGCACCGCGGTTGGTCAGCATGGGGAGGTCAGGGAACATGCAGTGGCAATGTAGGATAGGTTTCTGAAAAACATCGCGGGGTGTTGCGCATTGTATGGGTGTGTGTTACATTACATTCACTAGTAGGAGTGAGAAAAACATCCCAGGGTGGTGCACATTGTATGGGGGTGTGTTACATTACATTCACTATTAGGAGTGAGAAAAACATCACGCGGTGGTGTGAATCGGAGTGTCTGAATTAGGATAGGCAGTGAGTAGCAATGTAGGATGGAGAAAAGCACCGCGGGCTGGTCAGCATGGGGAGGTCAGGGAACATGCAGTGGCAATGTAGGATAGGTTTCTGAAAAACATCGCGGGGTGTTGCGCATTGTATGGGTGTGTGTTACATTACATTCACTAGTAGGAGTGAGAAAAACATCACAGGGTGGTGCACATTGTATGGGTGTGTGTTACATTACATTCACTAGTAGGAGTGAGAAAAACATCACGGGGTGGTGTGAATCGGAGTGTCTGAATTAGGATAGGCAGTGAGTGGCAATGTAGGATGGAGAAAAGCACCGCGGGCTGGTCAGCATGGGGAGGTCAGGGAACATGCAGTGGCAATGTAGGATAGGTTTCTGAAAAACATCGCGGGATGGTGCGCATTGTATGGGTGTGTGTTACATTACATTCACTAGTAGGAGTGAGAAAAACATCACGGGGTGGTGTGAATCGGAGGGTCGGAATTAGGATAGGCAGTGAGTGGCAATGTAGGATGGAGAAAAGCACCGCGGGGTCGTCAGCATGGGGAGGTCAGGGAACATGCAGTGCTAATGAACGATAGTTTTCTGAAAAACATCATGGGGTGGTGCGCATTGTATGGGTGTGTGTTACATTACATTCACTAGTAAGAGTGAGAAAAACATCACGGGGTGGTGTGAATCGGAGGGTCTGAATTAGGATAGGCAGTGAGTGTTAATGTAGGATGGAGAAAAGCACCACGGGGTGGTCAGCATGGGGAGGTCAGGGAACATGCAGTGGCAATGTAGGATAGTTTTCTGAAAAACATCGCGGGGTGGTGCGCATTGTATGGATGTGTGTCACATTACATTCACTAGTAGGAGTGAGAAAAACATCATGGAGTGGTGTGAATCGGAGGGTCGGAATTAGGATAGGCAGTGAGTGGCAATGTAGGATGGAGAAAAGCACCGCGGGGTGGTCAGCATGCGGAGGTCAGGGAACATGCAGTGGCAATGTAGGATAGGATTCTGAAAATCATCGCGGGGTGGTGCGCATTGTATGGGTGTGTGTTGCATTATATTCACTAGTAGGAGTGAGAAAAACATCACGGGGTGGTGTGAATCGGAGGGTCTGATTTAGGATAGGCAGTGTGTGGCAATGTCGGAGAGAGAAAAGCACCGCGCGGTGCTCAGCATGGGGAGGTCAGGGAACATGCAGTGGCAATGTAGGATAGGATTCTGAAAAGCATCCCGGGTTGGTGCGCATTGTATGGGTGTGTGTTACATTACATTCACTAGTAGGGATGAGAAAAACATCACGGGGTGGTGCGCATTGTATGGGTGTGTGTTACATTACATTCACTAGAAGGAGTGAGAAAAACATCACGGGGTGGTGTGAATCAGAGGGTCTGAATTAGGAGAGGCAGTGAGTGGCAATGTAGGATGGAAAAAAGCATCGCGTGCTGGTCAGCATGGGGAGGTCAGGGAACATGCATTGGCAATGTAGGATAGGTTTCTGAAAAACATCGCGGGGTGGTGCGCATTGTATGGTTGTCTGTTACATTACATTCACTAGTAGGAGTGAGAAAAACATCACGGGGTGGTGTGAATCGGAGGGTCTGAATTTGGATAGGCAGTGAGTGGCACTGTAGGAAGGAGAAAAGCACCGCGGGTCCGTCAGCATGGGGAGGTCAGGGAACATGCAGTGGCAAATTAGGATAGGTTTCTGAAAAACATCGCGGGGTGGTGCGCATTGTATGGGTGTGTGTTACATTACATTCACTAGTAGGAGTGAGAAAAAACATCACGGGGTGGTGCGCATTGTATGGGTGTGTGTTACATTACATTCACTAGTAGGAGTGAGAAAAACATCACGGGGTGGTGTGCATTGTATGGGTGTGTGTTACATTACATTCACTAGTAGGAGTGAGAAAAACATCACGGGGTGGTGTGAATCAGAGGGTCTGAATTAGGATATGCAGTGAGTGGCAATGTAGGATGGAGAAAAGCACCGCGGGGTGGTCAGAATGGGGAGGTCATGGAACATGCATTGGCAATGTAGGATAGGTTTCTGAAAAACATCGCGGGGTGGTGCACATTGTATGGGTGTGTGTTACATTACATTCACTAGTAGGAGTGAGAAAAACATCATGGTGTGGTGCGCATTGTATGGGTGTGTGTTACATTACATTCACTAGTAGGAGTGACAAAATCATCACGAGGTGGTGAGAATCGGAGGGTCTGAATTAGTATCGGCAGTGAGTTGCAATGTAGGATGGAGAAAAGCACCGCGGGGTGGTCAGCATGGGGAGGTCAGGGAACATGCAGTGGCTATGTAGGATAGGTTTCTGAAAAACATCAAGTGGTGGTGCGCATTTTATGGGTGTGTGTTACATTACATTCACTAGTAGGAGTGAGAAAAACATCACGGGGTGGTGCGCATTGTATGGGTGTGTGTTACATTACATTCACTAGTAGGAGTGCGAAAAACATCACGGGGTGGTGTGAATAGGAGGGTCTGAATTAGGACAGGCTGTGAGTGGCAATGTAGGATGGAGAAAAGCACCGCGGGTTGGTCAGCATGGGGAGGTCAGGGAACATGCAGTGGCAATGTAGGATAGCTTTCAGAAAAACATCGCGGGGTTGTGCGTATTGTATGGGTGTGTGTTACATTACATTCACTAGTAGGAGTGAGAAAAACATCAGGGCGTGGTGTGAATCGGAGGGTCTGAATTAGGATAGGCAGTGAGTGGCAATGTAGGATGGAGGAAAGCACCGCGGGGTGGTCAACATGTGTAGGTCAGGGAACATGCAGTGGCAATGCAGGATAGGTTTCTGAAAAACATCGGGTGGTGGTGCGCATTGTATGGGTGTGTGTTACATTACATTCACTAGTAGGAGTGAGAAAAACATCACGGTGTGGTGTGAATCGGAGGGTCTGAATTAGGATAGGCAGTGAGTGGCAATGTAGGATGGAGAAAAGCACCACGGGGTGGTCAGCATGGGGAAATCAGGGAACATGCAGTGGGAATGTAGGATAGTTTTCTGAAAAACATCACGGGGTGGTGCGCATTGTATGGGTGTGTGTTACATTACATTCACTAGTAGGAGTGAGAAAAACATCACGGGGTTTTGCGCATTGTATGGGTGTGTGTTACATTACATTCACTAGTAGGAGTGACAAAAACATCACGAGGTGGTTAGAATCGGAGGGTCTGAATTAGTATCGGCAGTGAGTGGCAATGTAGGATGGAGAAAAGCACCGCGGGCTGGTCAGCATGGGGAGGTCAGGGAACATGCAGTGGCTATGTAGGATAGGTTTCTGAAAAACATCAAGGGGTGGTGCGCATTTTATGGGTGTGTGTTACATTACATTCACTAGTAGGAGTGAGAAAAACATCACGGGGTGGTGTGCATTGTATGGGTGTGTGTTACATTACATTCACTAGTAGGAGTGAGAAAAACATCACGGGGTGGTGTGAATCAGAGGGTCTGAATTAGGATAGGCAGTGAGTGGCAATGTAGGATGGAGAAAAGGACCGCGGGGTGGTCAGAATGGGGAGGTCATGGAACATGCAGTGGCAATGTAGGATAGTTTTCTGAAAAACATCGCGGGTTGGTGCGCATTGTATGGGTGTGTGTTACATTACATTCACTAGTAGGAGTGAGAAAAACATCACGGGGTGGTGCGCATTGTATGGGTGTGTGTTACATTACATTCTCTATTAGGAGTGAGAAAAACATCACACGGTGGTGCGCATTGTATGGGTGTGTGTTACATTACATTCACTACTAGGAGTGAGAAAACATCACGGGGTGGTGTGAATCGGAGGGTCTGAATTAGGATAGGCAGTGAGTGGCAATGTAGGATGGAGAAAAGCACCGCGGGGTGGTCAGCATGGGGAGGTCAGGGAACATGCAGTGGCTATGTAGGATAGGTTTCTGAAAAACATCGCGGTGTGGTGCGCATTTTATGGGTGTTTGTTACATTACATTCACTAGTAGGAGTGAGAAAAACATCACGGGGTGGTGCGCATTGTATGGGTGTGTGTTACATTACATTCACTAGTAGGAGTGAGAAAAACATCACGGGGTGGTGTGAATTGGAGGGTCTGAATTAGGATAGGCAGTGAGTGGCAATGTAGGATGGAGAAAAGCACCGCGGGGTGGTCAGCATGGGGAGGTCAGGGAACATGCAATGGCAATGTAGGATAGGTTTCTGAAAAACATCGCGGGGTGGTGCGCATTGTATGGTTGTGTGTTACATTACATTCACTAGTAGGAGTGAGAAAAACATCACGGGGTGGTGTGAATTGGAGGGTCTGAATTAGGATAGGCAGTGAGTGGCAATATAGGAAGGAGAAAAGCACCGCGGGGTGGTCAGAATGGGGAGCTCATGGAACATGCAGTGGCAATGTAGGATAGGTTTCTGAAATACATCGCGGGGTGGTGCGCATTGTATGGGTGTGTGTTACATTACATTCACTAGTAGGAGTGAGGAAAAACATCACAGGGTGGTGCGCATTGTATGGGTGTGTGTTACATTACATTCACTAGTAGGAGTGAGAAAAACATCACGGGTTGGTGTGAATCGGAGGGTCTGAATTAGGATAGGTAGTGAGTGGCAATGTAGGATGGAGAAAAGCACCGCGGGTGGTCAGCATGGGGAGGTCAGGGAACATGCAGTGGCAATGTAGGATATTTTTCTGAAAAATATCGCGGGGTGGTGCGCATTGTATGTGTGTGTGTACATTACATTCACTAGTAGGAGTGAGAAAAACATCACGGGGTGGTGTGAATCGGAGGGTCTGAATTAGGATAGGCAGTGAGTGGCAATTTAGGATGGAGACAAGCACCGCGGGTGGTCAGCATGGGAGGTCAGGGAACATGCAGTGGCAATGAACGATAGTTTTCTAAAAAACATCATGGGGTGTTGCGCATTGTATGGGTGTGTGTTACATTACATTCACTAGTAGGAGTGAGAAAAACATCACGGGGTGGTGTGAATCGGAGGGTCTGAATTAGGATAGGCAGTGAGTGGCAATGTAGGATGGAGAAAAGCACCGCGGGGTGGTCAGCATGGGGAGGTCAGGGAACATGCAGTGGCAATGTAGGATAGGTTTCTGAAAATCATCGCGGGGTGGTGGGCATTGTATGGGTGTGTGTTACATTACATTCCCTAGTAGGAGTGAGAAAAACATCACAGGGTGTGCGCATTGTATGGGTGTGTGTTACATTACATTCACTAGTAGGATTGAGAAAAACATCACGGGGTGGTGTGAATCGGAGGGTCTGAATTAGGATAGGCAGTGAGTGGCAATGTAGGATGGAGAAAAGCAACGCGGGGTGGTCAGCATGGGGAGGTCAGGGAACATGCAGTGGCAATGTAGGATATTTTTCTGAAACATATTGCGGGGTGGTGCGCATTGTATGGGTGTGTGTTACATTACATTCACTAGTAGGAGTGAGAAAAACATCACGGGTGGTGTGAATCGGAGCGTCTGAATTAGGATAGGCAGTGAGTGGCAATGTAGGATGGAGAAAAGCACCGCGGGGTGGTCAGCATGGGGATTTCAGGGAACATGCAGTGGCAATGAACGATAGTTTTCTGAAAATCATCGCGGGGTGGTGCGCATTGTATGGGTGTGTGTCACATTACATTCACTAGTAGGAGTGAGAAAAACATCATGGAGTGGTATGAATCGGAGGATCGGAATTAGGATAGGCAGTGAGTGGCACTGTAGGATGGAGAAAAGCACCGCGGGGTGGTCAGCATGTGGAGGTCAGGGAACATGCAGTGGCAATGTAGGATAGGTTTCTGAAAATCATTGCGGGGTGGTGCGCATTGTATGGGTGTGTGTTACATTACATTCACTGGTAGGAGTGAGAAAACATCACGGGGTGGTGCGCATTGTATGGGTGTGTGTTACATTACATTCACTAGTAGGAGTGAGAAAAACATCACGGGGTGGTGTGCATTGTATGGGTGTGTGTTACATTATATTCACTATTAAGAGTTGCAAAAACATCACGAGGTTGTGAGAATCGGAGGGTCTAAATTAGTGTCGGCAGTGAGTGGCAATGTAGGACGGAGAAAAGCACCGCGGGGTGGTCAGCATGGGGAGGTCAGGGAACATGCAGTGGCTATGTAGGATAGGTTTCTGAAAATATCGCGGTGTGGTGCGCATTTTATGGGTGTGTGTTACATTACATTCACTAGTAGGAGTGAGAAAATATCACGGGTGGTGCGCATTGTATGGGTGTGTGTTACATTACATTCACTAGTAGGAGTGAGAAAAACATCACGGGGTGGTGCGCATTGTATGGGTGTGTGTTACATTACATTCACTAGTAGGAGTGAGAAAAACATCACGGGGTGGTGCGCATTGTATGGGTGTGTGTTACATTATATTCACTATTAGGAGTTGCAAGAACATCAAGAGGTGGTGAGAATCGGAGGGTCTAAATTAGTATCGGCAGTGAGTGGAAATGTAGGATGGAGAAAAGCACCGCGGGGTGGTCAGCATGGGGAGGTCAGGGAACATGCAGTGGCTATGTAGGATAGGTTCTGAAAAACATCGCGGTGTGGTGCGCATTTATGGGTGTTTGTTACATTACATTCACTAGTAGGAGTGAGAAAAACATCACGGGGTGGTGCGCATTGTATGGGTGTGTGTTACATTACATTCACTAGTAGGAGTGATAAAAACATCACGGCACGATGTGAATCGGAGGGTCTGAATTACGATAGGCAGTGAGTGGCAATGTAGGATGGAGAAAAGCACTGCGGGGTGGTCAGAATGGGGACTTCAGGAAACATGCAGTGGCAAAGTAGAATAGGTTTCTGAAAAACATCACGGGTGGTGCACATTATATGGGTGTGTGTTGCATAACATTCACTATTAGGAGTAAGAAAAACATCACGGGGTGTTGTGAATCGGAGGGTCTGATTTAGGATAGGCGGTGAGTGGCAATGTCAGAGAGAGAAAAGCACCGCGCGGTGGTCAGAATGGGGAGGTCAGGGAACATGTAGTGGCAATGTAGGATAGGTTTCTGAAAAGCATCCCGGGTTGGTGCGCATTGTATGAGTGTGTGTTACATTACATTCACTAGTAGGAGTGAGAAAAACATCACGGGGTGGTGTGAATTGGAGGGTCTGAATTAGGATAGGCAGTGAGTGGCAATGTAGGATGGAGAAAAGCACCGCGGGGTGGTCAGCATGGGGAGGTCAGGGAACATGCAATGGCAATGTAGGATAGGTTTCTGGAAAAACATCGCGGGGTGGTGCGCATTGTATGGTTGTGTGTTACATTACATTCACTAGTAGGAGTGAGAAAAACATCACGGGGTGGTGTGAATTGGAGGGTCTGAATTAGGATAGGCAGTGAGTGGCAATATAGAAGGAGAAAAGCACTGCGGGGTGGTCAGAATGGGGAGGTCATGGAACATGTAGTGGCAATGTAGGATAGGTTTCTGAAATACATCGCGGGGTGGTGCGCATTGTATGGGTGTGTGTTACATTACATTCACTAGTAGGAGTGAGAAAAACATCACGGGGTGGTGCGCATTGTATGGGTGTGTGTTACATTATATTCACTATTAGGAGTTGCAAGAACATCACGAGGTGGTGAGAATCGGAGGGTCTAAATTAGTATCGGCAGTGAGTGGAAATGTAGGATGGAGAAAAGCACCGCGGGTGGTCAGCATGGGGAGGTCAGGGAACATGCAGTGGCTATGTAGGATAGGTTTCTGAAAAACATCGCGGTGTGGTGCGCATTTTATGGGTGTGTGTTACATTACATTCACTAGTAGGAGTGAGAAAAACATCACGGGGTGGTGCGCATTGTATGGGTGTGTGTTACATTACATTCACTAGTAGGAGTGATAAAAACATCACGGCACGATGTGAATCGGAGGGTCTGAATTACGATAGGCAGTGAGTGGCAATGTAGGATGGAGAAAAGCACTGCGGGGTGGTCAGAATGGGGACTTCAGGAAACATGCAGTGGCAAAGTAGAATAGGTTTCTGAAAAACATCACGGGGTGGTGCACATTATATGGGTGTGTGTTGCATAACATTCACTATTAGGAGTAAGAAAAACATCACGGGGTGGTGTGAATCGGAGGGTCTGATTTAGGATAGGCGGTGAGTGGCAATGTCAGAGAGAGAAAAGCACCGCGCGGTGGTCAGAATGGGGAGGTCAGGGAACATGTAGTGGCAATGTAGGATAGGTTTCTGAAAAGCATCCCGGGTTGGTGCGCATTGTATGAGTGTGTGTTACATTACATTCACTAGTAGGAGTGAGAAAAACATCACGGGGTGGTGTGAATTGGAGGGTCTGAATTAGGATAGGCAGTGAGTGGCAATGTAGGATGGAGAAAAGCACCGCGGGGTGGTCAGCATGGGGAGGTCAGGGAACATGCAATGGCAATGTAGGATAGGTTTCTGAAAAACATCGCGGGGTGGTGCGCATTGTATGGGTGTGTGTTACATTACATTCACTAGTAGGAGTGAGAAAAACATCACAGGGTGGTGCGCATTGTATGGGTGTGTGTTACATTACATTCACTAGTAGGAGTGAGAAAAACATCACGGGGTGGTGTGAATCGGAGGGTGTGAATTAGGATAGGCAGTGAGTGGCAATGTAGGATGGAGAAAAGCACCGCGGGGTGGTCAGCATGGGGAGGTCAGGGAACATGCAGTGGCAATGTAGGATATTTTTCTGAAAAATATCGCGGGGTGGTGCGCATTGTATGGGTGTGTGTTACATTACATTCACTAGTAGGAGTGAGAAAAACATCACGGGGTGGTGTGAATCGGAGGGTCTGAATTAGGATAGCAGTGAGTGGCAATTTAGGATGGAGACAAGCACCGCGGGGTGGTCAGCATGGGGAGGTCAGGGAACATGCAGTGGCAATGAACGATAGTTTTCTAAAAAACATCATGGGGTGGTGCGCATTGTATGGATGTGTGTTACATTACATTCACTAGTAGGAGTGAGAAAAACATTACGGGGTGGTGTGAATCGGAGGGTCTGAATTAGGATAGGCAGTGAGTGGCAATGTAGGATGGAGAAAAGCACCGCGGGGTGGTCAGCATGGGGAGGTCAGGGAACATGCAGTGGCAATGTAGGATAGGTTTCTGAAAATCATCGCGGGGTGGTGGGCATTGTATGGGTGTGTGTTACATTACATTCACTAGTAGGAGTGAGAAAAACATCACAGGGTGGTGCGCATTGTATGGGTGTGTGTTACATTACATTCACTAGTAGGAGTGAGAAAAACATCACGGGGTGGTGTGAATCGGAGGGTCTGAATTAGGATAGGCAGTGAGTGGCAATGTAGGATGGAGAAAAGCAACGCGGGGTGGTCAGCATGGGGAGGTCAGGGAACATGCAGTGGCAATGTAGGATATTTTTCTGAAAAATATCGCGGGGTGGTGCGCATTGTATGGGTGTGTGTTACATTACATTCACTAGTAGGAGTGAGAAAAACATCACGGGGTGGTGTGAATCGGAGCGTCTGAATTAGGATAGGCAGTGAGTGGCAATGTAGGATGGAGAAAAGCACCGCGGGGTGGTCAGCATGGGGATTTCAGGGAACATGCAGTCGCAATGAACGATAGTTTTCTGAAAATCATCGCGGGGTGGTGCGCATTGTATGGGTGTGTGTCACATTACATTCACTAGTAGGAGTGAGAAAAACATCATGGAGTGGTATGAATCGGAGGATCGGAATTAGGATAGGCAGTGAGTGGCACTGTAGGATGGAGAAAAGCCCCGCGGGGTGGTCAGCATGTGGAGGTCAGGGAACATGCAGTGGCAATGTAGGATAGGTTTCTGAAAATCATTGCGGGGTGGTGCGCATTGTATGGGTGTGTGTTACATTACATTCACTAGTAGGAGTGAGAAAAACATCACAGGGTGGTGCGCATTGTATGGGTGTGTGTTACATTACATTCACTAGTAGGAGTGAGAAAAACATCACGGGGTGGTGCGCATTGTATGGGTGTGTGTTACATTACATTCACTAGTAGGAGTGAGAAAAACATCACGGGGTGGTGTGCATTGTATGGGTGTGTGTTACATTACATTCACTAGTAGGAGTGAGAAAAACATCACGGGGTGGTGTGAATCAGAGGGTCTGAATTAGGATAGGAAGTGAGTGGCAATGTAGGATGGAGAAAAGCACCGCGGGGTGGTCAGAATGGGGAGGTCATGGAACATGCATTGGCAATGTAGGATAGGTTTCTAAAAAACATCGCGGGGTGGTGCACATTGTATGGGTGTGTGTTACATTACATTCACTAGTAGGAGTGAGAAAAACATCACGGGGTGGTGCGCATTGTATGGGTGTGTGTTACATTACATTCACTAGTAGGAGTGACAAAAACATCACGAGGTGGTGAGTATCGGAGGGTCTGAATTAGTATCCGCAGTGAGTTGCAATGTAGGATGGAGAAAAGCACCGCGGGGTGGTCAGCATGGGTAGGTCAGGGAACATGCAGTGGCTATGTAGGATAGGTTTCTGAAAAACATGAAGTGGTGGTGCGCATTTTATGGGTGTGTGTTACATTACATTCACTAGTAGGAGTGAGAAAAACATCACGGGGTGGTGCGCATTGTATGGGTGTGTGTTACATTACATTCCCTAGTAGGAGTGAGAAAAACATCACGGGGTGGTGTGCATTGTATGGGTGTGTGTTACATTACATTCACTAGTAGGAGTGAGAAAAACATCACGGAGTGGTGTGAATCAGAGGGTCTGAATTAGGATAGGCAGTGAGTGGCAATGTAGGATGGAGAAAAGGACCGAGGGGTGGTCAGAATGGGGAGGTCATGGAACATGCAGTGGCAATGTAGGATAGTTTTCTGAAAAACATCGCGGGGTGGTACGCATTGTATGGGTGTGTGTTACATTACATTCACTAGTAGGAGTGAGAAAAACTTCACGGGGTGGTGTGCATTGCATGGGTGTGTGTTACATTACATTCACTAGTAGGAGTGCGAAAAACATCACGGGGTGGTGTGAATTGGAGGGTCTGAATTAGGACAGGCTGTGAGTGGCCCTGTTGGATGGAGAAAAGCACCGCGGGTTGGTCAGCATGGGGAGGTCAGGGAACATGCAGTGGCAATGTAGGATAGGTTTCAGAAAAACATCGCGGGGTTGTGCGCATTGTATGGGTGTGTGTTCCATTACATTCACTAATAGGAGTGAGAAAAACATCACGGCGTGGTGTGAATAGGAGGGTCTGAATTTGGATAGGCAGTGAGTGGCAATGTAGGATGGAGAAAAGCACCGCGGGGTGGTCAGCATGTGTAGGTCAGGGAACATGCAGTGGCAAAGCACGATAGGTTTCTGAAAAACATCGGGGGGTGGTGCGCATTGTATGGGTGTGTGTTACATTACATTCACTAGTAGGAGTGAGAAAAACATCACGGTGTGGTGTGAATCGGAGGGTCTGAATTAGGATAGGCAGTGAGTGGCAATGTAGGATGGAGAAAAGCACCACGGGGTGGTCAGCATGGGGAAGTCAGGGAACATGCAGTGGGAATGTAGGATAGTTTTCTGAAAAACATCACGGGGTGGTGCGCATTGTATGGGTGTGTGTTACATTACATTCACTAGTAGGAGTGAGAAAAACATCATGGGGTGGTGCGCATTGTATGGTTGTCTGTTACATTACATTCACTAGTAGGAGTGACAAAAACCTCACGAGGTGGTTACAATCGGAGGGTCTGAATTAGTATCCCCAGAGAGTGGCACTGTAGGAAGGAGAAAAGCACCGCGGGTCCGTCAGCATGGGGAGGTCAGGGAACATGCAGTGGCAAATTAGGATAGGTTTCTGAAAAACATCGCGGGGTGGTGCACATTGTATGGGTGTGTGTTACATTACATTCACTAGTAGGAGTGAGAAAAACATCACGGGGTGGTGCGCATTGTATGGGTGTGTGTTACATTACATTCACTAGTAGGAGTGACAAAAACATCACTAGTTGGTGAGAATCGGAGGGTCTGAATAAGTATCGGCAGTGAGTTGCAATGTAGGATGGAGAAAAGCACCGCGGGGTGGTCAGCATGGGGAGGTCAGGAAACATGCAGTGGCTATGTAGGATAGGTTTCTGAAAAACATCAAGTGGTGTTGCGCATTTTATAGGTGTGTGTTACATTACATTCACTAGTAAGAGTGAGAAAAACATCACGGGGTGGTGCGCATTTTATGGGTGTGTGTTACATTACATTCCCTAGTAGGAGTGAGAAAAACATCACGGGGTGGTGTGAATCTGAGGGTCTGAATTAGGACAGGCTGTGAGTGGCAATGTAGGATGGAGAAAAGCACCGTGGGTTGGTCAGCACGGGGAGGTCAGGGAACATGCAGTGGCAATGTAGGATAGGTTTCAGAAAAACATCGCGGGTTTGTGCGCATTGTATGGGTGTGTGTTACATTACATTCAATAGTAGGAGTGAGAAAAACATCACGGCGTGGTGTGAATCGGAGGGTCTGTATTAGGATAGGCAGTGAGTGGCAATGTAGGATGGAGAAAAGCACCGCGGGGTGGTCAGCATGTGTAGGTCAGGGAACATGCAGTGGCAATGCAGGATAGGTTTCTGAAAAACATCGGTGGGTGGTTTGCATTGTATGGGTGTGTGTTACATTACATTCACTAGTAGGAGTGAGAAAAACATCACGGTGTGGTGTGAATCGGAGGGTCTGAATTAGGATAGGCAGTGAGTTGCAATGTAGGATAGAGAAAAGCACCACGGGGTGGTCAGCATGGGGAAGTCAGGGAACATGCAGTGGGAATGTAGGATAGTTTTCTGAAAAACATCACGGGGTGGTGCGCATTGTATGGGTGTGTGTTACATTACATTCACTAGTAGGAGTGACAAAAACATCACGAGGTGGTTAGAATCGGAGGGTCTGAATTAGTATCGGCAGTGAGTGGCAATGTAGGATGGAGAAAAGCACCGCGGCGTGGTCAGCATGGGGAGGTCAGGCAACATGCAGTGGCTATGTAGGATAGGTTTCTGAAAAACATCAAGAGGTGGTGCGCATTTTATGGGTGTGTGTTATATTACATTCACTAGTAGGAGTGAGAAAAACATCACGGGGAGGTGCGCATTGTATTGGTGTGTGTTACATTACATTCACTAGTAGGAGTGAGAAAAACATCACGGGGTGCTGTGAATCGGATGTTTTTCAGAAACCTATCCTACATTGCCACTTCATGTTCCCTGACCTCCCCATGCTGACCAACCCGCGGTGCTTTTCTCCATCCTACATTGCCAATCACTGCCTATCCTAATTCAGACCCTCCGATTCACACCACCCCGTGACGTTTTTCTCACTCCTACTAGTGAATGTAATGTAACACACACCCATACAATGAGCACTACCCCGTGATGTTTTTCTCACTCCTACTAGTAAATGTAATGTAACACACACCCATACAATGTGCACCACCCTGCGATGTTTTTCAGAAACCTATCCTAAATTGCAACTGCATGTTCCCTGACCTCCCCATGCTGACCACCCCGCGGTGCTTTTCTCCATCCTACATTGCCATTCACTGCCTATCCTAATTCAGAGCCTCCGATTCGCACCACCCCGTGATGTTTTTCTCACTCCTACTAGTGAATGTAATGTAACACACACCCATACAATGCGCACCATCCCGTGATGATTTTCTCACTCCTACTAGTGGATGTAATGTAACACACACCAATACAATGCGCACCACCCCGTGATGATTTTCTCACTCCTACTAGTGAATGTAATGTAACACACATCCATACAATGCACACCACCCCGTGATGTTTTTCAGAAACATATCCTACATTGCCACTGCATGTTCCCTGACCTCCACATGCTGACCACACCGCGGTGCTTTTCTCCATCCTACATTGCCACTCACTGCCTATCCAAATACAGACCCTCCGATTCGCACCACCCCGTGATGTTTTTCTCACTCCTACTTGTGAATGTAATGTAACACACACCCACACAATGCGCACCACCCCGCGATGTTTTTCAAAAACCTATCCTCCATTGCCACTGCATGTTCCCTGACCTCCCCATGCTGACCACCCCGCGGTGCTTTTCTCCATCCTACATTGCCAATCACTGCCTATCCTAATTCAGACCCTCCGATTCACACCACCCCGTGATGTTTTTCTCACTCCTACTAGTGAATGTAATGTAACACACACCCATACAAGAGCACCACCCCGTTATTTTTTTCACTCCTACTAGTGAATGTAATGTAACACACACCCATACAGTGCGCACCACCCCGTGATGATTTTCTCACTCCTACTAGTGAATGTAATGTAACACACACCGATAAAATGCCCACCACCCCGTGATGTTTTTCTCACTCCTACTAGTGAATGTAATGTAACACACACCCACACAATGCGCACCACCCCGCGATGTTTTTCAGAAACCTATCCTACATTGCCACTGCATGTTCCCTGACCTTCCCATGCTGACCACCCAACGGTGCCTTTCTCCATCCTACATTGCCACTCACTGCCTAAACTAATTCAGACCCTCCGATTCACACCACCCCGTGATGTTTTTCTCACGACTACTAGTGAATGTAATGTAACACACACCCATACAATGCGCACCACCCCGTGATGTTTTTCTCACTCCTACTAGTGAATGTAATGTAACACACACCCATACAATGCGCACCACCCCGCGATGTTTTTCGGAAACCTATCCTACATTGCCACTGCATGTTCCCTGACCTCCCCATGCTGACCACCCCGCTGTGCTTTTCTCCATCCTACATTGCCACTCACTGCCTATCCTAATTCAGACCCTCCGATTCACACCACCCCGTGATGTTTTTCTCACTCCTACTAGTGAATGTAATGTAACACACACCCATACAATTCGCACCACTCCGTGATGTTTTTCTCACTCCTACTAGTGAATGTAATGTAACACACACCCATACAATACGCACCACCCCGTGATGTTTTTCTCACTCCTACTAGTGAATGTAATGTAACACACACCCATACAATGCGCACCACCCCGCGATGTTTTTCAGAAACCTTTCCTACATTTCCACGGCATGTTCCCTGACCTCCCCATCCTGACCACCCCGCGGTGCTTTTATCCATCCTACATTGCCACTCACTGCCTATCCTAATTCAGACCCTACGATTCACACCACCCCGTGATGTTTTTCTTACTCCTACTAGTGAATGTAATGTAACACTCACCCATACAATGCGCACCACCCCGCGATGTTTTTCAGAAACCTATCTTACATTGCCACTGCATGTTCCCTGACCTCCCCATGCTCACCACCCCGCGGTGCTTTTCTCCATCCTACATTGCCACTCACTGCCTATCCTAATTCAGAACCTCCGATTCACACCATCCCGTGATGTTTTTCTCACTCCTACTAGTTAATGTAATGTAACACACACCCATACAATGAGCACTGC
This sequence comes from Cavia porcellus, assembly GCF_034190915.1. Lineage (NCBI taxonomy): Eukaryota > Metazoa > Chordata > Mammalia > Rodentia > Caviidae > Cavia > Cavia porcellus. The sequence continues at coordinate 893,537 of NW_026947602.1, forward strand.
CCCGTGATGTTTTTCTCACTCCTACTAGTGAATGTAATGTAACACACACCCATACAATGCGCACCACCCCGCGATGTTTTTCAGAAACCTATCCTACATTTCCACTGCATGTTCCCTGATCTCCCCATGCTAACCACCCCGCGGTGCTTTTCTCCATCCTACATTGCCACTCACTGCCTATCCTAATTCACACCCTCCGATTCACACCACCCCGTGATGTTTTTCTCACTACTACTAGTGAATGTAATGTAACACACACCCACACAATGCACACCACCCCACGATGCTTTTCAGAAACCTATCCTACATTGCCACTGAATGTTCCCTGACCTCCCCATGCTGACCACCCCGCGGTGCGTTTCTCCATCCTACATTGCCACTCACTGCCTATCCAAATTCAGACCCTCCGATTCGCACCACCCCGTGATGTTTTTCTCACTCCTACTAGTGAATGTAATGTAACACACACCCACACAATGCGCACCACCCCGCGATGTTTTTCAGAAACCTATCCTACATTGCCACTGCATGTTCCCTGACCTCCCCATGCTTACCACCCCGCGGTGCTTTTCTCCATCCTACATTGCCACTCACTGCCTATCCTAATTCAGACACTCCGATTCACACCACCCCGCGATGTTTTTCTCACTCCTACTAGTGAATGTAATGTAACACACACCCATACAATGCGCACCACCCCGTGATGATTTTCTCACTCCTACTAGTGGATGTAATGTAACACACACCCATACAATGCGCACCACCCCGTGATGATTTTCTCACTCCTACTAGTGAATGTAATGTAACACACATCCATACAATGCACACCACCCCGTGATGTTTTTCAGAAACATATCCTACATTGCCAATGCATGTTCCCTGACCTCCACATGCTGACCACACCGCGGTGCTTTTCTCCATCCTACATTGCCACTCACTGCCTATCCAAATACAGACCCTCCGATTCGCACCACCCCGTGATGTTTTTCTCACTCCTACTAGTGAATGTAATGTAACACACACCCATACAAGAGCACCACCCCGTTATTTTTTTTCACTCCTACTAGTGAATGTAATGTAACACACACCCATACAGTGCGCACCACCCCGTGATGATTTTCTCACTCCTACTAGTGAATGTAATGTAACACACACCGATAAAATGCCCACCACCCCGTGATGTTTTTCTCACTCCTACTAGTGAATGTAATGTAACACACACCCACACAATGCGCACCACCCCGCGATGTTTTTCAGAAACCTATCCTACATTGCCACTGCATGTTCCCTGACCTCCCCATGCTGACCACCCAACGGTGCCTTTCTCCATCCTACATTGCCACTCACTGCCTATCCTATTTCAGACCCTCCGATTCACACTACCCCGTGATGTTTTTCTCACTCCTACTAGTGAATGTAATGTAACACACACCCACACAATGCGCACCACCCCGTGATGTTTTTCTCACTCCTACTAGTGAATGTAATGTAACACACACCCATACAATGCGCACCACCCCGCGATGTTTTTCGGAAACCTATCCTACATTGCCACTGCATGTTCCCTGACCTCCCCATGCTGACAACCCCGCTGTGCTTTTCTCCATCCTACATTGCCACTCACTGCCTATCCTAATTCAGACCCTCCGATTCACACCACCCCGTGATGTTTTTCTCACTCCTACTAGTGAATGTAATGTAGCACACACCCATACAATGCGCACCACTCCGTGATGTTTTTCTCACTCCTACTAGTGAATGTAATGTAACACACACCCATACAATGCGCACCACCCCGCGATGTTTTTCAGAAACCTATCCTACATTGCCACTGCATGTTCCCTGACCTCCCCATGCTCACCATCCCGCGGTGCTTTTCTCCATCCTACATTGCCACTCACTGCCTATCCTAATTCAGAACCTCCGATTCACACCACCCCGTGATGTTTTTCTCACTCCTACTAGTGAATGTAATGTAACACACACCCATACAATGAGCACTACCCCGTGATGTTTTTCTCACTCCTACTAGTGAATGTAATGTAACACACACCCATACAATGCGCACCACCCCGCAATGTTTTTCAGAAACCTATTCTACATTTCCACTGCATGTTCCCTGACCTCCCCATGCTGACCACCCCGCGGTGCTTTTCTCCATCCTACATTGCCACTCACTGCCTATCCTAATTCACACCCTCCGATTCACACCACCCCGAGATGTTTTTCTCACTACTACTAGTGAATGTAATGTAACACACACCCACACAATGCACACCACCCCGCGATGCTTTTCAGAAACCTATCCTACATTGCCACTGCATGTTCCCTGACCTCCCCATGCTGACCACTCCGCGGTGCGTTTCTCCATCCTACATTGCCACTCACTGCCTATCCAAATTCAGACCCTCCGATTCGCACCACCCCGTGATGTTTTTCTCACTCCTACTAGTGAATGTAATGTAACACACACCCACACAATGCGCACCACCCCGCGATGTTTTTCAGAAACCTATCCTACATTGCCACTGCATGTTCCCTGACCTCCCCATGCTTACCACCCCGCGGTGCTTTTCTCCATCCTACATTGCCACTCACTGCCTATCCTAATTCAGACACTCCGATTCACACCACCCCGCGATGTTTTTCTCACTCCTACTAGTGAATGTAATGTAACACACACCCATACAATGCGCACCACCCCGTGATGATTTTCTCACTCCTACTAGTGGATGTAATGTAACACACACCCATACAATGCGCACCACCCCGTGATGATTTTCTCACTCCTACTAGTGAATGTAATGTAACACACATCCATACAATGCACACCACCCCGTGATGTTTTTCAGAAACCTATCCTACATTGCCACTGCATGTTCCCTAACCTCCCCATGCTTACCACCCCGCGGTGCTTTTCTCCATCCTACATTGCCACTCACTGCCTATCCTAATTCAGACACTCCGATTCACACCACCCCGCGATGTTTTTCTCACTCCTACTAGTGAATGTAATGTAACACACACCCATAAAATGCGCACCACCCCGTGATGATTTTCTCACTCCTACTAGTGGATGTAATGTAACACACACCCATACAAGAGCACCACCCCGTTATTTTTTTTCACTCCTACTAGTGAATGTAATCTAACACACACCCATACAATGCGCACCACCCCGTGATGATTTTCTCACTCCTACTAGTGAATGTAATGTAACACACACCGATAAAATGCCCACCACCCCGTGATGTTTTTCTCACTCCTACTTGTGAATGTAATGTAACACACACCCACACAATGCGCACCACCCCGCGATGTTTTTCAGAAACCTATCCTACATTGCCACTGCATGTTCCATGACCTCCCCATGCTGACCACCCAACGGTGCTTTTCTCCATCCTACGTTGCCACTCACTGCCTATACTAATTCAGACCCTCCGACTCACAACACCCCGTGATGTTTTTCTCACGCCTACTAGTGAATGTAATGTAACACACACCCATATAATGCGCACCACCCCGTGATGTTTTTCTCACTCCTACTAGTGAATGTAATATAACACACACCCATACAATGCGCACCACCCCGCGATGTTTTTCGGAAACCTATTCTACATTGCCACTGCATGTTCCCTGACCTCCCCATGCTGACCACCCAACGGTGCTTTTCTCCATCCTACGTTGCCACTCACTGCCTATACTAATTCAGACCCTCCGATTCACACCACCCCGTGATGTTTTTCTCACTCCTACTAGTGAATGTAATGTAACACACACCCATAAAATGCACACCACTCCGTGATGTTTTTCTCACTCCTACTAGTGAATGTAATGTAACACACACCCATATAATACGCACCACCCCGTGATGTTTTTCTCACTCCTACTAGTGAATGTAATGTAACACACACCCATACAATGCGCAAGACCCCGCGATGTTTTTCAGAAACCTTTCCTACATTGCCACTGCATGTTCCCTGACCTCCCCATCCTGACCACCCCGCGGTGCTTTTATCCATCCTACATTGCCACTCACTGCCTATCCTAATTCAGACCCTCCGATTCACACCACACCGCGATGTTTTTCTCACTCCTACTAGTGAATGTAATGTAACACACACCCACACAATGCGCACCACCCCGCGATGTTTTTCAGAATATTTTCCTATTTTGCCACTGTCTATTCCCTGACCTCCCCATGCTGACCACCCCGCGCTGCTTTTCTCCATCCTACATTGCCGCTCACTGCCTATCCTAATTCAGACCCTCCGATTCACACCACCCCGTGATGTTTTTCTCTCTCCTACTATTGAATGTAATGTAACACACACGCATACAATGCGCACCACCCCGTGATGTTTTTCTCACTCCTACTAGTGAAAGTAATGTAACACACACCCATACAATGCGCACCAGCCCGCAATGTTTTTCAGAAACCTATCCTACATTGCCCGGCATGTTCCCTGACCTCCCCATGCTGACCACCACGCGGTGCTTTTCTCCATCCTACATTGCCACTCACTGCCTATCCTAATTAAGACCCTCCGATTCACACCACCCCATGATGTTTTTCTCTATCCTACTAGTGAATGTAATGTAACACACACCCATACAATGAGCACCACCCCGCGATGTTTTTCAAATACCTATCCTACATTGCCACTGGATGTTCCCTGACCTCCACATGCTGACCAACCCGCAGTGCTTTTCTCCATCCTACATTGCCACTCACTGCCTATCCTAATTCAGAACCTCCGATTCACACCACCCCGTGATGTTTTTCTCACTCCTACTAGTGAATGTAATGTAACACACACCCATACAATGAGCACTACCCCGTGATGTTTTTCTCACTCTTACTAGTGAATGTAATGTAACACACACCCATACAATGTGCACCACCCCGCGATGTTTTTCAGAAACCTATCCAACATTTCCACTGCATGTTCCCTGACCTCCCCATGCTGACCACCCCGCGGTGCTTTTCTCCATCCTACATTGCCACTCACTGCCTATCCTAATTCACACCCTCCGATTCACACCACCCCATGATGTTTTTCTCACTACTACTAGTGAATGTAATGTAACACACACCCATACAATGCGCACCACCCCATGATGATTTTCTCACTCCTACTAGTGAATGCAATGTAACACACACCCACACAATGCGCACCACCCCGCGATGTTTTTCAGAAACCTATCCTACATTGCCACTGCATGTTCCCTGACCTCCCCATCCTGACCACCCCGCGGTGCTTTTCTCCATCCTACATTGCCACTCACTGCCTATCCAAATTCAGACCCTCCGATTCGCACCACCCCGTGATGTTTTTCTCACTCCTACTAGTGAATGTAATGTAACACACACCCACACAATGCGCACCACCCCGCGATGTTTTTCAGAAACCTATTCTACATTGCCACTGCATGTTCCCTGACCTCCCCATGCTGACCACACAGCGGTGCTTTAATCCATCCTACACTGCCACTCACTGCCTATCCTAATTCAGACCCTCCGATTCACACCACCCCGTGATGTTTTTCTCACTCCTACTAGTGAATGTAATGTAACACACACCCATACAATGCGCACCACCCCGCGATGTTTTTCAAATACCTATCCTACATTGCCACTGCATTTTCCCTGACCTCCACATGCTGACCACCCCGCGGTGCTTTTCTCCATCCTACATTGCCACTCACTGCCTATCCTAATTCAGAACCTCCGATTCACACCACCCCGTGATGTTTTTCTCACTCCTACTAGTGAATGTAATGTAACACACACCCATACAATGAGCACTACCCCATGATGTTTTTCTCACTCCTACTAGTAAATGTAATGTAACACACACCCATACAATGTGCACCACCCCGCGATGTTTTTCAGAAACCTATCCTACATTGCCACTGCATGTTCCCTGACCTCCCCATGCTGACCACCCAACGGTGCCTTTCTCCATCCTACATTGCCACTCACTGCCTATACTAATTCAGACCCTCCGATTCACACCACCCCGTGATGTTTTTCTCACTCCTACTAGTGAATGTAATGTAACACACACCCATACAATGCGCACCACTCCGTGATGTTTTTCTCACTGCTACTAGTGAATGTAATGTAACACACACCCACACAATACGCACCACCCCGTGATGTTTTTCTCACTCCTACTAGTGAATGTAATGTAACACACACCCATACAATGCGCACCACCCCGCGATGTTTTTCAGAAACCTTTCCTACATTGCCAAGGTATGTTCCCTGACCTCCCCATCCTGACCACCCCTCGGTGCTTTTATCCATCCTACATTGCCACTCACTGCCTATCCTAATTCAGACCCTACGATTCACACCACCCCGTGATGTTTTTCTTACTCCTACTAGTGAATGTAATGTAACACACACCCATACAATGCGCACCACCCCGCGATGTTTTTCAGAAACCTATCCTACATTGCCCCTGCATGTTCCCTGACCTCCCCATGCTCACCACCCCGCGGTGCTTTTCTCCATCCTACATTGCCACTCACTGCCTATCCTAATTCAGAACCTCCGATTCACACCACCCCGTGATGTTTTTCTCACTCCTACTAGTGAATGTAATGTAACACACACCCATACAATGAGCACTACCCCGTGATGTTTTTCTCACTCCTACTAGTGAATGTAATGTAACACACACCCATACAATGCGCACCACCCCGCGATGTTTTTCAGAAACCTATCCTACATTTCCACTGCATGTTCCCTGACCTCCCCATGCTGACCACCCTGCGGTGCTTTTCTCAATCCTACATTGCCACTCACTGCCTATCCTAATTCACACCCTCCGATTCACACCACCCCGTGATGTTTTTCTCACTACTACTAGTGAATGTAATGTAACACACACCCACACAATGCACACCACCCCGCGATGCTTTTCAGAAACCTATCCTACATTGCCACTGCATGTTCCCTGACCTCTCCATGCTGACCACCCCGCGGTGCTTTTCTCCATCCTACATTGCCACTCACTGCCTATCCAAATTCAGACCCTCCGATTCGCACCACCCCGTGATGTTTTTCTCACTCCTACTAGTGAATGTAATGTAACACACACCCACACAATGCGCACCACCCCGCGATGTTTTTCAGAAACCTATCCTACATTGCCACTGCATGTTCCCTGACCTCCCCATGCTTACCACCCCGCGGTGCTTTTCTCCATCCTACATTGCCACTCACTGCCTATCCTAATTCAGACACTCCGATTCGCACCACCCCGTGATGTTTTTCTCACTCCTACTAGTGAATGTAATGTAACACACACCCATACAATGCGCACCACCCCATGATGATTTTCTCACTCCTACTAGTGGATGTAATGTAACACACACCCATACAATGTGCACCACCCCGTGATGATTTTCTCACTCCTACTAGTGAATGTAATGTAACACACATCCATACAATGCACACCACCCCGTGATGTTTTTCAGAAACATATCCTACATTGCCACTGCATGTTCCCTGACCTCCACATGCTGACCACACCGCGGTGCTTTTCTCCATCCTACATTGCCACTCACTGCCTATCCAAATTCAGACCCTCCGATTCGCACCACCCCGTGAAGTTTTTCTCACTCCTACTAGTGAATGTAATGTAACACACACCCACACAATGCGCACCACCCCGCGGTGTTTTTCAGAAACCTATCCTACATTGCCACTGCATGTTCCCTGACCTCCCCATGCTGAACACCCCGCGGTGCTTTTCTCCATCCTACATTGCCACTCACTGCCTATCCTAATTCAGACCCTCCGATTCAACCACCCCGTGATGTTTTTCTCACTCCTACTAGTGAATGTAATGTAACACACACCCATACAAGAGCACCACCCCGTTATTTTTTTTCACTCCTACTAGTGAATGTAATGTAACACACACCCATACAATGCGCACCACCCCGTGATGATTTTCTCACTCCTACTAGTGAATGTAATGTAACACACACCGATAAAATGCCCACCACCCCGTGATGTTTTTCTCACTCCTACTTGTGAATGTAATGTAACACACACCCACACAATGCGCACCACCCCGCGATGTTTTCAGAAACCTATCCTACATTGCCACTGCATGTTCCCTGACCTCCCCATGCTGACCACCCAACGGTGCTTTTCTCCATCCTACGTTGCCACTCACTGCCTATACTAATTCAGACCCTCCGATTCACACCACCCCGTGATGTTTTTCTCACGCCTACTAGTGAATGTAATGTAACACACACCCATATAATGCGCACCACCCCGTGATGTTTTTCTCACTCCTACTAGTGAATGTAATATAACACACACCCATACAATGCGCACCACCCCGCGATGTTTTTCGGAAACCTATTCTACATTGCCACTGCATGTTCCCTGACCTCCCCATGCTGACCACCCAACGGTGCTTTTCTCCATCCTACGTTGCCACTCACTGCCTATACTAATTCAGACCCTCCGATTCACAAGTCCCCGTGATGTTTTTCTCACTCCTACTAGTGAATGTAATGTAACACACACCCATAAAATGCGCACCACTCCGTGATGTTTTTCTCACTCCTACTAGTGAATGTAATGTAACACACACCCATACAATACGCACCACCCCGTGATGTTTTTCTCACTCCTACTAGTGAATGTAATGTAAAACACACCCATACAATGCGCAAGACCCCACGATGTTTTTCAGAAACCTTTCCTACATTGCCACTGCATGTTCCCTGACCTCCCCATCCTGACCACCCCGCGGTGCTTTTATCCATCCTACATTGCCACTCACTGCCTATCCTAATTCAGACCCTACGATTCACACCACCCCGTGATGTTTTTCTCACTCCTACTAGTGAATGTAATGTAACACACACCCATACAATGCGCACCACCCCGCGATGTTTTTCAGAAACCTATCCTACATTGCCACTGCATGTCCCCTGACCTCCACATGCTCACCACCCCGCGGTGCTTTTCTCCATCCCACATTGCCACTCACTGCCTATCCTAATTCAGACCCTCCGATTCACACCACCCCGTGATGTTTTTCTCACTGCTACTAGTTAATGTAATGTAACACACACCCATACAATGTGCAGCACCCCGTGATGTTTTTCTCACTCCTATTAGTGAATGTAATGTAACACACACCCACACAATGCGCACCACCCCGCGATGTTTTTCAGAAAATTTTCCTATTTTGCCACTGTCTGTTCCCTGACCTCCCCATGCTGACCACCCCGCGCTGCTTTTCTCCATCCTACATTGCTGCTCACTGCCTATCCTAATTCAGACCCTCCGATTCACACCACCCCGTGATGTTTTTCTCTCTCCTAATAGTGAATGTAATGTAACACACACGCATACAATGCGCACCACCCCGTGATGTTTTTCTCACTCCTACTAGTGAATGTAATGTAACACACACCCATACAATGCGCACCACCCCGCGATGTTTTTCAGAAACCTATCCTACATTGCCCGGCATGTTCCCTGACCTCCCCATGCTGACCATCCCGCGGTGCTTTTCTCCATCCTACATTGCCACTCACTGCCTATACTAATGCAGACCCTCCGATTCACACCACCCCGTGATGTTTTTCTCACTCCTACTAGTGAATGTAATGTAACACACACCCATACAATGCGCACCACCCCGCGATGTTTTTCAGAAACCTATCCTACATTGCCACTGCATGTCCCCTGACCTCCCAATGCTCACCACCCCGCGGTGCTTTTCTCCATCCCACATTGCCACTCACTGCCTATCCTAATTCAGACCCTCCGATTCACACCACCCCGTGATGTTTTTCTCACTGCTACTAGTTAATGTAATGTAACACACAACCATACAATGTGCAGCACCCCGTGATGTTTTTCTCACTCCTATTAGTGAATGTAATGTAACACACACCCACACAATGCGCACCACCCCGCGATGTTTTTCAGAAAATTTTCCTATTTTGCCACTGTCTGTTCCCTGACCTCCCCATGCTGACCACCCCGCGCTGCTTTTCTGCATCCTACATTGCCGCTCACTGCCTATCCTAATTCAGACCCTCCGATTCACACCACCCCGTGATGTTTTTCTCTCTCCTACTATTGAATGTAATGTAACACACACGCATACAATGCGCACCACCCCGTGATGTTTTTCTCACTCCTACTAGTGAATGTAATGTAACACACACCCATACAATGCGCACCACCCCGCGATGTTTTTCAGAAACCTATCCTACATTGCCCGGCATGTTCCCTGACCTCCCCATGCTGACCAAGACGCGGTGCTTTTCTCCATCCTACATTGCCACTCACTGCCTATCCTAATTAAGACCCTCCGATTCACACCACCCCGTGATGTTTTTCTCACTCCTACTAGTGAATGTATTGTAACACACACCCATACAATGAGCACCACCCCGCGATGTTTTTCAAATACCTATCCTACATTGCCACTGGATGTTCCCTGACCTCCACATGCTGACCAACCCGCAGTGCTTTTCTCCATCCTACATTGCCACTCACTGCCTATCCTAATTCAGAACCTCCGATTCACACCACCCCGTGATGTTTTTCTCACTCCTACTGGTGAATGTAATGTAACACACACCCATACAATGAGCACTACCCCGTGATGTTTTTCTCACTCTTACTAGTGAATGTAATGTAACACACACCCATACAATGTGCACCACATCGCGATGTTTTTCAGAAACCTATCCAACATTTCCACTGCATGTTCCCTGACCTCCCCATGCTGACCACCCCGCGGTGCTTTTCTCCATCCTACATTGCCACTCACTGCCTATCCTAATTCACACCCTCCGATTCACACCACCCCATGATGTTTTTCTCACTACTACTAGTGAATGTAATGTAACACACACCCATACAATGCGCACCACCCCATGATGATTTTCTCACTCCTACTAGTGAATGCAATGTAACACACACCCACACAATGCGCACCACCCCGCGATGTTTTTCAGAAACCTTTCCTACATTGCCAAGGTATGTTCCCTGACCTCCCCATCCTGACCACCCCTCGGTGCTTTTATCCATCCTACATTGCCACTCACTGCCTATACTAATTCAGACCCTCCGATTCACACCACCCCGTGATGTTTTTCTCACGCCTAGTAGTGAATGTAATGTAACACACACCCATACAATGCGCACCACCCCGTGATGTTTTTCTCACTCCTACTAGTGAATGTAATGTAACACACACCCATACAATGCGCACCACCCCGCGATGTTTTTCGGAAACCTATCCTACATTGCCTCTGCATGTTCCCTGTCCTTCCCATGCTGACCACCCCGCGGGGCTTTTCTCCATCCTACATTGCCACTCACTGCCTATCCTATTTCAGACCCTCCGATTCACACTACCCCGTGATGTTTTTCTCACTCCTACTAGTGAATGTAATGTAACACACACCCACACAATGCGCACCACCCCGTGATGTTTTTCTCACTCCTACTAGTGAATGTAATGTAACACACACCCATACAATGCGCACCACCCCGCGATGTTTTTCGGAAACCTATCCTACATTGCCACTGCATGTTCCCTGACCTCCCCATGCTGACCACCCCGCTGTGCTTTTCTCCATCCTACATTGCCACTCACTGCCTATCCTAATTCAGACCCTCCGATTCACACCACCCCGTGATGTTTTTCTCACTCCTACTAGTGAATGTAATGTAACACACACCCATACAATGCGCACCACTCCGTGATGTTTTTCTCACTCCTACTAGTGAATGTAATGTAACACACACCCACACAATACGCACCACCCCGTGATGTTTTTCTGACTCCTACTAGTGAATGTAATGTAACACACACCCATACAATGCGCACCACCCCGCGATGTTTTTCAGAAACCTTTCCTACATTGCCAAGGTATGTTGCCTGACCTCCCCATCCTGACCACCCCTCGGTGCTTTTATCCATCCTACATTGCCACTCACTGCCTATCCTAATTCAGACCCTACGATTCACACCACCCCGTGATGTTTTTCTTACTCCTACTAGTGAATGTAATGTAACACACACCCATACAATGCGCACCACCCCGCGATATTTTTCAGAAACCTATCCTACATTGCCCCTGCATGTTCCCTGACCTCCCCATGCTCACCACCCCGCGGTGCTTTTCTCCATCCTACATTGCCACTCACTGCCTATCCTAATTCAGAACCTCCGATTCACACCACCCCGTGATGTTTTTCTCACTCCTACTAGTGAATGTAATGTAACACACACCCATACAATGAGCACTACCCCGTGATGTTTTTCTCACTCCTACTAGTGAATGTAATGTAACACACACCCATACAATGCGCACCACCCCGCGATGTTTTCCAGAAACCTATCCTACATTTCCACTGCATGTTCCCTGATCTCCCCATGCTGACCACCCTGCGGTGCTTTTCTCAATCCTACATTGCCACTCACTGCCTATCCTAATTCACACCCTCCGATTCACACCACCCCGTGATGTTTTTCTCACTACTACTAGTGAATGTAATGTAACACACACCCACACAATGCACACCACCCCGCGATGCTTTTCAGAAACCTATCCTACATTGCCACTGCATGTTCCCTGACCTCTCCATGCTGACCACCCCGCGGTGCTTTTCTCCATCCTACATTGCCACTCACTGCCTATCCAAATTCAGACCCTCCGATTCGCACCACCCCGTGATGTTTTTCTCACTCCTACTAGTGAATGTAATGTAACACACACCCACACAATGCGCACCACCCCGCGATGTTTTTCAGAAACCTATCCTACATTGCCAATGCATGTTCCCTGACCTCCCCATGCTTACCACCCCGCGGTGCTTTTCTCCATCCTACATTGCCACTCACTGCCTATCCTAATTCAGACACTCCGATTCGCACCACCCCGTGATGTTTTTCTCACTCCTATTAGTGAATGTAATGTAACACACACCCATACAATGCGCACCACCCCATGATGATTTTCTCACTCCTACTAGTGGATGTAATGTAACACACACCCATACAATGCGCACCACCCCGTGATGATTTTCTCACTCCTACTAGTGAATGTAATGTAACACACATCCATACAATGCACACCACCCCGTGATGTTTTTCAGAAACATATCCTACATTGCCACTGCATGTTCCCTGACCTCCACATGCTGACCACACCGCGGTGCTTTTCTCCATCCTACATTGCCACTCACTGCCTATCCAAATTCAGACCCTCCGATTCGCACCACCCCGTGAAGTTTTTCTCACTCCGACTAGTGAATGTAATGTAACACACACCCACACAATTCGCACCACCCCGCGATGTTTTTCGGAAACCTATCCTACATTGCCTCTGCATGTTCCCTGTCCTCCCCATGCTGACCACCCCGCGGGGCTTTTCTCCATCCTACATTGCCACTCACTGCCTATCCTATTTCAGACCCTCCGATTCACACTACCCCGTGATGTTTTTCTCACTCCTACTAGTGAATGTAATGTAACACACACCCACACAATGCGCACCACCCCGTGATGTTTTTCTCACTCCTACTAGTGAATGTAATGTAACACACACCCATACAATGCGCACCACCCCGCGATGTTTTTCGGAAACCTATCCTACATTGCCACTGCATGTTCCCTGACCTCCCCATGCTGACCACCCCGCTGTGCTTTTCTCCATCCTACATTGCCACTCACTGCCTATCCTAATTCAGACCCTCCGATTCACACCACCCCGTGATGTTTTTCTCACTCCTACTAGTGAATGTAATGTAACACACACCCATACAATGCGCACCACTCCGTGATGTTTTTCTCACTCCTACTAGTGAATGTAATGTAACACACACCCACACAATACGCACCACCCCGTGATGTTTTTCTCACTCCTACTAGTGAATGTAATGTAACACACACCCATACAATGCGCACCACCCCGCGATGTTTTTCAGAAACCTATCCTACATTGCCACTGCATGTTCCCTGACCTCCCCATGCTCACCACCCCGCGGTGCTTTTCTCCATCCTACATTGCCACTCACTGCCTATCCTAATTCAGAACCTCCGATTCACACCACCCCGTGATGTTTTTCTCACTCCTACTAGTGAATGTAATGTAACACACACCCTTACAATGAGCACTACCCCGTGATGTTTTTCTCACTCCTATTAGTGAATGTAATGTAACACACACCCATACAATGCGCACCACCCCGCGATGTTTTTCAGAAACCTATCCTACATTTCCACTGCATGTTCCCTGACCTCCCCATGCTGACCACCCTGCGGTGCTTTTCTCAATCCTACATTGCCACTCACTGCCTATCCTAATTCACACCCTCCGATTCACACCACCCCGTGATGTTTTTCTCACTACTACTAGTGAATGTAATGTAACACACACCCATACAATGCGCACCACCCCGCGATGTTTTTCAGAAACCTATCCTACATTGCCCCTGCATGTTCCCTGACCTCCCCATGCTCACCACCCCGCGGTGCTTTTCTCCATCCTACATTGCCACTCACTGCCTATCCTAATTCAGAACCTCCGATTCACACCACCCCGTGATGTTTTTCTCACTCCTACTAGTGAATGTAATGTAACACACACCCATACAATGAGCACTACCCCGTGATGTTTTTCTCACTCCTACTAGTGAATGTAATGTAACACACACCCATACAATGCGCACCACCCCGCGATGTTTTTCAGAAACCTATCCTACATTTCCACTGCATGTTCCCTGATCTCCCCATGCTGACCACCCTGCGGTGCTTTTCTCAATCCTACATTGCCACTCACTGCCTATCCTAATTCACACCCTCCGATTCACACCACCCCGTGATGTTTTTTTCACTACTACTAGTGAATGTAATGTAACACACACCCACACAATGCACACCACCCCGCGATGCTTTTCAGAAACCTATCCTACATTGCCACTGCATGTTCCCTGACCTCTCCATGCTGACCACCCCGCGGTGCTTTTCTCCATCCTACATTGCCACTCACTGCCTATCCAAATTCAGACCCTCCGAATCGCACCACCCCGTGAAGTTTTTCTCACTCCTACTAGTGAATGTAATGTAACACACACCCACACAATGCGCACCACCCCGCGATGTTTTTCAGAAACCTATCCTACATTGCCAATGCATGTTCCCTGACCTCCCCATGCTTACCACCCCGCGGTGCTTTTCTCCATCCTACATTGCCACTCACTGCCTATCCTAATTCAGACACTCCGATTCGCACCACCCCGTGATGTTTTTCTCACTCCTATTAGTGAATGTAATGTAACACACACCCATACAATGCGCACCACCCCATGATGATTTTCTCACTCCTACTAGTGGATGTAATGTAACACACACCCATACAATGCGCACCACCCCGTGATGATTTTCTCACTCCTACTAGTGAATGTAATGTAACACACATCCATACAATGCACACCATCCCGTGATGTTTTTCAGAAACATATCCTACATTGCCACTGCATGTTCCCTGACCTCCACATGCTGACCACACCGCGGTGCTTTTCTCCATCCTACATTGCCACTCACTGCCTATCCAAATTCAGACCCTCCGATTCGCACCACCCCGTGAAGTTTTTCTCACTCCTACTAGTGAATGTAATGTAACACACACCCACACAATGCGCACAACCCCGCGGTGTTTTTCAGAAACCTATCCTACATTGCCACTGCATGTTCCCTGACCTCCCCATGCTGAACACCCCGCGGTGCTTTTCTCCATCCTACATTGCCACTCACTGCCTATCCTAATTCAGACCCTCCGATTCAACCACCCCGTGATGTTTTTCTCACTCCTACTAGTGAATGTAATGTAACACACACCCATACAAGAGCACCACCCCGTTATTTTTTTTCACTCCTACTAGTGAATGTAATGTAACACACACCCATACAATGCGCACCACCCCGTGATGATTTTCTCACTCCTACTAGTGAATGTAATGTAACACACACCGATAAAATGCCCACCACCCCGTGATGTTTTTCTCACTCCTACTTGTGAATGTAATGTAACACACACCCACACAATGCGCACCACCCCGCGATGTTTTCAGAAACCTATCCTACATTGCCACTGCATGTTCCCTGACCTCCCCATGCTGACCACCCAACGGTGCTTTTCTCCATCCTACGTTGCCACTCACTGCCTATACTAATTCAGACCCTCCGATTCACACCACCCCGTGATGTTTTTCTCACGCCTACTAGTGAATGTAATGTAACACACACCCATATAATGCGCACCACCCCGTGATGTTTTTCTCACTCCTACTAGTGAATGTAATATAACACACACCCATACAATGCGCACCACCCCGCGATGTTTTTCGGAAACCTATTCTACATTGCCACTGCATGTTCCCTGACCTCCCCATGCTGACCACCCAACGGTGCTTTTCTCCATCCTACGTTGCCACTCACTGCCTATACTAATTCAGACCCTCCGATTCACAAGTCCCCGTGATGTTTTTCTCACTCCTACTAGTGAATGTAATGTAACACACACCCATAAAATGCGCACCACTCCGTGATGTTTTTCTCACTCCTACTAGTGAATGTAATGTAACACACACCCATACAATACGCACCACCCCGTGATGTTTTTCTCACTCCTACTAGTGAATGTAATGTAACACACACCCATACAATGCGCAAGACCCCGCGATGTTTTTCAGAAACCTTTCCTACATTGCCACTGCATGTTCCCTGACCTCCCCATCCTGACCACCCCGCGGTGCTTTTATCCATCCTACATTGCCACTCACTGCCTATCGTAATTCAGACCCTACGATTCACACCACCCCGTGATGTTTTTCTCACTCCTACTAGTGAATGTAATGTAACACACACCCATACAATGCGCACCACCCCGCGATGTTTTTCAAATACCTATCCTACATTGCCACTGGATGTTCCCTGACCTCCACATGCTGACCAACCCGCAGTGCTTTTCTCCATCCTACATTGCCACTCACTGCCTATCCTAATTCAGAACCTCCGATTCACACCACCCCGTGATGTTTTTCTCACTCCTACTAGTGAATGTAATGTAACACACACCCATACAATGAGCACTACCCCGTGATGTTTTTCTCACTCTTACTAGTGAATGTAATGTAACACACACCCATACAATGTGCACCACCCCGCGATGTTTTTCAGAAACCTATCCAACATTTCCACTGCATGTTCCCTGACCTCCCCATGCTGACCACCCCGCGGTGCTTTTCTCCATCCTACATTGCCACTCACTGCCTATCCTAATTCACACCCTCCGATTCACACCACCCCATGATGTTTTTCTCACTACTACTAGTGAATGTAATGTAACACACACCCATACAATGCGCACCACCCCATGATGATTTTCTCACTCCTACTAGTGAATGCAATGTAACACACACCCACACAATGCGCACCACCCCGCGATGTTTTTCAGAAACCTATCCTACATTGCCACTGCATGTTCCCTGACCTCCCCATGCTGACCACCCCGCGGTGCTTTTCTCCATCCTACATTGCCACTCACTGCCTATCCAAATTCAGACCCTCCGATTCGCACCACCCCGTGATGTTTTTCTCACTCCTACTAGTGAATGTAATGTAACACACACCCACACAATGCGCACCACCCCGCGATGTTTTTCAGAAACCTATTCTACATTGCCACTGCATGTTCCCTGACCTCCCCATGCTGACCACACAGCGGTGCTTTAATCCATCCTACACTGCCACTCACTGCCTATCCTAATTCAGACCCTCCGATTCACACCACCCCGTGATGTTTTTCTCACTCCTACTAGTGAATGTAATGTAACACACACCCATACAATGCGCACCACCCCGCGATGTTTTTCAAATACCTATCCTACATTGCCACTGCATTTTCCCTGACCTCCACATGCTGACCACCCCGCGGTGCTTTTCTCCATCCTACATTGCCACTCACTGCCTATCCTAATTCAGAACCTCCGATTCACACCACCCCGTGATGTTTTTCTCACTCCTACTAGTGAATGTAATGTAACACACACCCATACAATGAGCACTACCCCGTGATGTTTTTCTCACTCCTACTAGTAAATGTAATGTAACACACACCCATACAATGTGCACCACCCCGCGATGTTTTTCAGAAACCTATCCTACATTGCCACTGCATGTTCCCTGACCTCCCCATGCTGACCACCCAACGGTGCCTTTCTCCATCCTACATTGCCACTCACTGCCTATACTAATTCAGACCCTCCGATTCACACCACCCCGTGATGTTTTTCTCACTCCTACTAGTGAATGTAATGTAACACACACCCATACAATGCGCACCACTCCGTGATGTTTTTCTCACTGCTACTAGTGAATGTAATGTAACACACACCCACACAATACGCACCACCCCGTGATGTTTTTCTCACTCCTACTAGTGAATGTAATGTAACACACACCCATACAATGCGCACCACCCCGCGATGTTTTTCAGAAACCTTTCCTACATTGCCAAGGTATGTTCCCTGACCTCCCCATCCTGACCACCCCTCGGTGCTTTTATCCATCCTACATTGCCACTCACTGCCTATCCTAATTCAGACCCTACGATTCACACCACCCCGTGATGTTTTTCTTACTCCTACTAGTGAATGTAATGTAACACACACCCATACAATGCGCACCACCCCGCGATGTTTTTCAGAAACCTATCCTACATTGCCCCTGCATGTTCCCTGACCTCCCCATGCTCACCACCCCGCGGTGCTTTTCTCCATCCTACATTGCCACTCACTGCCTATCCTAATTCAGAACCTCCGATTCACACCACCCCGTGATGTTTTTCTCACTCCTACTAGTGAATGTAATGTAACACACACCCATACAATGAGCACTACCCCGTGATGTTTTTCTCACTCCTACTAGTGAATGTAATGTAACACACACCCATACAATGCGCACCACCCCGCGATGTTTTTCAGAAACCTATCCTACATTTCCACTGCATGTTCCCTGACCTCCCCATGCTGACCACCCTGCGGTGCTTTTCTCAATCCTACATTGCCACTCACTGCCTATCCTAATTCACACCCTCCGATTCACACCACCCCGTGATGTTTTTCTCACTACTACTAGTGAATGTAATGTAACACACACCCACACAATGCACACCACCCCGCGATGCTTTTCAGAAACCTATCCTACATTGCCACTGCATGTTCCCTGACCTCTCCATGCTGACCACCCCGCGGTGCTTTTCTCCATCCTACATTGCCACTCACTGCCTATCCAAATTCAGACCCTCCGATTCGCACCACCCCGTGATGTTTTTCTCACTCCTACTAGTGAATGTAATGTAACACACACCCACACAATGCGCACCACCCCGCGATGTTTTTCAGAAACCTATCCTACATTGCCACTGCATGTTCCCTGACCTCCCCATGCTTACCACCCCGCGGTGCTTTTCTCCATCCTACATTGCCACTCACTGCCTATCCTAATTCAGACACTCCGATTCGCACCACCCCGTGATGTTTTTCTCACTCCTACTAGTGAATGTAATGTAACACACACCCATACAATGCGCACCACCCCATGATGATTTTCTCACTCCTACTAGTGGATGTAATGTAACACACACCCATACAATGTGCACCACCCCGTGATGATTTTCTCACTCCTACTAGTGAATGTAATGTAACACACATCCATACAATGCACACCACCCCGTGATGTTTTTCAGAAACATATCCTACATTGCCACTGCATGTTCCCTGACCTCCACATGCTGACCACACCGCGGTGCTTTTCTCCATCCTACATTGCCACTCACTGCCTATCCAAATTCAGACCCTCCGATTCGCACCACCCCGTGAAGTTTTTCTCACTCCTACTAGTGAATGTAATGTAACACACACCCACACAATGCGCACCACCCCGCGGTGTTTTTCAGAAACCTATCCTACATTGCCACTGCATGTTCCCTGACCTCCCCATGCTGAACACCCCGCGGTGCTTTTCTCCATCCTACATTGCCACTCACTGCCTATCCTAATTCAGACCCTCCGATTCAACCACCCCGTGATGTTTTTCTCACTCCTACTAGTGAATGTAATGTAACACACACCCATACAAGAGCACCACCCCGTTATTTTTTTTCACTCCTACTAGTGAATGTAATGTAACACACACCCATACAATGCGCACCACCCCGTGATGATTTTCTCACTCCTACTAG
Organism: Cavia porcellus; assembly: GCF_034190915.1. NCBI lineage: Eukaryota > Metazoa > Chordata > Mammalia > Rodentia > Caviidae > Cavia > Cavia porcellus. The sequence goes on from NW_026947602.1 coordinate 913,853, forward strand.
TGAATGTAATGTAACACACACCGATAAAATGCCCACCACCCCGTGATGTTTTTCTCACTCCTACTTGTGAATGTAATGTAACACACACCCACACAATGCGCACCACCCCGCGATGTTTTCAGAAACCTATCCTACATTGCCACTGCATGTTCCCTGACCTCCCCATGCTGACCACCCAACGGTGCTTTTCTCCATCCTACGTTGCCACTCACTGCCTATACTAATTCAGACCCTCCGATTCACACCACCCCGTGATGTTTTTCTCACGCCTACTAGTGAATGTAATGTAACACACACCCATATAATGCGCACCACCCCGTGATGTTTTTCTCACTCCTACTAGTGAATGTAATATAACACACACCCATACAATGCGCACCACCCCGCGATGTTTTTCGGAAACCTATTCTACATTGCCACTGCATGTTCCCTGACCTCCCCATGCTGACCACCCAACGGTGCTTTTCTCCATCCTACGTTGCCACTCACTGCCTATACTAATTCAGACCCTCCGATTCACAAGTCCCCGTGATGTTTTTCTCACTCCTACTAGTGAATGTAATGTAACACACACCCATAAAATGCGCACCACTCCGTGATGTTTTTCTCACTCCTACTAGTGAATGTAATGTAACACACACCCATACAATACGCACCACCCCGTGATGTTTTTCTCACTCCTACTAGTGAATGTAATGTAACACACACCCATACAATGCGCAAGACCCCACGATGTTTTTCAGAAACCTTTCCTACATTGCCACTGCATGTTCCCTGACCTCCCCATCCTGACCACCCCGCGGTGCTTTTATCCATCCTACATTGCCACTCACTGCCTATCCTAATTCAGACCCTACGATTCACACCACCCCGTGATGTTTTTCTCACTCCTACTAGTGAATGTAATGTAACACACACCCATACAATGCGCACCACCCCGCGATGTTTTTCAGAAACCTATCCTACATTGCAACTGCATGTCCCCTGACCTCCACATGCTCACCACCCCGCGGTGCTTTTCTCCATCCCACATTGCCACTCACTGCCTATCCTAATTCAGACCCTCCGATTCACACCACCCCGTGATGTTTTTCTCACTGCTACTAGTTAATGTAATGTAACACACACCCATACAATGTGCAGCACCCCGTGATGTTTTTCTCACTCCTATTAGTGAATGTAATGTAACACACACCCACACAATGCGCACCACCCCGCGATGTTTTTCAGAAAATTTTCCTATTTTGCCACTGTCTGTTCCCTGACCTCCCCATGCTGACCACCCCGCGCTGCTTTTCTCCATCCTACATTGCTGCTCACTGCCTATCCTAATTCAGACCCTCCGATTCACACCACCCCGTGATGTTTTTCTCTCTCCTAATAGTGAATGTAATGTAACACACACGCATACAATGCGCACCACCCCGTGATGTTTTTCTCACTCCTACTAGTGAATGTAATGTAACACACACCCATACAATGCGCACCACCCCGCGATGTTTTTCAGAAACCTATCCTACATTGCCCGGCATGTTCCCTGACCTCCCCATGCTGACCATCCCGCGGTGCTTTTCTCCATCCTACATTGCCACTCACTGCCTATACTAATGCAGACCCTCCGATTCACACCACCCCGTGATGTTTTTCTCACTCCTACTAGTGAATGTAATGTAACACACACCCATACAATGCGCACCACCCCGCGATGTTTTTCAGAAACCTATCCTACATTGCCACTGCATGTCCCCTGACCTCCCAATGCTCACCACCCCGCGGTGCTTTTCTCCATCCCACATTGCCACTCACTGCCTATCCTAATTCAGACCCTCCGATTCACACCACCCCGTGATGTTTTTCTCACTGCTACTAGTTAATGTAATGTAACACACAACCATACAATGTGCAGCACCCCGTGATGTTTTTCTCACTCCTATTAGTGAATGTAATGTAACACACACCCACACAATGCGCACCACCCCGCGATGTTTTTCAGAAAATTTTCCTATTTTGCCACTGTCTGTTCCCTGACCTCCCCATGCTGACCACCCCGCGCTGCTTTTCTGCATCCTACATTGCCGCTCACTGCCTATCCTAATTCAGACCCTCCGATTCACACCACCCCGTGATGTTTTTCTCTCTCCTACTATTGAATGTAATGTAACACACACGCATACAATGCGCACCACCCCGTGATGTTTTTCTCACTCCTACTAGTGAATGTAATGTAACACACACCCATACAATGCGCACCACCCCGCGATGTTTTTCAGAAACCTATCCTACATTGCCCGGCATGTTCCCTGACCTCCCCATGCTGACCAAGACGCGGTGCTTTTCTCCATCCTACATTGCCACTCACTGCCTATCCTAATTAAGACCCTCCGATTCACACCACCCCGTGATGTTTTTCTCACTCCTACTAGTGAATGTATTGTAACACACACCCATACAATGAGCACCACCCCGCGATGTTTTTCAAATACCTATCCTACATTGCCACTGGATGTTCCCTGACCTCCACATGCTGACCAACCCGCAGTGCTTTTCTCCATCCTACATTGCCACTCACTGCCTATCCTAATTCAGAACCTCCGATTCACACCACCCCGTGATGTTTTTCTCACTCCTACTGGTGAATGTAATGTAACACACACCCATACAATGAGCACTACCCCGTGATGTTTTTCTCACTCTTACTAGTGAATGTAATGTAACACACACCCATACAATGTGCACCACATCGCGATGTTTTTCAGAAACCTATCCAACATTTCCACTGCATGTTCCCTGACCTCCCCATGCTGACCACCCCGCGGTGCTTTTCTCCATCCTACATTGCCACTCACTGCCTATCCTAATTCACACCCTCCGATTCACACCACCCCATGATGTTTTTCTCACTACTACTAGTGAATGTAATGTAACACACACCCATACAATGCGCACCACCCCATGATGATTTTCTCACTCCTACTAGTGAATGCAATGTAACACACACCCACACAATGCGCACCACCCCGCGATGTTTTTCAGAAACCTTTCCTACATTGCCAAGGTATGTTCCCTGACCTCCCCATCCTGACCACCCCTCGGTGCTTTTATCCATCCTACATTGCCACTCACTGCCTATACTAATTCAGACCCTCCGATTCACACCACCCCGTGATGTTTTTCTCACGCCTAGTAGTGAATGTAATGTAACACACACCCATACAATGCGCACCACCCCGTGATGTTTTTCTCACTCCTACTAGTGAATGTAATGTAACACACACCCATACAATGCGCACCACCCCGCGATGTTTTTCGGAAACCTATCCTACATTGCCTCTGCATGTTCCCTGTCCTTCCCATGCTGACCACCCCGCGGGGCTTTTCTCCATCCTACATTGCCACTCACTGCCTATCCTATTTCAGACCCTCCGATTCACACTACCCCGTGATGTTTTTCTCACTCCTACTAGTGAATGTAATGTAACACACACCCACACAATGCGCACCACCCCGTGATGTTTTTCTCACTCCTACTAGTGAATGTAATGTAACACACACCCATACAATGCGCACCACCCCGCGATGTTTTTCGGAAACCTATCCTACATTGCCACTGCATGTTCCCTGACCTCCCCATGCTGACCACCCCGCTGTGCTTTTCTCCATCCTACATTGCCACTCACTGCCTATCCTAATTCAGACCCTCCGATTCACACCACCCCGTGATGTTTTTCTCACTCCTACTAGTGAATGTAATGTAACACACACCCATACAATGCGCACCACTCCGTGATGTTTTTCTCACTCCTACTAGTGAATGTAATGTAACACACACCCACACAATACGCACCACCCCGTGATGTTTTTCTCACTCCTACTAGTGAATGTAATGTAACACACACCCATACAATGCGCACCACCCCGCGATGTTTTTCAGAAACCTTTCCTACATTGCCAAGGTATGTTCCCTGACCTCCCCATCCTGACCACCCCTCGGTGCTTTTATCCATCCTACATTGCCACTCACTGCCTATCCTAATTCAGACCCTACGATTCACACCACCCCGTGATGTTTTTCTTACTCCTACTAGTGAATGTAATGTAACACACACCCATACAATGCGCACCACCCCGCGATGTTTTTCAGAAACCTATCCTACATTGCCCCTGCATGTTCCCTGACCTCCCCATGCTCACCACCCCGCGGTGCTTTTCTCCATCCTACATTGCCACTCACTGCCTATCCTAATTCAGAACCTCCGATTCACACCACCCCGTGATGTTTTTCTCACTCCTACTAGTGAATGTAATGTAACACACACCCATACAATGAGCACTACCCCGTGATGTTTTTCTCACTCCTACTAGTGAATGTAATGTAACACACACCCATACAATGCGCACCACCCCGCGATGTTTTCCAGAAACCTATCCTACATTTCCACTGCATGTTCCCTGATCTCCCCATGCTGACCACCCTGCAGTGCTTTTCTCAATCCTACATTGCCACTCACTGCCTATCCTAATTCACACCCTCCGATTCACACCACCCCGTGATGTTTTTCTCACTACTACTAGTGAATGTAATGTAACACACACCCACACAATGCACACCACCCCGCGATGCTTTTCAGAAACCTATCCTACATTGCCACTGCATGTTCCCTGACCTCTCCATGCTGACCACCCCGCGGTGCTTTTCTCCATCCTACATTGCCACTCACTGCCTATCCAAATTCAGACCCTCCGATTCGCACCACCCCGTGATGTTTTTCTCACTCCTACTAGTGAATGTAATGTAACACACACCCACACAATGCGCACCACCCCGCGATGTTTTTCAGAAACCTATCCTACATTGCCAATGCATGTTCCCTGACCTCCCCATGCTTACCACCCCGCGGTGCTTTTCTCCATCCTACATTGCCACTCACTGCCTATCCTAATTCAGACACTCCGATTCGCACCACCCCGTGATGTTTTTCTCACTCCTATTAGTGAATGTAATGTAACACACACCCATACAATGCGCACCACCCCATGATGATTTTCTCACTCCTACTAGTGGATGTAATGTAACACACACCCATACAATGCGCACCACCCCGTGATGATTTTCTCACTCCTACTAGTGAATGTAATGTAACACACATCCATACAATGCACACCACCCCGTGATGTTTTTCAGAAACATATCCTACATTGCCACTGCATGTTCCCTGACCTCCACATGCTGACCACACCGCGGTGCTTTTCTCCATCCTACATTGCCACTCACTGCCTATCCAAATTCAGACCCTCCGATTCGCACCACCCCGTGAAGTTTTTCTCACTCCGACTAGTGAATGTAATGTAACACACACCCACACAATTCGCACCACCCCGCGATGTTTTTCGGAAACCTATCCTACATTGCCTCTGCATGTTCCCTGTCCTCCCCATGCTGACCACCCCGCGGGGCTTTTCTCCATCCTACATTGCCACTCACTGCCTATCCTATTTCAGACCCTCCGATTCACACTACCCCGTGATGTTTTTCTCACTCCTACTAGTGAATGTAATGTAACACACACCCACACAATGCGCACCACCCCGTGATGTTTTTCTCACTCCTACTAGTGAATGTAATGTAACACACACCCATACAATGCGCACCACCCCGCGATGTTTTTCGGAAACCTATCCTACATTGCCACTGCATGTTCCCTGACCTCCCCATGCTGACCACCCCGCTGTGCTTTTCTCCATCCTACATTGCCACTCACTGCCTATCCTAATTCAGACCCTCCGATTCACACCACCCCGTGATGTTTTTCTCACTCCTACTAGTGAATGTAATGTAACACACACCCATACAATGCGCACCACTCCGTGATGTTTTTCTCACTCCTACTAGTGAATGTAATGTAACACACACCCACACAATACGCACCACCCCGTGATGTTTTTCTCACTCCTACTAGTGAATGTAATGTAACACACACCCATACAATGCGCACCACCCCGCGATGTTTTTCAGAAACCTATCCTACATTGCCACTGCATGTTCCCTGACCTCCCCATGCTCACCACCCCGCGGTGCTTTTCTCCATCCTACATTGCCACTCACTGCCTATCCTAATTCAGAACCTCCGATTCACACCACCCCGTGATGTTTTTCTCACTCCTACTAGTGAATGTAATGTAACACACACCCTTACAATGAGCACTACCCCGTGATGTTTTTCTCACTCCTACTAGTGAATGTAATGTAACACACACCCATACAATGCGCACCACCCCGCGATGTTTTTCAGAAACCTATCCTACATTTCCACTGCATGTTCCCTGACCTCCCCATGCTGACCACCCTGCGGTGCTTTTCTCAATCCTACATTGCCACTCACTGCCTATCCTAATTCACACCCTCCGATTCACACCACCCCGTGATGTTTTTCTCACTACTACTAGTGAATGTAATGTAACACACACCCACACAATGCACACCACCCCGCGATGCTTTTCAGAAACCTATCCTACATTGCCACTGCATGTTCCCTGACCTCTCCATGCTGTCCACCCCGCGGTGCTTTTCTCCATCCTACATTGCCACTCACTGCCTATCCAAATTCAGACCCTCCGATTCGCACCACCCCGTGATGTTTTTCTCACTCCTACTAGTGAATGTAATGTAACACACACCCACACAATGCGCACCACCCCGCGATGTTTTTCAGAAACCTATCCTACATTGCCACTGCATGTTCCCTGACCTCCCCATGCTTACCACCCCGCGGTGCTTTTCTCCATCCTACATTGCCACTCACTGCCTATCCTAATTCAGACACTCCGATTCGCACCACCCCGTGATGTTTTTCTCACTCCTACTAGTGAATGTAATGTAACACACACCCATACAATGCGCACCACCCCGCGATGTTTTTCAGAAACCTATCCTACATTGCCCCTGCATGTTCCCTGACCTCCCCATGCTCACCACCCCGCGGTGCTTTTCTCCATCCTACATTGCCACTCACTGCCTATCCTAATTCAGAACCTCCGATTCACACCACCCCGTGATGTTTTTCTCACTCCTACTAGTGAATGTAATGTAACACACACCCATACAATGAGCACTACCCCGTGATGTTTTTCTCACTCCTACTAGTGAATGTAATGTAACACACACCCATACAATGCGCACCACCCCGCGATGTTTTTCAGAAACCTATCCTACATTTCCACTGCATGTTCCCTGATCTCCCCATGCTGACCACCCTGCGGTGCTTTTCTCAATCCTACATTGCCACTCACTGCCTATCCTAATTCACACCCTCCGATTCACACCACCCCGTGATGTTTTTTTCACTACTACTAGTGAATGTAATGTAACACACACCCACACAATGCACACCACCCCGCGATGCTTTTCAGAAACCTATCCTACATTGCCACTGCATGTTCCCTGACCTCTCCATGCTGACCACCCCGCGGTGCTTTTCTCCATCCTACATTGCCACTCACTGCCTATCCAAATTCAGACCCTCCGATTCGCACCACCCCGTGAAGTTTTTCTCACTCCTACTAGTGAATGTAATGTAACACACACCCACACAATGCGCACCACCCCGCGATGTTTTTCAGAAACCTATCCTACATTGCCAATGCATGTTCCCTGACCTCCCCATGCTTACCACCCCGCGGTGCTTTTCTCCATCCTACATTGCCACTCACTGCCTATCCTAATTCAGACACTCCGATTCGCACCACCCCGTGATGTTTTTCTCACTCCTATTAGTGAATGTAATGTAACACACACCCATACAATGCGCACCACCCCATGATGATTTTCTCACTCCTACTAGTGGATGTAATGTAACACACACCCATACAATGCGCACCACCCCGTGATGATTTTCTCACTCCTACTAGTGAATGTAATGTAACACACATCCATACAATGCACACCATCCCGTGATGTTTTTCAGAAACATATCCTACATTGCCACTGCATGTTCCCTGACCTCCACATGCTGACCACACCGCGGTGCTTTTCTCCATCCTACATTGCCACTCACTGCCTATCCAAATTCAGACCCTCCGATTCGCACCACCCCGTGAAGTTTTTCTCACTCCTACTAGTGAATGTAATGTAACACACACCCACACAATGCGCACAACCCCGCGGTGTTTTTCAGAAACCTATCCTACATTGCCACTGCATGTTCCCTGACCTCCCCATGCTGAACACCCCGCGGTGCTTTTCTCCATCCTACATTGCCACTCACTGCCTATCCTAATTCAGACCCTCCGATTCAACCACCCCGTGATGTTTTTCTCACTCCTACTAGTGAATGTAATGTAACACACACCCATACAAGAGCACCACCCCGTTATTTTTTTTCACTCCTACTAGTGAATGTAATGTAACACACACCCATACAATGCGCACCACCCCGTGATGATTTTCTCACTCCTACTAGTGAATGTAATGTAACACACACCGATAAAATGCCCACCACCCCGTGATGTTTTTCTCACTCCTACTTGTGAATGTAATGTAACACACACCCACACAATGCGCACCACCCCGCGATGTTTTCAGAAACCTATCCTACATTGCCACTGCATGTTCCCTGACCTCCCCATGCTGACCACCCAACGGTGCTTTTCTCCATCCTACGTTGCCACTCACTGCCTATACTAATTCAGACCCTCCGATTCACACCACCCCGTGATGTTTTTCTCACGCCTACTAGTGAATGTAATGTAACACACACCCATATAATGCGCACCACCCCGTGATGTTTTTCTCACTCCTACTAGTGAATGTAATATAACACACACCCATACAATGCGCACCACCCCGCGATGTTTTTCGGAAACCTATTCTACATTGCCACTGCATGTTCCCTGACCTCCCCATGCTGACCACCCAACGGTGCTTTTCTCCATCCTACGTTGCCACTCACTGCCTATACTAATTCAGACCCTCCGATTCACAAGTCCCCGTGATGTTTTTCTCACTCCTACTAGTGAATGTAATGTAACACACACCCATAAAATGCGCACCACTCCGTGATGTTTTTCTCACTCCTACTAGTGAATGTAATGTAACACACACCCATACAATACGCACCAACCCGTGATGTTTTTCTCACTCCTACTAGTGAATGTAATGTAACACACACCCATACAATGCGCAAGACCCCGCGATGTTTTTCAGAAACCTTTCCTACATTGCCACTGCATGTTCCCTGACCTCCCCATCCTGACCACCCCGCGGTGCTTTTATCCATCCTACATTGCCACTCACTGCCTATCGTAATTCAGACCCTACGATTCACACCACCCCGTGATGTTTTTCTCACTCCTACTAGTGAATGTAATGTAACACACACCCATACAATGCGCACCACCCCGCGATGTTTTTCAGAAACCTATCCTACATTGCCACTGCATGTTCCCTGACCTCCCCATGCTCACCACCCCGCGGTGCTTTTCTCCATCCTACATTGCCACTCACTGCCTATCCTAATTCAGAACCTCCGATTCACACCACCCCGTGATGTTTTTCTCACTCCTACTAGTGAATGTAATGTAACACACACCCATACAATGAGCACTACCCCGTGATGTTTTTCTCACTCCTACTAGTGAATGTAATGTAACACACACCCATACAATGCGCACCACCCCGCGATGTTTTTCAGAAACCTATGCTACATTTCCACTGCATGTTCCCTGACCTCCCCATGCTGACCACCCTGCGGTGCTTTTCTCAATCCTACATTGCCACTCACTGCCTATCCTAATTCACACCCTCCGATTCACACCACCCCGTGATGTTTTTCTCACTACTACTAGTGAATGTAATGTAACACACACCCACACAATGCACACCACCCCGCGATGCTTTTCAGAAACCTATCCTACATTGCCACTGCATGTTCCCTGACCTCTCCATGCTGACCACCCCGCGGTGCTTTTCTCCATCCTACATTGCCACTCACTGCCTATCCAAATTCAGACCCTCCGATTCAACCACCCCGTGATGTTTTTCTCACTCCTACTAGTGAATGTAATGTAACACACACCCATACAAGAGCACCACCCCGTTATTTTTTTTCACTCCTACTAGTGAATGTAATGTAACACACACCCAAACAATGCGCACCACCCCGTGATGATTTTCTCACTCCTACTAGTGAATGTAATGTAACACACACCGATAAAATGCCCACCACCCCGTGATGTTTTTCTCACTCCTACTTGTGAATGTAATGTAACACACACCCACACAATGCGCACCACCCCGCGATGTTTTCAGAAACCTATCCTACATTGCCACTGCATGTTCCCTGACCTCCCCATGCTGACCACCCAACGGTGCTTTTCTCCATCCTACGTTGCCACTCACTGCCTATACTAATTCAGACCCTCCGATTCACACCACCCCGTGATGTTTTTCTCACGCCTACTAGTGAATGTAATGTAACACACACCCATATAATGCGCACCACCCCGTGATGTTTTTCTCACTCCTACTAGTGAATGTAATATAACACACACCCATACAATGCGCACCACCCCGCGATGTTTTTCGGAAACCTATTCTACATTGCCACTGCATGTTCCCTGACCTCCCCATGCTGACCACCCAACGGTGCTTTTCTCCATCCTACGTTGCCACTCACTGCCTATACTAATTCAGACCCTCCGATTCACAAGTCCCCGTGATGTTTTTCTCACTCCTACTAGTGAATGTAATGTAACACATACCCATAAAATGCGCACCACTCCGTGATGTTTTTCTCACTCCTACTATTGAATGTAATGTAACACACACCCACACAATGCGCACCACCCCGCGGTGTTTTTCAGAAACCTATCCTACATTGCCACTGCATGTTCCCTGACCTCCCCATGCTGAACACCCCGCGGTGCTTTTCTCCATCCTACATTGCCACTCACTGCCTATCCTAATTCAGACCCTCCGATTCAACCACCCCGTGATGTTTTTCTCACTCCTACTAGTGAATGTAATGTAACACACACCCATACAAGAGCACCACCCCGTTATTTTTTTTCACTCCTACTAGTGAATGTAATGTAACACACACCCATACAATGCGCACCACCCCGTGATGATTTTCTCACTCCTACTAGTGAATGTAATGTAACACACACCGATAAAATGCCCACCACCCCGTGATGTTTTTCTCACTCCTACTTGTGAATGTAATGTAACACACACACACACAATGCGCACCACCCCGCGATGTTTTTCAGAAACCTATCCTACATTGCCACTGCATGTTCCCTGACCTCCCCATGCTTACCACCCCGCGGTGCTTTTCTCCATCCTACATTGCCACTCACTGCCTATACTAATTCAGACACTCCGATTCACACCACCCCGCGATGTTTTTCTCACTCCTACTAGTGAATGTAATGTAACACACACCCATACAATGCGCACCACCCCGTGATGATTTTCTCACTCCTACTAGTGAATGTAATGTAACACACATCCATACAATGCACACCACCCCGTGATGTTTTTCAGAAACATATCCTACATTGCCACTGCATGTTCCCTGACCTCCACATGCTGACCACACCGCGGTGCTTTTCTCCATCCTACATTGCCACTCACTGCCTATCCAAATTCAGACCCTCCGATTCGCACCACCCCGTGAAGTTTTTCTCACTCCTACTAGTGAATGTAATGTAACACACACCCACACAATGCGCACCACCCCGCGGTGTTTTTCAGAAACCTATCCTACATTGCCACTGCATGTTCCCTGACCTCCCCATGCTGAACACCCCGCGGTGCTTTTCTCCATCCTACATTGCCACTCACTGCCTATCCTAATTCAGACCCTCCGATTCAACCACCCCGTGATGTTTTTCTCACTCCTACTAGTGAATGTAATGTAACACACACCCATACAAGAGCACCACCCCGTTATTTTTTTTCACTCCTACTAGTGAATGTAATGTAACACACACCCATACAATGCGCACCACCCCGTGATGATTTTCTCACTCCTACTAGTGAATGTAATGTAACACACACCGATAAAATGCCCACCACCCCGTGATGTTTTTCTCACTCCTACTTGTGAATGTAATGTAACACACACCCACACAATGCGCACCACCCCGCGATGTTTTCAGAAACCTATCCTACATTGCAACTGCATGTTCCCTGACCTCCCCATGCTGACCACCCAACGGTGCTTTTCTCCATCCTACGTTGCCACTCACTGCCTATACTAATTCAGACCCTCCGATTCACACCACCCCGTGATGTTTTTCTCATGCCTACTAGTGAATGTAATGTAACACACACCCATATAATGCGCACCACCCCGTGATGTTTTTCTCACTCCTACTAGTGAATGTAATATAACACACACCCATACAATGCGCACCACCCCGCGATGTTTTTCGGAAACCTATTCTACATTGCCACTGCATGTTCCCTGACCTCCCCATGCTGACCACCCAACGGTGCTTTTCTCCATCCTACGTTGCCACTCACTGCCTATACTAATTCAGACCCTCCGATTCACAAGACCCCGTGATGTTTTTCTCACTCCTACTAGTGAATGTAATGTAACACACACCCATAAAATGCGCACCACTCCGTGATGTTTTTCTCACTCCTACTAGTGAATGTAATGTAACACACACCCATACAATACGCACCACCCCGTGATGTTTTTCTCACTCCTACTAGTGAATGTAATGTAACACACACCCATACAATGTGCAAGACCCCGCGATGTTTTTCAGAAACCTTTCCTACATTGCCACTGCATGTTCCCTGACCTCCCCATCCTGACCACCCCGCGGTGCTTTTATCCATCCTACATTGCCACTCACTGCCTATCCTAATTCAGACCCTACGATTCACACCACCCCGTGATGTTTTTCTCACTCCTACTAGTGAATGTAATGTAACACACACCCATACAATGCGCACCACCCCGCGATGTTTTTCAGAAACCTATCCTACATTGCCACTGCATGTCCCCTGACCTCCCCATGCTCACCACCCCGCGGTGCTTTTCTCCATCCCACATTGCCGCTCACTGCCTATCCTAATTCAGACCCTCCGATTCACACCACCCCGTGATGTTTTTCTCTCTCCTAATAGTGAATGTAATGTAACACACACGCATACAATGCGCACCACCCCGTGATGTTTTTCTCACTCCTACTAGTGAATGTAATGTAACACACACCCATACAATGCGCACCACCCCGGGATGTTTTTCAGAAACCTATCCTACATTGCCCGGCATGTTCCCTGACCTCCCCATGCTGACCATCCCGCGGTGCTTTTCTCCATCCTACATTGCCACTCACTGCCTATCCTAATTAAGACCCTCCGATTCACACCACCCCGTGATGTTTTTCTCAATCCTACTAGTGAAAGTAATGTAACACACACCCATGCAATGAGCACCACCCCGCGATGTTTTTCAAATACCTATCCTACATTGCCACTGGATGTTCCCTGACCTCCACATGCTGACCAACCCGCAGTGCTTTTCTCCATCCTACATTGCCACTCACTGCCTATCCTAATTCAGAACCTCCGATTCACACCACCCCGTGATGTTTTTCTCACTCCTACTAGTGAATGTAATGTAACACACACCCATACAATGCGCACCACCCCGTGATGATTTTCTCACTCCTTCTAGTGAATGTAATGTAACACACACCCACACAATGCACACCACCCCGCGATGTTTTTCAGAAACCTATCCTACATTTCCACTGCATGTTCCCTGACCTCCCCATGCTGACCACCACGCGGTGCTTTTCTCCATCCTACATTGACACTCACTGCCTATCCAAATTCAGAACCTCCGATTCGCACCACCCCGTGATGTTTTTCTCACTCCTACTAGTGAATGTAATTTAACACACACCCATACAATGCGCACCACCCCGCGATGTTTTTCAGAATCCTATCCTACATTGCCCTGCATGTTCCCTGACCTCCCCATGCTGACCACCCAGCGGTGCTTTTCTCCATCCTGCACTGCCACTCACTGCCTATCCTAATTCAGACCCTCCGATTCACACCACCCCGTGATGTTTCTCTCACTCCTACTAGTGAATGTAATGTAACACACACCCATACAATGC